>NW_026889803.1:38422500-38870000 GCF_033153115.1 Saccostrea echinata
CTGTAGATGTGCAGTAAGGTTTCAGAATTTTCATTTTCACCCTGGGGGTCAAATGGAGGTCAAAAAATGATGTTTATTATACAAAAAGACCCAGTGGTTCCCAGAACTCCTCCTACATTTTACACAGCAGCCTAATCATCTTTTGGAAGATGATTGGTGGTGTCCTGTAGTTGTGCAATAAGGTTTCGTAATTTTTATTCTCACCATTGGGGTCAAATGGGGGTCGAAAAATGACGGTTTTTTTTATACAACTAGAAATATGTCCATTGGACATGAATGCCCCGCCGAGGGTTTATTAGAAATGCAACATGAAAATTTGTATTAGTGTATGAAGTTTGATGAGAATATCTTGCATAGTTTCTTTAAAATAGAAACTGAAATCTAAAAAGTTGGATATAGATGATAAACTCTCACCAAATTATGTATAAGTGCTTAAGCTTACATAAATATATCTTAAATGGTTTCTTTAAAATTCAGCAAAATGCAAATTTAAGAAAAGTGAGGTTAAGGTCACAGGAAAGTTAAAAGTCAAACATTTTTGATGCAGTTGAATAGCTCTCATTAGTATGTATCAGCATATTAAGTTTGATAAAAATATTTTGAATGGTTTATTTAAAACTGAGCTAAACACTAATTTAAGATAAATGAAGTAAAGGTCAAAGGAATGTTCAAGGGCAAAAAATATTGATGCATTTGAATAGCTTACATCAGTATGTATCAACATACGAATTTTGACACAAATTTAAGAAAAGTGGGGTCAAGGTCAGAGGAAAGGTCAAGGTCAAAAAATATTGATGCTGTTGAATAGATCTCATTAGTATGTATCAGCATATGAAGTTTAATTAAAATATCTTGAATGATTTCATTAAAATTGAGCTAAACACTAATTTAAGAAGAGTGAGGTCAAGGTCAAAGGAAAGGTCAAGGTCAAAAAATGTTGATTCAGTTGAATAGCTAACATCAGTATGCATCAATATATGATGTTTGTTTACATTTCTTGAATGGTATCTTTAAAACTGAGCTAAACACTAATTCAAGAAAAGTGAGGTCAAGGTCAAAGGAAAGTCAATGTCAAAAAATATTGATGCAGTTGAATAGCTCTTATCAGTATGTATCAACTTACGAAGTTTGATAAAAATATCTTGAATGATTTCATTAAAACTGAGCTAAACAATAATTTAAGAAAAGTGAGGTCAAGGTCAAAGGAAAGATAAAAAAATGTTGATGCAGTTGAATAGCTTACATCAATATGTATCAACGTAAGAAGTTTAATTACACTATCTTGAATGGTATCTTTAAAACTGAGCTAAACACTAATTTAAGAAAAGTGAGGTCAAGGTCAAAGGAAAGATCAAGGTCAAAAAATGTTGATGCAGTTACATAGCTCTCATCAATATCTATCAGCATATGAAGTTTGATAAAAATATCTTTGATAGTTTCTTTGAAACTGAGCTTTGAACAGAGCTAAACGCAAAGCGTGATGGAAAGACAGACGAAAGGACGGAAGGATGAAAGGATGTAAGACGGATATGACAAACACTATATGCACCAGCCATATTCATGGTGGGGCATAAAAACAAGGTAAAAAATGTTGTTTGCATGCACCCTTTCTCCATACCACCTCTCCATGTTCCAAGATTGAAGTTTTAATGTCAAAAGGTTCTTAAGTTATGGTTTGGAGGTGTTTTTCTCAATTTGACCTTGAATGAAGAAAGGAGTCAAGGTCAACATTTTAGTGCAGTGCATCTTTTGTAAATGTCTTTTTTCTATGTTACAAATTTGAAATCCTAATGTCAAGGGGTTCTCAGGTTATAGCCTGGACTATATTTTCATGTAATGATTGACCTTGACATTATCAAAAGGTCAAGGTAAAAAGAGTTAGGTGGCCTCAACCCCATATCCATACCACCTCTCCATGTTTCAAGTTTGAAGTCTTAATGTCAAAGGGTTCTCAAGTTAAGGCTGGGACAAAATTTGATTGAAAAAAACTGACAAAAACAATATGTAGACTAGTAAAGTCTACTTGTTGCATCAAACCTGTAGGAGGAGTAGTTTTGAAAGAACAAATTTGTTTCTACATTATTTAATGAAACTTTCACATAAGATTCAACTTTTCTTGCCTAGTGGTTCTTGAGAAGGAATTTTTTCTTATACAGTAAAGCATACTTATAGCAAAACAAGCCTATAATGAATTGACACTTACAGCAAAGCGATTTTCATTCCCTGTGACTTTAAAATATATTGTAAACTTAATGGATATAAGCAATTACACTTATAACAAAGCAAAATCGTCTGTCCCAGGCACTTTGTTATAAGCGTGTTTTACTGTACATTCCCATGTTTACAAAACTTTGATCCCCTATTGTGGCCACACCCTACCCCTGAAGGTCATGATTTGGACAAAGTTGAATCTACACTAAGTAATGAAGTTTCACATAATTTTAAACTTTTCTGGCCCAGTGGTTCTTCAGAAGAAGATTTTTGAAATAACATTAAATTTTCACTCATTCTTATCTCCCCTTAAAAGAAGGTTTGGCCCTTCATTTGAACAATTGTTCATTCTAATTAAAATTAGATCTTCGATCCGCTCCAACTAGATCATGTAGCGATCTAGTTAGAGTGGATCGAAGATCTAATTTTAATTAGATTGAACAACTGTTTTACACAAGAAAGAATATTTTGCATGAGAAATAAAACTCTTTGTGTTTCTAAATATTTCATCACACCTCTAGTGTGTTTCTTCTTATTTTAACTAGGATAATGATGATTTAATTATGACTTCAATTTTATTCAGGCCTTTGTATGATAATTATACCCTGAGGAGTATGTTTACTTTTCTGGGAGGGATAACATTCTTGCTACAGTATGAATTAGTGTAAAATCTTAAAAAGTCATCAATTAAAAAAAATTGTCTTATAATTTCACTTTAATTTTGACTCAAGTAGATGTTAGAGAGAGAGAGAGAGAGAGAGATTACTCCAGGTATACAGCCCCATGCAAAATATATATATATCTGTGATAGCAAATTCTCAGGAGACAATTTTTGAAATACAATTTTCCTCCATGCTTTGTTTTCAGAAAACTCAAAGCTGAAAATTTAAAATTTATACCCATGTCAACATAGTGCAACTTTTATCTATATTGATAAAAATGTACATTAAAGAAAAGTATGATTAAATAGCTAGATCAAAGTGTTTTGAATAGCAAACCCAAGCTATACCAGTATAGCTAATTCAACTACAGAGCTTAATCAATTTTAAGAGATTGTGCAAGACCTGTTTTAATTCTTAATCATTCTTAAAATATTTAAATCACCATTCCTGATTCAAAGGAGAGCTAGGCATATGACCAAAAAAGTCTATTGATTTAATAGAGACACATGTATGTTGTGAGAAGATCAGTACTAAATAATGATGACAAGTGGGAAACGACCGGGTTAATATTCACAAATTTTAGGAGTTTTCAACATTTAAGACCATGCAAACATAACTCCTTCCCCTTTTCCCCCTTCCCAGCCCCAGGCTCATTTATTTATACAAATTATTTATAACTTGTTTTGGTATAAAATAAATTGTGAATAATACAAAAATGTATTGTACACAAAGTATAATGGTGGGTCTCTGAATGATTTTCATTTTCTAATTCTAGGAGGGTGGACTGACCCTAGGGGGTCCTGAATAAAATGTCAAGCAGATTATCACTAACACACTTTTGACGCAGGTCATATTGTTATCATTTCCAGTTTTAGGATGAGGATGACTTCAAGGGGTCATAACCTTTATACAATTTAATGCATGATGACTTGAGGGACAATATTATCTATGGTTAAGGGGAGAGTTTTCAACCATTTTCAAGATACAATGTATATGGTCATTTGTTTCAAGTTTTAGGGGTTGGGAATGACCTCTGGGGGGTCATGACCCCATATATCCTATTTAGTGTGTTATAATACAAAGATGACTTAGGGGCTTTTGCTTTAATGAAAGCTATTTTATTGTTTCCGGTTCCAAAGATCGAGTGGAATGACCCCAGGGACTTGCCTCATTGTATAATTTGTGTAATTGTGGCATTCCAATGATCTTTGACCCCAACTATAGGCCCCTAACCATTTTCATTTCCGATTATTTTACCCCGTTCTAGTCGCCCGCGTGGCGCAGTGGTTAGAAAGTCTGCTCTAGAGTCGTGGAGTAAGGAGTTGATCCTTAAGTCGCGGGTTCGAATCCACTGCGGGATGTGTAGACCAGTGTCGACCATAGGTTAAAATTTGCAGCCCTCCACCGGCAAGTGGTGGCGTCTCCATATGAGTGAAAAATTCTCGAGAAGGACGTTAAACAACAAAAAAACCCCGTTCTACACTAAACTGTAACGTGTTTATCTGAACATATCTTAACCAGGGTTCTTTATAAGGGATATCTAATTTTCCTTGTACTCTGTCTGAGTAAAAATGATTATACAATAATTTTCCTATCACTCTTCCGGAGTATAATGATTCTATATATAATTAAGAGTCAATTTAAATATCAGAGGTTTTACCGGGTGCTACAGTATTTTTAAAGGACTAAATGTGACTGGGTAACCCTTCACCGCGTATTCTTGGTATAAGGGTTCCTATTAATATAGTGAATCAGGCGCCTCGATCTAAGGCCAAATAAAAAAAATATGTGTGGTTCCGTTTACCCGACCTTCCCTATTTTATACCCCCGACCCTAAACTTTTTTTTGGCAATTTTCATATTTTTTCCGGAATTTCCCCCGATTTCCATCAATGGCTCCAGTTTAAGTTTTAGTTTCAGCAATGACGGCCTCCTTGCAAAACATAGTGCAAGTGATTAATAGCGTTAAATCCAAAGCAAGCTAGCATGTAGGTGTCCCCTACCAATATTGACTAGTATATTATCACACCACATCTAAATGCCATTTGCAAAGCAGTGAAAGGTATTATTTAGAAAAAATTAAGAAAATCATTTTGTTAAAAAAAAAAAAAAAAAAAAAAATCCCTACCTACCTACCCTAATTTATTTGGAAGTGTAACCGGAACCACACATATTTTTTTGTTTGGCCTAATAAGATCTACTACCTCCTGAAACACAAATTAATTCCCCAAATACCACTACCGCTGGTAAGCTAATTCAAATTCTACCCTAGTCTTACTTCTTCAGCTATTTCGTATACCTCTCGTCTCTCAACCACACTCAGCAGACTTCACAGCAATTCTCCCTCAGCTGCCCGCTGCACTGACTTATATACCCTTAGAACAATCTATTTCCAAAGGGGTGTCAGGTTATTCCATTTCATGGGGGTGTTCTATTACGTTTCTACTACGTTTCAAAACGTTTAAAATGATATATTCATAATACAGTACTTACCGCCTGTTATAGGTACTGCTAACTTGATAGAATAATAAATCCATTTAAAACACACACTGAATATTAATAATCCCAGGGTAATAATGATGTACATACACCATGTGCAAAACAATAATGATAACGGTAAAAGTAGTGCTCGCAGTGTGACGTAATTCCATGCACGAGTCTAGAAATTTTCCAAAAAGGTGTAGCCTACATTTAAAATTTATATTATAATTACATACATTTTTTTCATAAGTTTGTGTTATCTATTCTAAATATGACAGGAAAATGGGTGAATCGTGGGTGGGGTTGATTTTTGACAAAGTTGATTGGGTCAAGATTTGGAAAGGGGTTCTCCGAGTCCTACCCAAACACTGATAAAAATTTGCACACGTTGGCATCTATTTATTTTTAAGTTCATCAAAAAAGCTAAGCACTAAAATAATATTTGTTGTTTTGACAATAAATTCAACAAGTTCCAATTATGGGTAGAAAATTAACTACCCTCCCTTTTTTTTTTTACACAATGCTTTCAAAAATTCTCTCTTTATCAGAATTTACATTATTAGGTAATATCAGACTGGTAATGAAATATTTACATGCGCGGATCTAGAGGGGGGAGGGGGTCCGGAAGCTATACACGAAATCTATATACGAAAGCAACTAAAAGTGACCTTGGACCCCCCCCCCCCTTAGAAAACACGGACCCCTGTTAAGTTGAAAAGTTATACTTATGAAGCTTAAAAAGTGAGCGGCCAACCCTCCCCCCCACCAGCACCATAAAATAGAATTTTTTTTCTTTTTTGCTTGTCAAGAAATTTCTGGGTTGGATCCCCCTGGAAAAAATTCCTGGATCCACACCTGATTTACATAAGAGGCCCATATGGGCTGCATGTTCACCTGAGCATTTTATGCTTGATTTAAATGTGTGCTTCTTCCCTGGTTACCAGAATTTGAAGGAGAGCAGTCAGAGCACATTTCAGGGACGTAGCAACGTTTTTGAAAGTGGAGGGGGGGGGGGTAGCCAGAGAAAAAAATTTCAACTTACCTGAAAAAATTTGACAAGCCAAAAAAAATTTGGCTTGTGGGGTGGATTCCAACTTCTTTCAGTACTCCAATTTTATATATACACTACTACATTACCTTTATTTGACTATAATACAACAAAAAGTGGGGGGGGGGGGGCAACCACCCGTTCATGAACATTTTCAATAGTAAAAAGTTATGTTTAAAAAAAAAGTGGGGGGAGCAGGCCCCCTCTGCCCCCCCCCCCCCCGATGCTATATGCCTGCATTTAGAGGCAAACACATTAGTGCGGGTATTACTGTCTCATGACAGCATCTAGTTTATCATTTAAGTTCATTACAACTTTGCCACTAGTAAAGAAATCCATCATATTGGACTATAAATTATACACTGGCCATTGAGCAGTGAGGGATCTTTTTCGTGCCAGCACCTACTGCGACACGGGACCTCGGTTTATACGGTCTCATCCGAAGGACCGGTCTCCACGTCCCACAGTGGGATTCGAACCCGCGACGTAAGGATCAAATCCTTACTCCGCGACTCTAGATCGAACGCTCTAACCACTGCGCCACGTGGGCGACCAAAGAGTTTGTACACATTTATTTAACATCAACTTTTCCGTCTAAAGAAAGAAATAGGACGTATTCTATCTATCTATCTATCTATCTATCTATCTATCTATCTATCTATCTATATATATATATATATATATATATATATATATATATATATATATATATATATATATATATATATATATATATATATATATATATATATATATATATATATATATATATATATATATATATATATAATGTGATACAATTGTTCCGTAAAATAATATACAAATTTACCTAATTTTTGTCAATTTCCCGAGATCTTAATTCTATTTCAAATTCTAAAGAGAGTGTTAAAAATGACGCTTGAAAGCGGGGGGGGGGGGGGTATTTTCCCGAAATTTATAATTATAGAGTTTCACTTTGGAAAAACTCGCATAGACTTTGAAAATGTTTGAACAGCGTTGAGAAAGACAAAATGTGATGGCAAAAAAGACACATTCAATGGCGAGAAAACATACAATTTCAGCTTGTGATAACCCAAGTTCAAAATAGTCTTTCATTTTTCATTGTTATGAATAAACTAGATCATTAAATTATTAAATTAAAATGGAGAGTTGTGCAAATGTCTCTGTTTTACAAGGAAAGTTTCGCATTATAACGCGAAAGCAACGCGTTTATTCGCGAAAGTTACGATTTATAACGCGAAAGTAAGGCGTTTATTCGCGAAAGTTTATTGTATTATTGTATTTCGATTAATTTTCATTTAGATTGATATTTTCCTGATGATTGTAAGTTCAATGTGATTTTATTGCTAACTCTCGCTTCCTGCCTACATTTTACATACGCATATATATTCTAAAACGATTGGCAATTCTTCCATTTAGTTTCTTGGATAATACGTAAAAAGTGTCAGTCTAACTTTTTTTTTTTAAAAAAAAAAGGTCATTGTAAGTCACTTTCTAAAAATAATCGTTTCATTAAGCGTCTTATTATTTTCTTATATCAAATATTTTGTCATTAGATTTTATCAGATTTGTTTATTTCTTTTGTTAACGATATTCGACAAGGACTGGTAAGTGTAAATTTTTTTATTGATATAATGAAATATAAAGTAATCATTCCCCAAAGTCCCAATTAAATAATACAAATTGTGAGCGGAGTAAGAAAGATCCACTGCAAATCTCAGTTTCTATGAGGGAGTTAGTATCCACTGACGACTGGTCACAGCACCCTTGTCATGATCGGGTTAACGGAGAAATCCGCATACATGCTTTACAATTTGTATGAAAAACGTCAGACAGCATGCGTCCACATGACGACAAATTCTAACAAGGTCATTGTATTGACAATATTATTTTTATTATTTTTGAAAGTTGTCATGTTAATAATTAGTAAAATATGTTTAAATAATGTAAATTATTATGTAAATTAACCATATTAGAATCTAAAATTAAAGTCTTATAGTTTTAAGAAACTGATTAACAATTGACTGTTTCGCTGTATTTTGGTCTGTAAATATTCCCTCCCCTCCCCGAACAACAAAACATTTGGTTATGAATTTGCCAAGTACTGGTAACAATTTGTAATATCTGTAGAAAGAATCTTTGTGAGTAATGTTTTGAAAATATTTTACGTTTTAAATTGACTGAATTACTGTTAAACCACTCATTTTATCAGGGTCTGTTTAATCTTTTACACATGACAGGACATGAATCCATAACATGAATTCAACCAAAATTAAACTCCACAAAATTAATGATCTCGCAGCACTCAAGTTTAACCAAAATCACACTGAATAGCAGAATTATTTCTTTCTTCTTACAAATATTTCAAAATTAAATAAAATTATAAAAATAGATATCTATATTTTTTTAGATCATGACAACTCTAACATTGATCTGGAGGTAGGCGGAAAACAATACTATCATTTGTAGTTTTTCTGTCAACTTTCATGTACTCTTACTTCAGAACCTCAACAGAAATATTGCGAAAACATATCCCTGAAACTGTAAATTACCTTTAATTCTGCATATAGCTACACGTTAAGTTATCAGTTAACAAAAGACACGTTTTGCATAAATTTTTCAATCCTTGCACAAAAAATATAATATATCCGGATAGCCTTGGGGAAGATGTTGGTAAAGAAATACATGAGTTGATATTGTTACTTGGAAATATAGACAGGATATACTCTTCCTCTTAAATATTCGTTGTCATTTATTTGACAAACTAATCTGTTCACAATCTGAGAAGAATTTTACAACAAACTTTTACACGCTTTTAGATCAACGGCTTTTGTTTTCTTTTACAATTTTATCAGGTAAAAAGGAGCATTATAATAATAATGTATTACATAATGAATTTTGATAGGAATCATTTAGTAACAGTTCCCTCAAACCACTATGTTCTTTCTCATAAGTGGTTAGGTTGGTTGTTGTTATGAATTGAGTGCTTCTTTTGCATGTAAATAAACATTTCTGAGATTGATGATAAAACTCCGCAATTCAACAAATTTTTATTCCCTTCCTGCAGGAAGATTAACTTAGCTGCAGTTTTCAACAGATACATGTAGGTTTCACAGTGTATTGCGTGATCTGTGATTTACAAATAAAAATGTCAACTTGGTCAAGTATTTCAATTCACTTTCGTGATAATTTTACCAACTTAACATTTTTTCTGCAAAAAGACCCTGGTTCCCAGAACTCCTCATACATTTTATGCAGTAACCAAATCATCTGGTGGTGTCCTGTAGATGTGCAATAAGGTTTCGGAATTTTCATTTTCATCCTCGGGGTCAAATGGGGGTCAAAAAATTATGGGGGTTTTTTATACAAAAAGACTCTGGTTCCCAGAACTCCTCTTACATTCTATGCAGTAACCTAATCATCTTTTGGAAGACGATTGGTGGTGTCCTGTAGATGTATAATTTTCATGTTCACCCTGGGGGTCAAATGGGGGGTGAACGACATTTAAAGTTTTAATGTCAAAGATTTCATGAGTTATGGTCTGCTTGTCCTTTTTTTAAATTGACCTTGAATGAAGAAAGGGTAAGGGTAAAAAAAATCGATGCAGCAAATCTCGTGTCAATGTCTTCTATCGATGTTTCAAATTTGAATTCATAATGTCAAAGGGTTCTCAGATTATGCTCTGAATTCTGTTTTCATGTAAAAGATTGACCTTGACTTTATAAATGGATCAAGGTAAAAAAGAATTGTTGGCATGCACTCTTTTTCCATACCACCTCTCCATTTTTAAAAATTGAAGTTTTAATGTCAAAGGGTTCTTAAGTTATGGTTTGGAGGTGATCTTCTCAATTTGACCTTGAATGAATAGAGGAGTGAAGGTCAAACTTTTGGTTCTGTGCATCTTGTGTAAATGTCTTCTTTCTATGTTACAAGTTTGAAATCCTAATATCAAAGGGTTCTCAGGTTATAGCCTGGACTATATTTTGATGTAAAGATTGACCTTTTCCTTTATCAAAAGGTCAAGGTCAAAAAGTTTGGTTGCCTCAACCTTACCTTCATACCACCTCTTCATGTTCCAAGTATGAAGTCTTAATGTCAAAGGGTTGTCAAGTTGTGGCTTAGACAAAATTTGATTGCAGAGGAAAACTGAGAAAAACAATATGTAAACTAGTATAGTCTACTTGTCGCATCAAAACTGAAGCAGAAGTAGAGTTCTGAAAGAACGAATTTTTTTCATATTTTAGTTTTATTTCTTAACACAAACAAACATAGAAATATATATATAACATATTTAGAACAAGTTACATTACAAACTTAAGAAAATATGACAATGTAAAGCAATTGAAACATGTATTCAAAATTATTTAAGGCAAAATCTTTAAAAAGTCTGTAGTCTACAAGAGAATTCAAATTTTTCAGAATGGAAGCATAGAAAATTATTGAAGATTTCACATGATTAAATATGTTGGTACGTAATGATGACAAGTGGGAAACGGCCGGGTCAATACTCACAAATTTTAGGAGTTTTCAACATTTAAGACCATGCAAACATAACTCCTTCCCCTTTCCTCCCTTCCTAGCTCCGTGGTCGTTTATATTTACAAATTATTTATAACTCGTTTTGATATAAAACAAATGGTAAATAAATGAATACAAAAATGTGCATGTACAGAAAGTTTAATGGTGGGTCTTTGAATGATTTTTATTTCTGATTCTAGGAGGGTGGACTGACCCTAGGGGGTCATGAATAAAATGTCAAGCAGATTATCACTGACACTCTTTTGAAGCAGGTCATATTGTGATGAGGATGACTTCAAGAGGGTCATAACCAAAGTAACCTTTATACCATTTAATGCATAAAGACTCAAGGGACGATATTAATACAAAGATGACTTAGGGGCTTTTGCTTTAATGAAAGCTATTTTGTTTCCAGTTCCAAAGAGTGGGAATGACCCCTGGGACTTGCCTCAATGTATAATTTGCATGTGGCATTCAATTGATATTTGACCCTTTTTTAAACTATAGGCCCCTTAGCATTTTCATTTCTGATTATTTTACCCGTTCTATACTAAACTTCTCAAATAATATATTCATAAGTTACTTACCGTCTGTTATGATTACTGTTATTTCATAACATAATAAATCCATTTAAAACACACACTATTAATATTCCCACTGGTAATAATGATTTAGGCCTACGTACACCATGTGCAATCCAATAGTGATAACGGTAAAAGTAGGGCTCGTAGTTTGACGTAATTCCAACGCCATGCGAGGGGTATAGAAATTTTCCAAAAAGGTGTACAATTGTAAAATTACATTTTCAACAGTTCAACAGTGAAATACTGTGATTTATTCATTAAATAAAAGTGATATTTTCTCACAGTGTGAAAGAATACCAAAGTGATATTCTGTCACAGTGTGTAGGAATATCAAAGTAAGTAATTATATATATAATTTCTGCCTGTAATAAGATTGAGATAGTAACGATAGAGACGAAAAATGCCAATTTCTTCCCAAATATGTTGCAAAATCAATGTTACAATGTTTTCAATCTCACAACTGCTAAGTTATGACGTCTCAACTGCTCAACTATGATGTAACAGCCTTTGTGTTAAGAAAAGACAGAGGCAAAAGGAAAATCAAAGACAATGTAATAAACAGAAAATTTAATGTTTTGTAGTTGGATATGGAGTTTATTTCACTCGTGAGACAGGATTTTTTCGATATTTTCTCTCGTGCTTTGCACTCCTGAAAATATCAAAAAATCTTGTCCCACTCGTGAAATAAATTCCATATTCAACTACAAAACATATTTATAATTATATACAATGTTTTATTTTTACATTAGTTTGTGTTATCTATTCCAAATATGACAGGAAAACAGGTGAATCATGGGTGGGGGTTGATTTTTGACAAATTTGATCGGGACAAGGTTTGAAAAGGGGTTCTCCGAGTCCTACCCAAATACTGATAAAAATTTGCACAAGTTGTCATTTTGGCATCTATTTTTTTTTAAGTTCATTAAAAAAAGCTATGCACTAAAATAATAATACTTGTTGTTTTGACAGTAAATGCAACAAGTTCCAATTATGGGCCAAAAATACCCCCCCTTTTTTTTTACACAAATCTTTCATAAGAGGCCCTTATGGGCTGCATGTTCACCAGAGCAATTTATGCTTGATTTAAATGTGTGCTTCTGTCCTCGTTACCAGAATTTGAAGGAGAGCGCATTTAGAGGCAAACACCTTAGCATATATGCCTTACTGCGGGTATTATTGTCTTATGACAGCATCTAGTTTTTGAAATCGTTCGTACGTATAGCAGGCTCCTGCGTATCGAATCAATTGGGACACATAAACTCCATATACAGGTGATAAGGGTATATTACTACATAAATAAGGGAAGTTAACGATAGGTAAGTTGAAGTTATCACGTTGATTACAATGTTTTGTTGTTAGGTAATAACCATTAACGTCTTTTTCTAGTAAAATATCTAAATTTGAAACAGATGTGTCAGACTCCATTGTATCTTTTTATTTCTATATCGAGTCAATATAGGAATGGAAGTAACTATCGTTAATTGATAATACGTCGTCAATTTATCTAATTGTCGAGTTAAAGGACTTATCGCATGATTTTTTAAAAATCTTAATTTTATGAAAAATATTATCTACAACCTTGTTTATTAAAATTCTGAATACAATAAACGTTGTTGAAAGCGTATTTTAAGAGATATTGAGAGATGAAATTCAAATACGGCAATATGCATATTTCAGTCGGATTTCGGCGAAATACTGCTCTGACGTCATAGGCGACAATTCAGTGATAGAGAGATGAGAAGTTGCACACTATTTACGGAGTTATCAACGACAAATGCAGCTTAATTATGAAAAATGCTGAAAAAATTAATTCCTAATGTGATTTTCAATTACTATAGAAACATTAACTAGTTCTAAGGTGTAAGAATTTTGAGATATTTTCGTTTTTTATTCGAAACATTTAGAATCTGTAGGTCTGATTAAGGCAATGTTTCGTGATCGGAAAATTATTATTCAAGACCGCCATCCTTTACATAACATATGAAGGCATACTTGCATAAATTAAATTTTATGTTAAAAACGAAAAATAACAAAGTTATGTAATTTAAATTTGTGAATCAAATAAGTTAATACATGTGATAAAATGACAAATCAAATTGTATTGTTATGGCGAGTTTCTTCGTCTTCGCCGCGTCTCCCTCGCTATCGTCGCTTCTATTTTTACAATGTTAACGGATTTTTCAGATTATTTCTTGCTGACAATTCTAAAATATAAGGTTGGATATTAAATTTCATATCGATAAAATCAGTGATTTGGTCGTTCATTACGCAGAAAATTCAGGTTGTATCGCGTATATTTTAGTAAGATTTACGTGAAGAGCTGATCAGCCATTGTCGCCTTTGACGTCACAGGGTCACGTGATCGCTATCTAATTAACTTAGATTTTTAATTCAGGGGTTTTCATTTGAGTCAATAATTGGTTAATTACCGCGGTTTATCCGCAGTAAAAACACAAAATTTATAAACTGTGGTCATAAGGAACGTTTCACGCTTTTAATTTAAATAATTTAGAAACATGCGATAAGTCCTTTAAGGGCCACAGTATAAAATGAAACATTATCCTTTAATCAGTACTAATTATATGTCTAATAGGAAATTACTCGAGTACTGCTCTAGATGTTATCATTAACAAAGTTCAACACTACTCAGTACATAATTAATTCCAGACAAGAGTTTAAACCAGACCCATAACGCATAAGAAGGAAATTATTGCAACACCGTTTTCCGTATCTCTATGTAGTTTGTATCATCTAGTGTTAACCGTACCTTAACCTGTAGAGAGATATAAACTTTGGTACATGTATACCATTACAATTCTTGACAAAGAAATTATTTCCATGTTAATGTTGTATTAAACTTTGTATTAGACATGGTTTTCAACAATATTTAAGTGAATAAACTCTAATAAAGTCAGTGTCAGGATGGTAAATGTCCTCTTGCTATTTATAGGGCGTATTTTCTTTTAGAACACTCTTCGTGGAGGAATTGCTTTAAAGGTTTTGTCATGATTTTTATATTTTCACTAATTAAAATATCATGTTTGATATTTTCAGTGAAAAAAGCATATTGTTTGCGTTAAAATAATTAATTATTCCAGGGATAATTACAGTATTTCAACGTTGAGAAAGTAATACCGGGTAAAACATATCATAAACAAAACTTTTTCCAATTCTTGCTGAAAATTCTTCTTAGATGAAGTTTTCAACTGACACGTTTCACAGCTTATTTTTACATACACTATTTTAAGAAAAATGTTGGTCAAGCAATTCAAGTAATTCAATTACAAGCGCCACTTAGACGGTTTATTGATTTGGAATAGGTTTATAGATCGGTACTATCCTTTTTGAAAATTGACCATTTCAATTTACTGAAAACTAGTATTGCATCTTGTTTTTAGTACTCGGATATCCATTAGTTTATAATGACATACATTATCACTTTTATGTAGGTCACCATCCTAATGAAGTATTCATGTTTAAAAAATTCATTTTTATGATACAAGCGTAAAATCCAGTTACTGTTCTTCAAGGGGAGAGTACTTTCTTATGAAGAGCAATGACTGAATTTTACAACGTACTCAATTTCTCCTCATAAATAAAAATTAAATTAAGGTCCTATGGTTAAGAATACGGCTACACATTCATAGTAAAATGCTCATTTGTAATTTAGCACTTTTTAAAGAACGAACTTAAAATAATGATATACGGCATAAATAAATATAACAAGAGCACAACGATTAAAAAAATAAAAATAAAAATGCTAAAATGAAGCCAGTGAAAAATCAGCTTTTTTCACACTTTTCTAAATACATTAGGATAAATTTATTATTTGCAAACATTCATATGACATTAAATTGTTATTATTTCTCTCAAATAAAAATCTTAATGTATTATTGAATTTTAATAACACCCCTACTAATGTCATTGTGACTTAATTTCAAGACACGTGGTCTTGGTTGACCTATGAAAGATTTAGTTTCTAGACTTTTTGGTAGATTGTTCTGATTTAAAAAAAAAGGGGGGGGAGGGGTAAAAATCACACGCTACGTAGTCTTCGCTTTTATGATAATTTACGACGAAGATTGGAGCTCAGTAGCAACTATTTTCCCTACGTCGCTCAATTGGCTGGTAGAAAAATGCGTAATATGTACTACAATGACAAACCTTTGATTACCTTATATGGATATGCAGCATCTCTTAGGCATTTTTAAATGGCCAACAAAGGCTTTTTACATTAATTACAATACGCGTGAAATGCGTCTTTTGTGTTTGGCCAGGGAATTCACATGACCTTTGTATTCACCAATAGACAGTTGCAAATCGCCTTACAGAATGGTTTTGATAAAAAAAATTCCCGTAGTATTCATAGTAACCCATAATGCAATTCTACTCACTCAGCTGATTTCGCGGTTTAAGTAACGTTGGTACCTCGTTTAGCATGTAAAGGATGTATTCACTATTACAAAAGAATTGACCTATAGGAGAGAACAATTTCCCGGAAAAAGTGACATTTAAAAATCAATCTTTATTTGTTGTTTTTTACCGTATATATGTCTAGATTTTTCAAATTTGTATTTTACAACTAAAATTTATTATTTACAACTTTAAAATAAACCTCCAAAGTTGGCCGAAACACCATTTTGTCCGTTAAAGCGTTGATTTTTGCATGAATTTTGGCCTAGAAGTCCTTCAGGGCAGCCTGCCCCTAAATAAAATTGTGATATTTTGATAGGTTGGGATGTAAGGAATAATTTAAGATAGGATTTTTTTAGGGGCACCCCTGCCCTAGGGTCGAAATTCACAGAAAACCTACAAAAAATAAGTAAACTTGATTTTGTCAATCTGCTTCTAATTTATACCATTCAAATATATAGTCAGAGTAGCTCAGTTGATATATGAGCTGATCATTATATCGTGGATATTTTCTTTTTAAAGTCGGGGGTTCGAATCCACCTGGTGCCACACTTTTATAGTTTTAAATTTTCGTCTTTTCAAAGACTATTTTAAATTTTTTATAGGCTTGTTTATTTTCCTTCAATTATCTATCCTTTATGCATTCCCATTCTTGATATAAGAAACACTAGAGAGAGATCAAATCGTAACAATCCAATGCACAGTTGTCAGTCAGGCGGAACAAATCTCAATATAAGCACACTTTCTCCGAGGACAAGAATAACTCACTCTGTGTTACTCGCTACAGGTATTCTCGGCAGCATTGAGCTGCGATGAATTTCAATTGTATATATTCCTTAGAAATTAATCACATTGCTTGTATTCTGTATGTGCTACTAGTGCTTGTCTGGGTTACATGTAGTATGTTACGTATTGCTTGAATTATTTGAGCTTAATACATGTATATTTAGAATAACATACATGTACTTTTGTTTTTAGTCAATGTTCTAAGACCTTAAGTTCTGAAACATTAGGGCTACATATATCAGTAACTGTACTCCCTTGGATTTCATTTAGGCCTATATAATTTGCACACATTAATGGCATGTTTTTATTATACCCAACGGAAATGTGTTGTAAAATAAATAGCCTAGACATAAAGAATAGAATTCCAGAGACAGTAGACATTACCATTATGTACAATGAGAAGTAAAGAAAAATATCAATTATTACATTTGGAGATAACAAACTCAGAATATCAATGAAAGTGTTCCTCCTACCTCTACTCACTGAAATAAAGATTTATGAAAAACAAATTTTTACATGTATTCAACCTAATGTCATTAATCGGAACGGAAATCGACAAGCTTTTTGTAGAGAAAAAAACCAAGCCCGGCCCTATAGGTCAGATCCCTATTTATATAGAAGTGAACCTTTAGTCTGATGCCAAAAAATGTAGTTCCTTTGAAAGCATTTGATTGTCCAAAACGAAATTTTAATACAAAATTGCAGAAAATAATGTCATAAAGAATACTTATTGAAGAACTTTGAATGGATTCTAAAAATACTAAAGTACTTTTCCACTGATATTATACAGTGGTGATAACTGAAACGTAACATAACTTTTCTGTTTACCATGTCTCACGTGCTAGTCGCTTCCTAGCTACCTTTCCTTGAATAGTTTACATTAACCATTTATAGACTCGCTGTAGTCTCACTAAATCTCGCCAGAGCTACTGCGAACTCCTCGGACCAAGAGGGGCCAAATGAGGGTCGATAAAAGATTTTTCTCATTTTACCAAAACCTTGTTCCAAAAATGCCCCCTAACATTTTATGAAGTAGCCAAATCATCTTTAACAAGGTGAATGGGGATGCCCAGCAGATGTGCAATTCTTTTTCTTAAATTTTCATTTTCACCCTGTGGGTCAAATGGGGTTAAAAAACATTTTTTATTTTTACAAAAACTTGGTTCCTAGAACTACTCATACATTTTACTCAGTAACTTTCTTATCTTTTGCGAAATGATCGGGGGTGTTTTATATACGTAGATATGCAATAACGTTCGAGAATTTTCATTTTTACCTGTTGGGTGTCGTAAAATGACTTTTTTCAATTTACAAAAAAATGTTTCCCAGAACACCCATACACTTTACTCAGTAGCCATTTCATCTTTATCAAAATGTTCGAGGTGTTCTGCAGATGTGGAAAAAGGTTTCGGAATTTTCATTTTCACCCTTTGGGCCAAATAGGTAGGGTTCGAAAAAAGTGACGTTTTTAGGTTCCATTATGTGTCTTTTTTTCTTCTTTTTTATACTCGTACATTTTAAAGACAGTTCTGGTATATTGTGATTATCCTGGTCTGTCCGTTCGTCTGTCACACTTTCTTCTTCCTGTAATTCCTCTTATAATTTAAGCAGCAACCAAGTAATCTTTTGGAATATGATAGATGGTGTCCTGTAGATATACAATAAGATTTCAGAGTTTTCATTATCATCCTGGGGGTCAAATGGGATCGTAAAACGACACTTTTTCAAAAACTTCGTTCCCATAACTTGTCTTACATTTTACACAGTAGCCGGCTCATCTGGGAATTTTCATTTTCATTCTTGATGCAAAACAGTGGATCAAAATGCGACATTTATCATTTTACAAAAACCTGGCTCCGGGATCATGAAACTGTCTTAAATTTAAGTCAGACTTTTGACTTAAATTTAAGATTTAGACTTAGCTAAGATCGCTTACTTAAGTGGATCACAAAACGATCTTAGCAAAAACTTAGTTAAGATTTGTCTTAGTTAAAAAACCCTTTATTGTCATAGTAACTCACGCGGTGTTTAGAGCGTATACGGTAAATGTGGAACTCTCCAATGTTTTGGAGATACAATTAAAAATGTATGGGTGGTGGGGTAAAAATAAAAGTGCCTTCCAACCCCCCCCCCCCTACAATTTTTCCTGGAATAGCCCATAGTCAGAAAATAGCTCTTCAGATAAGATAAGATAATATTTATTTAAAGTTGGGTAAATTATTTATGCACAAATAATTCAAAAATTTAGAAATGTGGATTTCTTGGATGACAACCATGCCTTGCATGAATTTGATTTGACTAGTGAGACCACTCAGCTTGAGCATTTGTTACCACAAACACAGCCTCTGCCCTCCACATCTACCACTTCATCAACAGAGCTTCATTTGAAAGTTACACCAGAAATGCTTCTTCAAGAAGAACTAATCAACATCAAAGAAAGAAGAAAGCTTATAAAAGAACAACAACAGCTTGTCCATCTTCAGAAACAGCATGTAATGTTAAAAATTAAACAGAAAGATCCCTTTTTCAATTTCGAACACCTTATGAATGAAATGTAAATTTTTTTGAATACGTACTAACAAATACACTGGTTTTTGCATGTGCGATGTGCCTGACATCACAACAGATGTATCAACATCCATGTATTACAAAGCTGCAATGCATGCCTTTAGCTATTTGTATTACTGTAATGGGAGCAGTAATGCTTGGGTGTTGATACATTTGTTGTGACGTATAACATCATAGTTAATTCTTATGAGCTTTTCTGATCACAATTTGTCTGGCGTCAGTCTGTCTATATCTGTCTGTAAACTTTTAACTTTTATTTTGCCTTCTTCTTTCCTGTCCTCTGGCTGATAATTAAGTGTCTCTGTGGTCAAATTAAATTTATTAAGTATGTAAAATGTATTCTTTACACATTGATAACATCCATCCAATTATTCTCATACTGTATGTGTATTTCCAAACATTATGACATCATTATGATATTTTGTATCTACGTACATGCTATAATTGGTTTCTCATAAGTATGTGCATTTGCTATAATAATTCACTGAATGTTTTATTCTTCTTTGTAGAATTTAGGATCTATGACTTTGCATTATTAAATTTGTTTAACACATTAATAGCAATCAATATATTGATAAAATTTTTGACAAGTGGCATTGTATTACTGTACTACTGTTATAACAATTAACTGCAGTATAATCACTAGTACTGGTAAAAAAGGGTTTTCTTGTGGATATGTATAAAAGAGTATCTTCTGCATCAATAATGATCATGTCATTATTCTAGTTGTAGTTTTTGTTACAAAATTTATCAATACCTAATGTATTTTAACTCTACACTGCTTGCACGCTGTATCAATTTCATAATTCAGTGTGATTGTAAGAATAAAAGTATACCATAGAATCAGACCTCATTAGTATGCAGTTTATAGAGGTTCCTAATTTATGAATGATAATGACTGTATACTTGCATACATTTAAACTTTTCATGGCATTTTTCAAATATTTATGCCTTACCACCTGCAGTAAAAATTTCTAAAAAGTTAAAAGTAGAGAACTGCATGTATCTTTAGTTCTTTACCATTCATCTTTATTATATGCATTTCTTCTCTCTCTGATGTTGCAATACTATAAATACTATATTTGTACTTTTTTGGATTTACAGACAAATTGTATACATACTAAATCCATCATTTACTGCTTTGAAATATTGGTAATTCTTGTTGTTGATTCAGTCCACTCTTTTTGTTCAAATTACATTTTAGTATCTATGATGTATATGTTTTTGTTTTTCTTGACAATTTTCTTTAAAATTTGCTTCTATCAAATGGAAAGAAAAACTGAGTCTTATACAATAAGCCATATGTTATATCAATTCAGCTTTTGATTCAAGTATCAAAGTTTAAAAAAAGCAATAAGACATATTCAGTGTTTTCTAAAATCCTTCATTGAGCATTGATATCACTGACAATCAACTAACATGATATATGTATAATAAAATTCACAATTTTCCAGTTTGTTTTTTTTAATTTAACAGATGTTGTACATGTTTATAAATACAGTATAATTAATTCCCATCATTTTCTGTTCTTTGAAATTGTTAAATCTTTAGTGGTATATTTTCTAAAAGTTGTTATTTTAAGAAAAAATATACAAGTTATTATCACTGAGTACAATTCCATATACTGTACATATGTCAGAAACAAATGGGAATATTGAATAAGCTTTAATTTGCTATTAATTGTTATATCATTTATCTTGTAATTTTTTTATTTGAACATCTTTCATATAATTATTATTGTTTTGTTTGGATGACAATTTAACTTTAAAAAATGCCCATACACATTGATAGTCAAAACAATATGACAATGGTGATGCTTTAGGTTATGTAAAAAACATAAGGTGCTTATCAATACATTGCAAAATATCCCATTTTAAAGTCAAGAGTTGTTTCCCTTTACGCAGTCATGCATAAGCATGCATGTGCTAAAAAAAAATTGCACTGAATTTAATTAGAATATTTCTCTTATTGAAATATAAAATAATTAAAGTACATTTAATGCATTTGAAATATAAAATAAAGTACAATGCATTGGTGCATGTTAATTGTAAATTGAACTTCATCATGCATCCATTTAGAAACTGTTTAACTAAATTGTTATGAAATAGACACAACAATGAAGGATAAACTTTACAAACTAATATGCTGCATATACACGAATAATCAAATTGATTTGGGCCAATTTTTTTTTTCATAATTCAGTTCAAAATGCAAGATTATTAATTAACTTCATGAAAATCAAATTTTTTTTACATTATTAAGTTACACATTTTTTCCCTCATGTGTCATTTGTTGGTAGTTGATATTTTACTGCATTGTTAATGTTGAAGGAAAGTTAAGCAATCATATTATTATCATTGCTTTCATTGCAATAAATTTGTTTTATTTTCATTATAAGTATCTTGTGTCTCATAGAATGACTCACAGAGTGTCACAAAAAAAAAGAAAAAGAAAAATACTACACTGCAAGACAATCCATATTGACACTTGCTGCTTTCAAGAAATATGAGATGAGATATAGAGAGGGAATAATTTTTATGCCCTATAATAAAATATTTAGGAGTATATAGAATATGTCTGACTGGCTGTGTCGCCAAAAATTTTAACTTCATAACTTATGAATGGAGGTGGTATGGTTTTCATATTTAAGATGAATATTCATTATAACAAGACCTTTCTTTCATTTATGACCTCATGACCTTGACCTTTAAGTGTGACCTATCTTTAATAAAAATAACCCACCTCGGCTATAACTTCTGAAGGCTGGTGATAGCTAGCTAGGGCTTTCATGATTCACACATGAATTATTTTTACAAGACCTTTCTTTGGGTATCAGCACTTTTGAATTCATGACCTTGACCTTTGAGTTTGACTTACTTTAACCTCAGCCTTAAGCTGCTTAAAGGGGGCTCCAGTCTTCATAAATCTTATATAATAGGAACCACAAATAAAGGGAAATTTCCTTATTATAACTACATGTAAATAACGGAATATAATATACTGGTAGAACTATTAAGGTAAATATATTTCATATACTGGTAGTTGTAATAATTGCTAAAACGAACACAGAATATTACTATTAATAATAATGATTTATCACACTGACAGATACATACTGAAATGTAATGGTATGTTTGTAACCTTACAACAATACCAATGATGTACTAGGTACAGAGAGTGATACAACAGTGCACTGTGTGATTTAACTGATATTGGGAGAAAACATTAAATAAACTGCAAGCAGTATAAATTTATAAATGACTTCTGCTTTGTGATTATGACTGTATATTATGTAAGAACTGAACAAGTTATAAATTATTATTCTTTCCTAGTTTCTCATGAATTAAGAAGAGAATGGCCTGAGATATTAATTAGTAATCAAAACATTGTCTGGCAATGAGTTCTCTGTATCCAAAACCATTGTTGTTACCGTGATTGATCTCATCCACATCTGGGCCGGCTATGATTAGGTCACGTGGGTCAAGGGACACAATATCTTGCCTCAGGATCCCTATGTTATGCAGGACAACACAGGTTATCACATACTGACAGGCTCTTTCTGGGCTTGTTCTAAGGCCAATGGAAAGGCAAGGGAATCTTCTCTTTAGTATGCCGTATGTCTGCTCGATAAGGACTCGTGTTCTACACAGTGCACTGTTGTATCGCTCTCTGTACCTGACATCATTGGTATTGTTGTAAGGCGTCATTAGATATGTCCGACAAGGGTACCCGGAGTCCCCCAAAAGTATACCATTATGCTGACCTGAAAAATCATGAAATTAATATATTAAAAAAAAAATAAATTCAGAATTACTAAAAGGTCTGGAAAGCAAAATGACGAAGATTTCAGTATGATTCAGCAGATGTTGAAAATATTTTAACTACATGTACATATACTAAAACTCAAATTGCGTTTATTGTCTGGCCTTTATGGGCCATATGACTTTATCATTTGAAAAAAAAATACCTTAAATCTACTTTATGTTAGTACATATAATTACTGATAAACATTACAGTTTTTAGCTCACCTGAGCCAAAGGCTCAAGTGAGCTTTTCTGATCAAAATTTGTCCGTTGTCTGTCGTTGGCGTTGGCGTCGTCGTTGTTGTAAACTTTTCACATTTTCATCTTCTTCTCCAGAACTACTGGGCCAATTTCAACCAAACTTGCCACAAAGTATCCTTGGGTAAAGGGGATTCAAGTTTGTTCAAATGAAGGGCCGCGCCTTCTTCCAAGGGGAGATAATTAAGAATTCGTGAAAAATTAATGGCATCATTAAAAAATCTTCTTCTCAAGAACCACTGCGCTTGAAAATATGAAACTTATGTGGAAGCATCCTCAGGTAGTGTAGATTCAAGTTTGTTCAAATCATGACCCCCGGGGGTTGGGTGGGGCCACAATGGGCGATCAAAGTTTTACATAGGAATATATAGGAAAAATCTTTAAAAATCTTCTTCTCAAGAACAGCAAAGCCATGATTGGTCATATTTACATGAAGGCATCTTCAGGTAGTGTAGATTCAAGTTTGTTCAAATCATGACCCCCGGGGATCGGGTGGGGCCACAATGGGCGATCAAAGTTTTACATAGGAATATATAGGAAAAATCCTTAAAAATCTTCTTCTCAAGAACAGCAAAGCCATGATTGGTCATATTTATATGGTAGCATCCTCAGATAATGTAGATTCAAGTTTGTTCAAATCATGACCCCCGGGGGTCGGGTGGGGCCACAATGGGCGATCAAAGTTTTACATAGGAATATATATGAATAATCTTTAAAAATCTTCTTCTCAAGAACAGCAAAACCATGATTGGTCATATTTATATGGTAGCATCCTCAGATAGTGTAGATTCAAGTTTGTTCAAATCATGACCCCCGGGGGTCGGGTGGGGCCACAATGGGCAATCAAAGTTTTACATAGGAATATATAGGAATAATCTTTAAAAATCTTCTTCTCAAGAACAGCAAAACCATGATTGGTCATATTTATATGGTAGCATCCTCAGATAGTGTAGATTCAAGTTTCTTCAAATCATGACCCCCGGGGGTCGGGTGGGGCCACAATGGGCGATCAAAGTTTTACATAGGAATATATAGGTTAAATCTTTAAAAATCTTCTTCTCAAGAACAGCAAAGCCATGATTGGTCATATTTAAATGGAAGCATCCTCAGATAATGTAGATTCAAATTTGTTCAATTTATGACACCCCCCCCCTCCCCCCGAACCACTTTTTTATTCAAACTTTTCAACCTTTCAAGACTGAACTGATTTCTGCTTTTTCCTAGCCATAGTGCTCAGGTGAGCGATGTGGCCCCTGGGCCTCTTGTTTTCCTGTTCCTTATTTAGTTTTGTTTTATTTGCCATATTTTTCTTATACTTATTACATATATATCTTCAGGGAGGTATAGGAATATCACAGTTAAGTAATAATATTCCATCAAAATTCAGTTAAAATTAACTGCATGTGATATTATTTACCATTCTCAAACTGCTGACAGAGAACACTTTCTCGGAAAACCCTTGAATCATGACAAGATCCTGGCCACTTGGCAACACAGTTGGTCACCATAAAATTAGCATCACAGGTCATCTGATATATGATCAAATTAAACATTAATTTATTGTTTGTAAATTTAATTTTCATAATACATGCATGTTATTTATCTTTAAAGTCAATGATTGTGATGGATTCACATATAAGCGGATTTATTGCCTACTTTATTTCTAAATTTAAATCATTGAAAGCTTATTTAGCTCTTTTAATGTTTTTTTTTTTAATTTAAAATCATTTTTAATCAAAAAACAATTACCATGACATTTAAAGAATGATATCCTTTTCTATTCACATAATCAGGCTCATTTTCAGTAGGAGTTTGGATGCGGATAAAAGTACCATCAACACATCCCAAGACACCAGGGAACCCTACAATAAATAGATTTCATAGATTAATATTTTCATCAGGCCAATAGCAGCAAATATCATAAGTTTTCAATTTGTTTGTGTGAGTAAATATATATACCTTTTGATGATATCTGATTCCCTTTTTATTTTTAAAATCATACAGAAGTTATAGTTATGAACATATCAAAATAGGATTAATTATTTACTGAACATGATAATAAAGTTATGAAGAGTAGAATAGTAAAGATTTCAAAGTACAATATGACTGATTTTGGAGTTACCCCCCACCCACCCCCCTTTTCTGTCACATATTGTATATATACATGTAATTTAGTAACACTACACACTCACTAAAACACACATATATATAATGATTACAATTGATAATGTTCGAGGGATCCTTATTTTTTTCTTAGATGTAAGAGATACATAAATGCATTTAAAACAGTGACTTGAGATATGGGTCGAAAAGGTAGAACCGAAATGCTTATAGAACGAAACGTGTTTACTGATTCAAGGGGGCGCTGTTGTTTGTTTTCAATGCGAAGGTCTCGAAAACATGTGTAAGTGAAAAGCCATGGATTCTTACCTGCGATAGCATGAAACATTCTCTTTACGTTGGTGGCATCCTGTCCAGAAGGAAAGCGAATAAAACGGCCAGCAACATTCGCTATTGCAGATGCCACCCTGCGGATGCATCGTCCTGCCGTGGCTTTGGAGATGTGGATGGCATCCCCCACAAGTTGATGGAAGGCCCCCGTAGCCACAAACCGGAGGAAAACCAGCAGCTGAATCATCGCTGGAAGGGCCAACGATCTCTTGGTAGGATGGGTTATTCTGTCCTGAATGGTGTCGTAAATAAACATTATCGTAGGGCGGCGAAAACGATATCTCTCGAACAACTCGTCATCTGTTCGGAGGTCCAGTGGATTCAACCGATCCCTGAAAAGCCTGGGGCGAGGGAGACGCCGTCTTCGCCGGACAGTATCAACATTTCCCCCTTGAACACGTCTCAAGAAACCAACAACAGCGGCCATTTTGAAAGAACTTAAGATCAATCTTAAAACTTAAGACTGCCCATGAGCAGTCTTAAAATTTAAGACAAAATTCCAGTCTTAACTCTAAGTCATTTTTTTGTGATCCACTTTAAGAACAATCTTAAATTTTAAGTGCAAATTTTTGGAGTTAAGTCTGACTTAAGACTTAAGGCAGTTTCATGATCCCGGAGCCTGGTTTCCAGAACTCTTATATTGTATGTAGTAGCCATTTCATCTTTTGCAAGAGTATTGGAGTGTCCTGCAGATTTGCAATAAAAGGCTTCAAAACGTTCTTTTTACCCTGGGGGTCGAAAAATGACGTTTTCTATTTACAAAATCTTAGTTTGCAGAACTCCTCATACATTTTACTCAGTACATGTAGTCATCTTATCTTTTGCAAGATGATTTGAAGGGTCCTGGAGATGTTCTGCAGCGTACTTTTAGGGATAAAAACTTACTTGAGGTATTAATGTTTCATGACACATCTAGTTACTGCAGTATACCCACACTTTCTAAAGAAAGTTTGGGTATATTGTTGTTATCCGAGTCCGTCCGTCTGTCACACTTTCTTCTTCCTTACATTTTAAGAGTAGCCAATTCGTCATTTGGCATATACTGTATAGGGGATTAATTTCACGGGTTGTAATTTTCACGTTTTTCTCTCCTCTGTCACGATCGCGGTTTGTTGAATTCGCGGAATTGTTACCTACCTTGTCTATATCAGTTTAATCCATAGCATAGCTAGAACGACATTAATCAGCGTTATATATTCACTTCACAAACAACAGGGTAGGCTTATATAAAATAGTTAGATTTAATAATTAATTGACGATTAATTAAAACAAGTGCAGTTATTAAAAGTCCTTGACTAGAAACGTCGAATGACTTTCCTATATGCTATTATGATAAGTGCATGTACACCCCAAGATCTTGTTTCCGAAGGGATAATACATCGCGGCGAAAAATCACTGGACGGTGAGAAATGTGTTAATATAGTTCGACAAAATAATTTCCTTCCACATCTTCAGCAAGTTCGATAGTTTTTTGAATGATTTTTTAAAACCAAAATGTTGATAAAAACTAATATGCCTGATAATGCAGGTAACAAATACACGTGGTAGCATAGTTATGCACGGATTATCAAAACCCATGACCCACATGTTTTTATTGATGAAACAAGTAGTGTTGGCTTTTAAAACAGCTTTTTAATAAATACAGGTTATTATCTGCTGATTTGAATTAAAGTCAAGCATGATAATTAAAATAATTGAATGACAAGTACGACTCGTAATTACTGATATGAACATGTACTACACGTATATATACCTATCGTAGTTTACTCTCAAATCTCCAAATATAACATGGAGGTTATTGCAAACTTATTCACTGTTTCTTGAATTCACGGATTTATCAACACCGTGAATACAGCGAATATTAACACCGCGAGTTATCTTCCCCCTATACAGTAATCAGTGATGCCTTGAGCATGTGCAAAAAGATTTTGAAATTTTCATTTTAACTCTGCAGACCAAATGGGGGTAAAAATGTTTTACTACAAAAACTTGTTTCCCTGAACTCCTCTTCATTTTTCGCAGTAGCCAATTCATCTTTTGGAATATGATTGGGAGTGTCCTGTAGATGTGCAATAAAGTTTTCTGAATTTCGATTTTTACCCTGAGGACGACTGGGAGTCAAGAAAACGACTTTTTACTGCAAAAACCTGGTTCCCTGGACTCTTCTTTTAATTTTTGCAGAAGCCAACTCTTCTTTTGGAATATGATTGGTGGTGTTTTGAAGGTTTTAAGCCTGGGATGATTTGGGGTAAAAAAAAAAAAAAATAAACGGATTTCTTTTTTCGTCAAAAAGCCTGTCTCCCTAAAGTTCTCTTGTATTTTTTGCAGAAGACCATTTATATTTTCGAATGTGTTTGGAGGTGTTCTCTAGATGTGCAATAAGATTTCAAATTTTCGATTTTCATCCTGGGGGCGACTGGGGGGCAAAAAAAAAGTTTTTTTCTACAAAAGCCTAGTTTCCTGAACTCCTACATTTTTTGCAATAACAAATTCATCTTGGAATCATTTTGGAATATGTTTGGTGGTGTCCTGTAGATGTGTAATAAGCTTTCAGAATTTCGGTTTTCACCCTGAAGGTGACTAGGGGTCAAAAATATCTTTTTTCTGCAAAGATCCTATTCACTGAACTCTTCTTACATTTTTTGCAGTAGCCCCATCACAATTTGGAATGAAATTGGTGGTGTTTTTGGATGAACAATAAGGTTTTATAATTTCCATTTTCCCCTTTGGGCAAGTGGGAGTTTAAGAGACATTTTGATACACAAAACTGGTTCCGTGAACGCCTCTTACATTTTTTAGAAGCCAACCCATCTTTAAGAATATAGGTGGTCTGATATACATGTACAACCAGAATATGAAATTTCGATTTTCACCCTGGAGGGGCGATTGGGAGTTGTGAATTGTCATAGAGCGTCGTTTTTTTTTCTAGAAAACCCTGGTTTCCTGAACTCCTCTCATATTTTCGCAGTAGCCCATTCATATTTTGGAATGTGATTGGGAGTGTCCTGTAGATGTGCAATAAGGTTTTTGAATTTCTATTAGCACACTGGGATATACGGCTGAAAACGATGTTTTTCTACAAAAACCTGGTTCCCTGAACTCATCTTACCTTTTTCAGTAACCAATTCATCTTTTGGAATATGATTGGGAGTGTCCTGTAGATTTGCAATAAAGTTTCAAAAGTTTTATTTTCACTGGGGGCAAAATGGGGGCCAAAATGAATTTTTTTAACAAAAACTTACTTACTGAACTCCTCTTACTTTTTTTACAGTAGCCCAATCAAATTTTGGAAGAAATCTGGGTGTGTCCTATACATGTGCATTTAGGTTTTGGAATTTCAATTTTCATCTTGGGGGTCAATGGGGGTTGAAAACCGCTTTTTTGTAAATTATAGAATTATTATGGCTTCTTCCCTTGTTACCAAAATATGAAAGTGGGTACATTTAGTGGCAAACACCTAAGTGCGGGTAATAATGTCTTATGACAGCATCTAGTTTACATTTACTGTTTTCTATTTTGCTTTATTTAATGAAGAAATTACTGTAGATTCCTAAATATACGCGAAGAATTAATTATCGCGTAATTTCGCGAGAAGCACCACTCGCGAAATAAAATTACTCGCTTTTATTTTTATGGTACTGAAATCAATGTAAAATCTCTTGATCAACCGTCCACTCGCGAATTATTGTTCTCGCGATTTGACGTTAAAGTGCCATTTTGCGATAATAAGTACTCGCGAAAAATAAGGAATCTACTTTTCTTCGCAAAAAAACCGTATTAGCTAATACTAGGTTAAGTCAATGTTTGAGTCTAATAACAATCAATATGCAGTTTCCTTATAGATGTCATCTGAAACATTCGATTTCTATTCCTGTTATTTTGGAAATATGCTCGGATAATCTTTCCAAAGTTACACCAATAGACAGCAATGAGAAAGGAACGAAACTCTTGATTATTATGGTAATACTATTATTGAATTAGTAGAGTTTAATTTTAAATCTTAAGATGAGTAGCATAAACAGTTCAAATTCAATCACCTGTTTGTTTTCGAGTTCAATTTTTGGGAAAATGACATTGTTTCCTTTGGAGATGAATTTTCTGGACGATGCACTTGTAAACTCAAGCTTGTAAAATGTTTAAAAACACGAAGAAATGTGGAATGATGACAAATTGCAGAGTATAATATGATAGACAGTACATTTTCCTTTGCAGATTTCCAAATTGCTAATTTGTAATTATAACGTTTTCATAATTAATTGCTAACAAAAAATAAAATAAATCAAAAGTCTATCGTAACTTAACGTCTTTCCTGTTTACAGATAAAAATAAGAAATAATGTCATTCAAAGAACAAGGTACGGTTTCAATACAAATCTTGCCCTGTGTTTTTCTTAAAATGAAAGTGATGAAAAAATTAAAACTCATACTTTTTGAATCATTGAAATTACATGCAGAAAGATCAAACAAATCATTTTACTCTCATTACCTTCTAAATACTAAATGTGACGTTATTAACTTGTGCATTTTCCAGTATTTTCTTATTTTCTTAAAGAGTTGCAGAACACACCAATTTTCAATGAAATTTTCTTTCAGATAATGTTGCCCACAGGCATCGTCCACAAAGATTTTGGGAGATGTTATTTTAAAGAATTTTATACAACATATCCGAAAATAAAGTGGGTGATGGCTGTGGACACTTTTTTCTTAAGGAAAATAACCCTTGAAATGGGTAATTTTGAGGCTTTTTCTATTTAGAATAGAGAAATGCATCAAATTAATGACGTCATATTTCCAGAATGGTACTCCTTCACGCTATAGTCTTTCCTGATTTATCACAGTCATATATTGTATCATATACTCAGCTAATATCTAAGCCAGTTTAAAAACTTTTTGAAAGCATTAAATTTTTAGGGCACAATAAAGCTAAAACGTACCTACTTCTGTATAACATTTCTGTATCTCATGTTTAAGCAAATGCGATAAAAATCTTTTGTCTCAAACACCTTATTTCACTGCCATTTGAATATAGATACAAGTTAAGCTTCATTTAGTTAAGAGTGATTTAACAACCATTGCAAAGTCCCAGAAACAACTAAAAAACATGGAGAATGAAAGTCCATTGATTAACATATTCTATCTTTTGTTCAAATTATTATTTTCACTTTTAGGATTCCGGGATTTTCCTACATTGAACAAGATTCTCAAATACCAGTATAAAATTTTCCGACTCTTTTGACCTTTATGTCAGGTTTTGTATGCACAATTTAAACATTTGAATAAAATGGACTGAAAAGGTAATTATTAGCTGCAGAACTGTAGCTCTCCGAAAAAAAATTGACAGACCGGAGAGCTACAGTGCCACCCATAGAAAAAAACTGTGTATTTATTGCGCACAAACGGTTGCGCTCGGTTCTGGTTTTATTTCTCCAAATTCTTACCTCAGCTGCACAAAAGCTCCATTTCAAAAAAATCCTTAGACCTTTATCAACTACTTGTAGTTGACATCTTTACGAAGCGCGTTTGGCCGAATTGTCTAGCCACCCAAAATGGCAGTATTAACAGGAGAAATTTTGGATGGTCTTAATTTCAGGCCCAGGAGGGCTAAAACAACGGTTATAAGGAAACGTTTAGATGTGGGAATAGTGCAAAAATGTGTTAGGAATACACGGTCTGTAATATTTTGAGATTGCAGTTTAAAAATACGGAGAAATACATGTAAATCGAAAAACAGCGCACTTTTTTGTGCGCAATTAATATACAGTTTTTTTCTATGGGTGGCACTGTAGCTCTCCGGTCTGTCAAAAAATTTTTTTCGGAGAGCTACAGTTATGCAGCTAGGTAATTATATAAAAAATTCGCTTAAGATTGATAAATTTTAGAATATTGTTTGTGTATGGCAATTTTGATTATTAATAGGTAGCCCTTTTAACTGTAAAGGTTGTTACAAAAAAATCCATCTCCATATATACATTTCAACCAACCAAGTTCTAATACGAAGATAAAACGTTTTTATTCTTTTTGATTGAATGATGATTGTATTTTGTTTAACGTCCCATTCAAGAATTTTTCACTCATATAGAGACGTCTCTATATATGCCAGTGAAGGGCTTCAAATTTACACCTATACTCGGCACTCAGGACCATTGAGCAGTGACGGTTCTTTATCGTACCAACGCCTACCGTGACACGCAACCTCGATTTTTAAGGACTCATTCGAATGACCCGTGATCTTCACCACAAGTACCGGGCGCTTGGCGAAGGAACTACCTTTGTTTATGTCTTAAACCCCAGCCACATTTCCAAAAAAGATTGACCGCTTTTTAGGCAAAAATAGGATTCTTCGGGCGACAGTCGGCAGTTCATCGCCCGTTGTCTTGCCCGATTTTGACCTGAAAAACAAACTGAGGCCCAGCAAACGATGATCGGGCGACGGTTAAACGACTAATAAATATTTTTAATTTTAAAAGCATCAGTGTTCCTAGGAATTAATGTGACTACTCTGCGTTGCATGATATTAAGGTCGGTTGATCATGTTTTTTTAGCCGACGAAACGAAAAATCGACCATCGGCTTAAATGTGACCTATTCATTATGTTTGTCGCGGTGCGTCGAACGAGAATCAAATCCAGGCCTCCCGATCACGAAGCGAGCGCCCTACCACTAGACTACCGCAACTGTTTCATTCTTTTTGATATTCATGAAGGACGATAACTTTTCAAAAAAAATGATACCATATTCCCTTAAATTACCATTTTCTTTGATTAATTTTGGGGTTAAGGATAACCATGAACCCAGCAGACATGATGTCACAATTTTGATATAAAGCACTATAATGTAACTGCTCATTTTAATCAAGTAATAATCAAGTATTTGCTAAAGGACTATGAGTAAAGTGAGACTTTTAGGAGTGTAATTCATTTTCAATATGTGACCAATTTAACCCACCGGGGCCTTGAACCTAGATCCTGGAACAAAAGAACCAAATTTTGGTTAGAGGATTAGCTGTTCATTATAATTATGCAAACAGTTTTTCAATAGTTACCCAAGGTCATTGGTGAAGATGAAATTTGTAATGATATATCTTGACCAACATATCCCCTGACCAGAACCCTGCACCAAGGTACCATAAATTGTACAATTTTAATAGAAAACTAGCCGCCAATTATAAAAATTAAAAATATGCCATGTAGAGGTCCATGAGGAAAGAAAAATTGCAGTAGTATAGTGTATTTTTAGTGTATACAGTAATCAACTTAGTCCTAAACTGAACTTGAGCCCTGAACCCAGGGGCCATGATTTTTTTTAATCTTGCTGGAGGGCTAGATGTTCAATAAAATCATGAAAACTGATTAACTTCTGAATGACCAGGAATGTAGATAATTGTATTCTGATGGTTTCAGAAAAATTAAAACGTTAAGGAAAAATGCAGAACGACAGATAGTAACCGATAGAATTAGGTCACCTAAATAATCATCTAAAGTCTTCGTTTTAAAATTAAAAATCCACGTTTAACAAGAAGCACTCCTTTATTGTACCTAACCTAAGAGGTAACACTATAACAATCCTCCCTTATAAGATTTGACATGTGCATGGGGGAAATTACCATTTTCATGCCAAATAATTTAAGCCACAGTCATAGAAAACCAAACGTTTTTTTTTAAAAAAGTATTGATTTTGATGCACGGAATATGGAGATAACGAACAGTAGTCAAGCTCAAAAGTCCAATAAAGCAATACAAATCGGGAGCAGAACGAACACGGACCTCTAAAAACATCAGAGGTGGGATCGGGTGACTTGGAGGAGTAAGCATTCCCTGTCGTGTGCTCGTTGTCTTCATCGGGAAAACGGAAAAATCTGTAAACAATTCAGTGTGTAAATAATAGCCTAAAAATTATAATGAAAAAAGTCAGTCAGCATTCAACTTAATGATAGATTGTATTTGCTGAAAAGGTCATTGTATCGACCATGAAACTTTTAAAATTTGGATGTCAAACGAGACTGTTGATATCCTTGTTTCATCAACTTGTTTGTCAATAGCTTGCCTTGTTTTAGAAATTGTTCGTACGTATAGCATGCTCTTGCGTATCTAATCAACTGGGAGACATAAACTCCATAAGGGTATGTTGCTATATAAATTAGGAAAGTTGACGATAGAAAAGTTTAAGTCATCACGTTTATCATAAAGTTTTGTTCATAGGTTACATGTATATTACCATTAACTTCTTGCCTAGTAAAATATATAAATATGAAAGAGATGTATCAGACTCTGTGATATCTTTTATTCAAGTTCACTGGGATACTGTATAGGGGATTAATTTCACAGGTTGTAATTTTCACGTTTTTCTCTCCTTGGACACGATTGCGGTTTGATGAATTCGCGGAATTTGTATGAAATAAAAGTTATCTCCCTTTGTCAGAACGACAATGCGGGTGTTAAAACGTATTAGTGTCCGTCAGCGGGATGTATTCACTGCATAAAGTATACTCAGTTAAAATATAGTTGGTTAGATTTGTTAATTCAAGTGCCGTTCAACGGCTTTGACGATAAGCGTCAACGACTTCTCTGCATGCGATTACGATGAGTGGTGTACAACGCTACAGATTTTCCTTTACGAGGTAAAGGATAAGAAAGTGGTTTCATATGCTACCACCTTAACACGATGATAAATACAGTACGTCGACAAAATAATATCATCTTGTATCTACAGGAAGTCAAAAAATTACTTGAATAAATGAAACTTTAAAACCAGTATTACCAAATGTCGATAAAAGCTAGAACACGTGCTCAGGTGACTGGTACCTGCACCGGTTATGTAAGTTACGCACGGGTAATCAAAACCCACGACTGTTACAACGCACTTTGAAAAATTACGCACTTTGAAAAAAAATTTCAATGTGCGTTAAATTTGAGATCAAGTTAACGCACTTCATAAAAAATATATTTCTTTTCAAAGAGCGTTAATATCGACCATATTAACGCACTTTGAAAAAATGAATGTGCACGGCTTGGTCAATATTCTTGCAAATTTTAGGTATGATAAATAAATATCTGAATCTGTTTGGATAACTTCAGGATCTGAGATGTAGACGTTTTTAAGATTTTTAGGGGTTTTGTTCTCAAAGGTTCTCGTAAATTCATAAAAGGGAAATGGGTCTTTTAGAAATAATGGAGGAATGATTGTTTAAAAGCAAAATTTTGTTTCCTTTATTAAAAAAATTATCCAGTCTGTAATAAGTTCGGTAGATGTAGGGTGGATAAGTGACTTAAAAAATCAGTTATTTTCCCCCTATACAGTATGTCGAATATACATAGAATTGGAAATAACTATTGTAAATTGATAATACGTCGTCTATATATCTAAATGAATATTGAAGGCCACAGCAAGTGTTTTCTTCTTCTCATGTAGAAGTTTTTGAATACCTTTTGCTTCATATAAATATAAATATATGTCTGCTAATAAATGGGGGCAATTAAAACCCATGAGAATTCCGACAGATTGTTGGAAGACTTGATCTCCAAAAACTACATAGATATTGTCAAAAACCAAAGCATCTTCTGAATACCAACTTCGGAGTATATGTGTGTATAATCAGAATGTTTTTAACAAAATATTTTGTAAATGACCAATGACAAGTAGGTAAATTTACGAGTTCCATTTTTATAAAAAAAAACAAAAAAAAACAGTGTCTTAGATGCATAAACTTCGATCTTGATTCTTTTCTTTGAAAAAATCCCAGCCAAATTATAGCATTGTACGCCATCAAGTACATGTATTAATTCAGCCGTTTGTTTCACATGGAGATAGTATGTTTTGCATTATAAGTCTTCTGTTGGTATTTGATCCTGATTCTTTTGTTTTTGTCTGTTTTGTTAAATCAATTGTTCACTGTGTAACATATTGTATACTCTCCTCTCCCCTCCCAGGTAGAAATGCTATTTGTGAATTAATTGGTGTTTTTATGTCTATTTTCCGTATCTTTTCATTTGTAATGCATTTACAATTACTTACAACGAATAACCTACACATCATTCTGTACCTTTTTTAGGGATTTAAAAAAATGTCAGAATTGTATATGCGAAGTTGTAGATTTAATGAAACAAAATACGACGTAAACATTTAAGATTTTTTTTCTTCAGCAATGTACATGTACATCACAACAGAGGACTAGATGAATCAAAACAAGGTATTATGACTAGTTTCCCATACTTAAATAAAATCTTCCCCAAATTATATTATTGGTCAAAATGAAACTTCCTTCTCAAATAAACTCAAATTATCAGGGTAAATGTGTCCCCTATCTGCTTAGATACTAGATTTACCAAACATTATGTTCAAGATGTTGGTGCTGTTTTTCACTTTGGTATTTCTTGTTTATGCTGAAGACGATAGAACACAACGTAAGTTTTTTTTATTGTACATCTTTCAAAATAAATGCTGATTAACTCTTTCCTTTGATCACATATTAGTTAGCTAAAATATTTACAGATTTGAAGTCACGATTAAATTCATTCAATCAGTACTGATAAAGAAGGCAAGTAAAATATAACTCTATACGGTGCTGAAAGAACAAAAAAGGACTTTAATTCACGTACACTTAAATCTTTATTCACTTCTGAAAGTTTCCTAGATAATATCAAAATGATTTTTTTTTTCTTTATTTCAAGTTAAATTACAAAAAGAGGAACATTTCTTGAAAGCTTTGATTGAGGATTTTTTCGATGAAGGGTGTAACTGCACGATCAGTTCTTGCTTATGTTGCAATACTGTAGGGGGTGAGACAAAATATTTAAGTTTTTAAATATTTCATTATTTTGAATCATAAATATAAGTCAAGACATTGGAATATGTCATTGTGCTCTATTTCACTGATATATGGGTATTACTTAATGTGGAATTGATTAAGACGAAGATATTCTTAAATATGAAAAAAGCATGAACTCTGTAAAAATCTTTTTTCAGTATGTGGTGATGTTCATTACATTGCTCAGTCACGCGAGTTTTCCATTGCACTCATGGCAGACAAAGTGGTCAAGTTAAAGATGGAATTATCAGGTAGGTTCAAATACTATGGAATCATTTTAGTTCCTCGCTACGTATAAAAAATCGGGGAGAGAATGGAAGATCTAATTTTAATTAGATTGTGGTTCAATATATTGAGTTTCGTTTCTTACTGTAAAGGGAGGTAACTAATTCTTAAAATTAATAGATGTCATTTAAGAATCTTCTCCTCTAGAACTACAAGACTAAGTATGAAACGAAAATGAGTGTGTAAAGGATAAAGAATAACTTGTACGCATGCCATATGTATCCATTTAATAGGAGGGGATCAGAATAGCTATCCAAAGACGTTCACTTTATCCATAAAATGGCCCTGTACATATACCAATTAAGTCCCATTCAAATGTCAATATAAAGAAGAGACTCATTGCTTTCATTTCCTAATATATACATTTGTGGTATCTCTCTATTATATAAACATACAGAGAGCAAATATCTTCATACCTGTAAGAAGTTTTTCGAAGATCATAGGTCAATACCTGTCCTAATCACACAGCGCAGTAATATCTACATTTATAAAAAGACTTACTCTACTTAGCAATATAGCATGTTTTTCATGTATAAAAATGTAAAAAAAAAAAATACGCAAGTAAATAATAATAATTTTATTTACAATGTAAACCAGTATTTAATACAGTTCTTGATCGATTTTACATAGAGAATAGAAAACTACGTGTTATAAGTTTCATATCTGAGCTGCATAGTCTCAACGTTTACCCTTATTTTTCTTGTAGACCTCTGAATGCTATAATTTTTTTTTCATTAAACTTTACTCAAAATAAATTTGAAAATTTGTTGGAAAATATCAATGTAATGCAATCACGCCACAAACAGCTGACAAACACTGCACTTCGGAAGTTCGGTAGGCACACCTCCATCATCGAGATCGTTGTCTTAACAATGTAAGCTGTCGCCAGTGTCTCCGTGTCAACATCATAATAAATACGCCTTACTGAAATCGTAGATTTTATGTTTCTGATCAAATTTTATACTTTGCTAACGCATAGCTCATGGCTTGGTCAATCGAGTGATTTTTATTGACTTTATTGATAAAATTGCGAACTCCTATGATTTCAAGTTAATTGGTCCGGACAAGTGTCTCCATCCATCCCTTTCCGACCGAAATTCCTCCATTTTTTTATTATCAAACATCGGACGTGTTTCTTTCGGCCTTCACAGGATTTGATCACGTGACCGACCCACTTCATTTCCCAGAGAAGTTTTTAAACTTGTTATTTATTTCTTAATAAAAAATTTTCCTCCGGAAGTCCAGGTATTGAAAAACAGACTTTGTGAAATTGCAATATTCTTTAATTTTTTTCAAAAATGACCAAAAATTAAAACTGTTTTTCAATATTTTGCATAGCCCCCAATCTCTGATTCAAAATATTTAATTATATAATGAAAAAAACTGATTCAAAAGATTATTATCCATGTTTCATTTTTTGGATCGAGGGGTGAGCTCATATTTTATTTCTTTGTTGAAGGTACTCAAATACACCCATTTTCTTCAAAATTTCAGGAATGAAGATAATGACGCAATTTATGACGTCATAATTCATGGACTAGCGAGAAAGTTACGTCATTTTTAATAAAAATGCCGTCACCAAGGTCCAATTAAGAAATATATAACAAGTTTAAAAACATTTCTGGGAAATGAGGTGGGTCGGTCACGTGATCAAATCCTGTGAAGGCCGAAGGCCTTCTCAGAAGATTTGATCACGTACCGACCCACTTCATTTCCCAGTGAAGTTTTTAAACTTGTTATTTATTACTTATATTTACATTTGAGACGGACAATCGAATATAATCGAATAAAAATATTGCACTAACTGTTCGTCGTAGATTTTGACAAATTACACAAGGTGTAAATCGGCTTGAAAAGCGGTTACACTTCAAATTCATCTGGCAACGGATTCTGTTTTGAAGGAAATATTCTGTGAAAGGCTACTTGTGATCAATTATAGTGAGCATATTGGTGAATGGGAATTTTTGTATTCATGAGAACCCATATTCGATGTTAAAAAACACAAGAAACACGTCCGATGTTTGATAATAAAAAGTTGGAGGAATTTCGGTCGGAAAGAGATGGATGGAGACTCTTGTCCGGACAGTTAACTTGAAATCAAGTATAAAATTTGATCAGAAAAACATAAAATCTACGATTCCAGTAAGGCGTATTTATTATGATGTTGACACGGAGACACTGGCGACAGCTTAGGACAACGATCTCGATGATGGAGGTGTGCCTACCGAACTTCCGAAGTGCAGTGTTTGTCAGCTGTTTGTGGCGTGATTGCATTACATTGATATTTTCCAACAGATTTTCAAATTTATTGTGAGTAAAGTTTAATGAAAAAAAATAAATATAGCATTCAGAGGTCTACAAGAAAAATAAGGGTAAACGTTGAGACTATGCAGCTCAGACACGAAACTTATAACACGTAGTTTTCTGTTCTCTATGTAAAATCGATCAAGAACTGTATTAATTACTCGTTTACATTGTAAATAAAATGATTATTATTTTATTTACGTATTGTGTACATTTTTATGCATGAAAAACATGCTATATTGCTTAGTAGAGTAAGTCTTTTTATGTAGGTATTACTGCGCTGTGTGATTAGGTCACGTAATGAACTATGACCTTCGAAAAACTTCATACAGGTATGAAGATATTTGCTCTCTGTATGTTTATATAAAAGAGAGATACCACAAATGTATATATATAAAATTTTAATGTATTTTCAACTTAAACTGAACAGTTTTGATTTCTTCAGAAATTCACAGGGCCAAAAAGGGTCCTAAGTGAACCTTGTTCTTTGAACACAATTAATATCTGCCAGACAAGATTCTATTTTCAAAAATACTAGTAAGCATTGTACAGCCCAGTTTATATTCAAGGCTGTTCAAATTGACGAGCCTGATATGCAATTTTAAAAATACATCCATGATCAGTGGCGGATCCAGGAATCTTGAGAAAGAAAATGGGGGGGGGGGGGCGACCAGTTTGAGGTCAGGGTAGGGGGTCAACGGCCACACCCAAAAAAATGATTTATTAAATCTTATGCATATTTTGGACACAAAAGGGGGCGGGCCCCCTGCCCCCCTCTAAATCCCCGCCCCCCTGCCCCCCTCTAAATCCGCCAGTGATGATCTTATATATAAGCATATTGCAGTGTGAATTAACAACAAAATAAACCAAATAGTAATTATTTTATTATTTCAGCTGATAATCCAGTGGCATGCAAAAACGTTTCCAGCCAAGGACGCAAGGGTGTAATTTGTATGGAAATCGTTAATCTCAAGATTGAGTCATCCGAAATCAGTGGCTGTTTGAATGTCCTCATCTCTGAGATGGAAGGGTTCAAGCTAAAGCTTGGATGTTTTAAGATGCCATATTCAGGCGGGAAGAAATTTCGGTTCCGAAAAATATTCAGAAAGCAAACTGACCAATATATTTTCTATAAAATAGTAAGAAAACTTGGTTATGAGATCTAAGGAGGAAATGTGTACGAATGTGTATTCTGAATTCTTAAGCGTTTCTACCAATAAAGCGATAAGAATTACGTCATTTTTCAGTGTTTGAAATAACCGTGCACCCGACCACCCGAAACGCACAAATTTTGCCACGGGCGAACCGATCTGCACGTATGGACACCCTGCTAGACGTGTTAAAATTTCCCATAAATTAAAATTCATATGTTTGATAAATCTCTCTCAAATCAACCAGTAGTATCGGTAGTAAAGTGTAAGAAGCAAACGGGTAGAATTTGTCATCCTATAGAAACGAGATCGAAGTTATGGTGATCTGGCCCAATTCATGTTATCACTAAAAACAAAGTTATAAAAGACAATTATTTTCTCTGGCTAGTAGATTTTTGGCAGGACTGACAACTTCCACTAGCAGTCAGCCCTGCATGTCTAGCTAATTCAGACACTGCATTTTGTCACTACAACCCCCCCAACATACCCCCCACCCCCCCACCCCCCACAAAAAAATATCACGTTCAAATGTCCGATCTATGAAGTTATATTCTATATAGACATCCTTTCAACAATTAAAAAAAAAAACAAATATGATAGACATGCAAAATTAGCAGTTATATCCGTTAATAATAATAATACATTCAGGATACATGGCCATGCCCTAACCCCCCCCCCCCCCCCCAATAATTTTGCCGATATATAGTATACTATATAAAACAAAGCCACTATATGCTTGTGCCCCGTCAATAAAAACGTCTGATGCCCCCTTTTTTTTGCTTGTCAAGGAATTTTGGTAGTTGATAGTGCTCCCAACTGAAAATGTATGGCTGCCCCCCCCCCCCCCGCCCCTCCAAACTGAAATTGCTACTTACGGGCCTGGGATCTATAATAAATTTATGCAATAACCGAGTCACGAAAAATCAATCGTTTTTAAATTAAATTTTTATCAAGGAGATTGAAAAAAAAAAATGAAAACTGCTATTGAATTTATTTTTTTTATACTATATATACAAGGACTAATATAATTGGCATTATTATTTATTCAATTCACTACTTTCTTTTTAAATGACAGCAGTAATTGGTTGAACTGTCCCACGTATTTAATGAGTGGGAGTGGGAATCCCGAAACCCCCTCCTCACAATAACCCCTGTCTTTTTTTTTTTTTTTTTTTTTTTTTTTTTTGGCTTCTTATTTTATATCAATGCTCTAATCTCCCTTTATGAATTTACACTACTACATGTATAAACATGCTTGCTAATCTTGGTTGCCCTCTCTCCCTTCACGGTGTAGTACCTAAACGGTTGCTATCAGAACAAAAAAGCGTTCATTGTTTATATTCGTAAATTTTACGGCTGCTAGCTGAAATAAATATGTTGAAGGAACTTGTAACAAGAAGTAAAATTGACAGAAAGTGACCCCAAATCGATTAAGCCTTAGAAAAATCCTTGTGCACGGAACAAGTAAGGGATTTCTTTAAATGATGCCAGATGTATTTTGTAGAACAACCTTCTAAAAAATTAAATATAGTAAAATTTCCGAAGCATGTACCCATTCGCAAGTCAATATACTCCAAGTTTCCATGCTTCTTTTCATCATTTATAGGTTAGTTTGAGTTCATTCTGGTATGTAAAGATGTGTCAATCTATAATAATTCGTAGATATTATATTTTTTTATAATAAAGTGTATTTTGAAAGAAATTTTTGGACGAAACACGATCTTCTTAAGTTACGGTTACTATCAGAATGTTGGTAATGTATGCACCGGCTGCTATTTGAAATATGATTTGTTTTTCAATCAAGAAAGAGAAAATTAAAAATCTTACGGATGCACAGGCCTAAAAAATATATTTAAAACCTCCAAAGAGCATATGGAACACAATGTCTACATGACCAATTGACATTTATCAACTTAACTCGAATTTGTTGCGTTCTGCCACGTAGAGCTGATCTTCGAAAAACATCAGTATACAAAATCAAAAAGAAAGCTATACGAAGGAAACGTTTAAATTAAATGAAAGAACTTTACCATCAGTACTTCAAAAGCTTTGGAAAGCTTTCGAAAACTCTTTTTTTTTTTTTTTTTAAATTTTTATAGCCTATATGTATACATAGACCTAAATAATATCTAGTAAATTTTCAGTATAACCTTTGACGGTAGTGCTTTCGAACGCTGTAGCAGAAAAAATACAATTAACACGCATTATTCAAACCATCGGATCTTGAATGGAGAGGATGTCCGATTCCCCCTTGTGGATGATTTTCTGGATTACTAAATTTATACAGATATAGAAGAGACAATCACCCCCCCCCCCACATCCCCACCCCCGGGGCTCGAAAGAAGGAGGTTTTTCAGATAGAGAAGTCTTCCACTTTTTTGCTTGCTAATGTTCTTAAATTTACTTATATTTCTCTCTCTGTCTCTTTTGAGTGGGCTTGGAACCCCCCCCCCTTTCCCCCTTGTAGATTCGAACATGAAAAAGACTAATATTCTATCCAGTAAGTAATATACATGTATATGTACATTTAAAGGTAAGAGCATTACAATTATTAACAGACATACCGGTATGTAGTCTTTTTTGGAAATAAAAGGGGGGAGGGTAATTGCTTCCAATTCAACCTTCGTTCTCATTTTCAATGCATGTACATATTTTTGGACATTGGGAATGTTTGACCATAGTGTATGAACTGGCCTTCAATTTCTGAATAGTGTTTGGAGCAGGTCCATTCTAAAGAAACTATTTACCACTGCTCATTGGATAAAAGTTTATATCCAACCAAAAAACCATGAGAGGTCCTTTATTTATGAATCTGGCGTAATTACCAAGGTGAAATCTAATAAATTTAATAGAAGGTCACATAAGTTAATGGCTAACAATTTTATTGTGTGCTGGATACTTAGTAAATGTACAGGGTATTTACAAACAACACAGTCTATTATATTTAGTCATTTCATATACGTATAGATATAGAAATAAAATTGTCATTAAAGGATCGAAAGCAAGCTAGCTAGATAATATAAACAAGTCAAGTATTAAAAAGAATATACACTGTAGAATGAACATTTCAAAATTAATATATTTTTCTAAAGTATTGTATAATAGATGTTAATTAAGCATTTAATTAAAGAAAATTTGAAAACTTAGGACATTTCCAATAGAAACCGGTGTTGTTGTCTAATAGTAGCCGTAACATAAATTTCTCCCCATAAAAAAACTTTTGTTCTTAAGAAACCGATTAAAATGGGTAATTCTATGAAATAATCAATACTTTTTACAAATATACACAGATCTGTCGACTCATTTTTATCAAATATTTGAACATTTCGACGCTAATTAGACATATTTCTTATGTGTATGTAAATGTGCTCGAGGCTTTCGACAGTTTTCGCCCTATACCTCAACAATCCTTTTATTCTTTAAAAGTTTAGAGATCTATATATGTTAGTTTTAAAAGGTATGTTACGTTCCGTATGGGTGAAATACTAAGCAACTGAACTTCAATAATTGAATAATTGACCATTTTGTTGAGCCAGCGAAGAAAAATACTTACCATTTCGTCCATTTTTTTTTCCAGTAGCAACCGCACAATTTTCGGATAGCAGTAATGTACGCACATTTTTTCCGATAGCAATCGTTTAGGTACTACACCGTGCCCTTGGGCCTGTTATATTTAAGCGGAGTAACTCAAAAGGAAAGAGATAGCAAGTAGCCTCCCTTTTTACATTTTTTTTCATGTGTTGGCTATGTCACAGCATGCATGCGATACTGAAATTACTTAAAACCATAAAGAGTTGTCACTGCCTTGGTAGTAAGTTATTCGTTTATACAATATAGGACATTTTTCTTATAGAGGCCTATCACAAAAATTACAGGCGATCTGTAAAATCAATCTATTGTTTATTTGATCTGTCAACTCGAATTTTCTAGGTTCAATACTTCGTAACATAATTTATGGTAAGAGGTCTCGGATCAGTAAAGGTTTTCACTAATAAATATTAATTAATCTTTTGTCTTAAAATGCCACTGGCGATTTCTGAAACGCATATTGGGTATGGGTTATAATTATAATACATGTATGTATAGTTATAATTACGGAAGCCCATTTAGGACCTATTAAAAAATATTTTTGAATTCGATATAACGAATTGTTGAATTTGTTATAACAAATTTAATTCGTTATAACACTTTATTTGAATTCGTTATAACGAATTTAATCTGTTATAACAAATTTGTTCGTTATAACAAATTTTACAATTCGTTATATCGAATTCAAAAATATTTTTTGATAGGTACTAAATGGGCTTCCGTATATAATAGACTCTATTGCGTAACATTAACCATTTGTATGCTGTCGATGCAGACTTCACGACATTAATGTTTTGTAAGGTGGCAAAAAATCATTATAAATACGTCTTGGTAGTTGACTCCGATGTAAATTGTTTAATATTCTAGGCTATACCGACACTGGCCACTCAGGAGAAAATAAAGATGTAGCCTAAATGTTTCTCGGGTGATCTCCCTTTGATTACATAGTGACCATGGTGACGAGGAGACGGGAGTTGGACAACAAATTCAAAGCATAAATAAATAGGCTGTCAGAGGAAAAGAGAACACATTATTATTTTTTTTTTAACATTTCAGCATAATGATGTGTTATAGATCAACTTCTTGAAGGAAAAGTCTTGGGTCAGGACTGAGGCACGTAGTACACAAAATGTCGACATTATTGCATCTACATGCAGTCATGCTTAGCGAGAGTTTTTCGTACTTTTTTTGCACCACAACACAAAATAACTGATAATAAATATAACATTCGCATTTTTTCGAAACTTTTTAATATTTACAAAAACAATATAGAATCTTTTTCTTTTCTATTAATGTAGGGTAATCCCCGCTATTTTCACAGTGTGAGTCAGTGCTAAGGTATTTGAATCGAACGAAAAGTATTAATTTCGATGTGGCCACACCCCTCGAACAAAATAAAAATATGCTTTATTTATTCATATTTTAATCCTCTTTTCAATGGTATAAATTTTATTTTGTTCGAAGGGTGTGCCCACAGCAAAAATTGGAACCAAAGACGAAAAAAATGCTTTATTTTGATAAAAACTAGCAAAGTGCACGTGTTTAGACGTTTTCTGTACAAATATGACGTCATCAAATAAAAAAATTGGCATAAATTTTTTAAGTTTGATACCCAAGGATAATATTTCTATTGTTAATTTTCTTCTTCCCCTCAGTTTAATTTTCCTGAAAAAATAGACCGATTTAGCCCCTTCGTGGATTTAGCTCTTTGGTATCTTATAAATGCTTTTTAATTTTTTTTTATTTTATTTATTTATTTATTTATTTATTTATTTTTTTTTTGCAAATATCAGAGATTCCACCAGAACTCGTAGTATGCATGTTGGAACTTACAAATAACAAATGTTCATTTCCATCTAGTCGATTTATGTACCATAACTGGGTATCTGAGTAATGTAAAGATATATAACAGATTCCAATCTCCTAGTATTTAGTATTTAAGAATAAATAATTAACAGAAGATAATAATCAACGTATGTCCTTCAAATTTCATTTAATGTGAGAACACATTACTAAAAGGTTGTTGTCAACTCTATATATATATTATTAAATGGTTTTTACGTATTTCTGTAATGGTATTTTGTTACGTAACTCAAAAGTTCTTGAATTAATAAGTCTAGCATCTTCACACTTAAAACCAGTTTTTGTATCAAACGTCTTCAAAATATATTTTTTTCTCTAAATAGAACGTAATTTCAAAATCTAAATAAATAAATAATTTAATAAATACTTTGTTGTTTTTATATAATCCCTATGAAGCATATCATCCTTTTTTCATTCCGAAACCTTTTTTTTCACAACATACGCATATAAAACAAGTTATTCTCTTTCGTTAACTACATCATTGTTATGATTCATTGTGTTCTATAATCTTATCTAAACTTGACTGAGATAAATTTTAAGATTAAAAATGATTATGGATTTATATATATAATGACATTATAAAATCTGTAGATTTTCATGACAAACTTTAATATGACAAAATTTAACACGTAAGCATTACTCCTGTATGGAGATAAATACCTAGGAGGACTACATGTTGGACATTTGATTATATAATTTATTATGCAGTTCAACAGAAAAAGGTACACTGCACATGCAGTATCTTGAGACGCAATCCAAGTGGTATTACATCTCTCGATTCTGTAAGTCCTGATCAGAGGTCTCATATAAGAATCAGAAAAAAAATCAACAATTGTAACCATAAAGAAGAGGAATGTAACACTGAACAGAGAAAGAGAAGAGAGCCACAAAGGCAAAAACAAAGAAAAATGTAAAAAAAAAAAAAAAAAAAAAAAATAAAAAAAATTTAATGTATGAGAATAAAAAGACAAAACAAATACGTGTGCGCAAGAGAGAGAGACAGAGAGAGATCAACGCTATTGTACCATGCCATAGAGAGATCAAGACAGATCAGCCACTAATTTTTCTTGTTAAATTGCAATCGGTTTTTTTTATGTGTGGGTATGTGGGTGGGTGGAAGGGTGGGTATGTGTCTTTCACGCAAGGGAGTTTAATCTTTCCTAGTTCAACATGTTGCAAAAAAATCTTTTTTTGCACGATTAAAGATCAACAACTAAGTTATTCGAATACTAATAATCTGTAATAATAATACACAACTTTTTTCAGTTATGTCCCTTAGTGAAACTTCATCCTGATAGGTGTCGCAGAAAAAAGCCGCCATTGCGTCCGTGACGCTGCATAAACTATAGTAGCCTGTTTCCCTGGCCTACCCATAATGCTCCGCAAAAGTAGCTACTTTTGCGGCGCATTATGGGTAGGCCAGGGAAACAGGCTAAAACCGTAGGGGCTTGTCTTCCGGATTGTTAAATGTAAAATAAATTTTAAAAATTTTGAATCTTCTTTAAAAGTTGTTAAAATAGAGATTCTGACACTTTCATTCAAGAAAAAACACGTTTAAAACAGACGTATACCACACCTATATACATAAACAGAGTTTATAGGTAACATTCGACTTAGTCGGCAAGAGTTTGATTTTTTTTTTTTTTTTAAATAAAGTAGGTTTTCCTGCATTACTGAGAATAGTAAAATGTGTTGTCATCGGTCTGGAAAACTGCTTAAGTTAAATTGTGATGTTAGCGGATGATCTAACGCACAAGTGCCTGGGTATTATATTAATATACCTCTACTGATTTTTCACTTTGTAAAATTAGATCGTTAAATATGAATAATTCTCCAATTCCTAAATTGTCAGTTTTAGATAGATCGTCGCAAATAGTCAAATTAAGCGTCATATACATGTTTTGCTTGACAAAACTAAAGACCCCCCCCCCACCCCCAGTATTTGAGATTGATTTCATTTTAACTGTTTAAGTGTAAAGCATTATTTTCGAAGTGTGCATGCGATGATGTGATTTCATTTTAACTGATTGTTTAACGCATTATTTTCAAAGTGTGCATGTATTCATCATTGCCGCAAAAGTACATTTTTTATTTGCGAAAAAAAATAATCATTTAACAAATCTTGAACACTGACAATGCTTTCTTCTTCATGTACAATATTCTTTAAATAAAAAAAATATCAGTATATGATTCATTATTGTTTTTCATTCTTGTAAAGTGGTTTATTTTTTTTAACGATTACCGGTATATTAATGATGAGGAAAACGAGACAATAACATATTTATTACTATTTTTAATTTAACCAATTAAGTGAATCCTTGACCGCAAGCCATATCATGTTGCATTTACACGCAGTTTCTACATAGAATCCAAGTTTCCTAGGTGGGAAAAACTGCATTGGAATCCGTATATAGCCGTATAATTTGGTACCAGAGGCGCAGGAATGCAACACCGTGAACATTCCTTTTCGTGATAAATAGAATAAATCATAAATGATTTAATGATAAAAAAAAAATTGCTTTGTTTTTAGATAAGATTGGCGACTTTTTGTGTATTTCTAAAAATATATATATATATATATCGGAGGTTTTCAGTTTAATTTTAATAATCCTGTAGTACTAAGGCATTCACGGTTTTCACGGTTGTAACGCGGATGTGTCACGTGACTAGTAATAGCTATCCTCAGCAATTGTGATGTAATTGCGGGAAAAAGTTGTGTATATGGAATCCCATTTACGAGATTTCTGTTATTATCATGTAGACAGTTTTAAAATTACTTAGGCAGGAGATGCTCACTCCTCCATGGTATACCTGATCCCACCTCTGATGTTTTTGGTTAATTGTCCGTGTTTGCTCTGCTCCCGATTTGTATTGTTTTAATGGACTTTGAGCTCAAATACTATACATGTATTTCGTTAGGGATATACGCTCCTAAGCCAGGAAAGACAACTCTTAAAATTATCACTAAATTTAAAAAGTGAAATTGAAATCTTTTCAACAATTTTCATTTCGTGCATCTTAATATGATTCAAGGTTGAAATGGTCTTGTAAAAGGTTGACATTTGAAGTCTAAAAATAAATATATTTTAAGAGAAATCGAATTTCTTTTAATCTAGCCTTAGATACAATATTTTATTTTTTTTTTTTTTTTTTTTTTTTTGGTAATGAAATTAGAAGTATTTGTGATGTCTCGCAATAATAGCACAAGCATTTTACAGTATGAGTTATATCACAATTAAAGTAAATAGAAGAACTAAAATACCTTATATATATTTAAAAACTTGCAATTTTCTCTGAATACCTGGATACCTATAGTTTTTTAATCCTAAAATATATTTGTTGATCAATTTCCAATTAGAAAATACAAAGCTGGTGCTTTTATTTGCGTTTACTGAAAATATATATTTGAGATCTGATTTGAGATCTCTACGTAATATGATTAACTATAATGATGTTCTTTGAAGAATACACTTTACTTTGTGAATTCAGAGACAGTTTTATTAGCATTTTTAAGGTTCACTTCTATATAAATAGGGAACTGACCTATAGGGCCGGGCTTGTTTTTTTTCTCTACAAAAAGCTTGTGGATTTCCGTTCCGATTAATGACATTAGGCTGAATACACGTACCAATTTGTTTTTCATAAATCTTTATTTCAGTGAGTAGAGGTAGGAGGAACACTTTCATTGATATTCTGAGTTTGTTATCTCCAAATGTAATAATTGATATTTTTCTTTACTTCTCATTGTACATAATGGTAATGTCTACTGTCTCTGGAATTCTATTTCTATGTCTAGGCTATTTATTTAACAACACATTTCCGCTGGATATAATTAAACATGCCATTAATGTGTGCAAATTATATAGGCCTAAATGAAATCCAAGGGAGTACAGTTACTGATATATGTAGCCCTACTGTTTCAAAACTTAAGATCTTAGAACATTGACTGAAAACAAAAGTACATGTATGTTATTCTAAATATGCATGTATTAAGCTCAAATAATTCAAGCAATACATAACATATTACATGTAACCCAGACAAGCACTAGTAGCACAGAAAGAATAAAAGCAATGTGATTAAATTCTAAGGAATATACATGTATACAATTGAAATTCATCGCAGCTCAATGCTGCCGAGAATACCTGTATCAAGTAACACAGAGTGAGTTATTCTTGTCCTCGGGGAAAGTGTGCTTATACTGAGATTTGTTCCGCCTGACTGACAACTGTACATTGGATTGTTACGATTTGATCTCTCTCTAGTGTTTCTTATATCAAGAATGGGAATGCATAAAGGATAGATAATTGAAGGAAAATAAACAAGCCCATAAAAAATTTAAAATAGTCTTTGAAAAGGCGAAAATTTAAAACTATAAAAGTGTGGCACCAGGTGGATTCGAACCCCCGATTTTAAAAAGAAAGTACCACCGATATAATAGTCAGCTCATATATCAACTGAGCTATTCTGACTATAAGATCGACAGGTATAAATTTGAAGCAGATTTTCAAAATCAAGTTTACTTATTTTTTGTAGGTTTTTTGTGGATTTCGACCCTAGGGCAGGGGTGCCCCTAAAAAAATCCTATCTTTAATTATTCCTTACATCCCAACCTATCAAAATATCACAATTTCATTTGGGGGCAGGCCTGCCCTGAAGGACTTCTAGGCCAAAATTCATGCAAAAATCAACGCTTTAACGGACAAAATGGTGTTTCGGCCAACTTTGGAGGTTTATTGTAAAGTTGTAAATAATAAATTTTAGTTGTAAAATACAAATTTGAAAAATCTAGACATATATACGGTAAAAAACAACAAATAAAGATTGATTTTTAAATGTCACTTTTTCTGTCAATTCTTTTGTAATAGTGAATACATCCTTACTTAACTGCTGATTTTCAAAACCTGAGAGTGGACTAGTTTGAGCAAATTATTGGAAATTTTTTAAACAAAATTGTAAAAAAGGAAGCTAGAAATACTGTGAGCTTTGAGCTCACAAGACGATACCCCCGCTCCCATATGAGTAAAATGGCAAAGTGCATCATTTTGCTATGAGAAACCTCCAAATATCTGTCTGATCAAAATTAAGGTAGGAAATGCACAATAACGCTATGTAATAAAGACATTGTGAAAGTCTCATTGAATTTTATTCAGTGGTATAGGAGGAGTTACAGAAAAGAAATGGGTAGCCGCGATGATATAGGAAAAATGTTAGTGTCCATGTTTTGATTTTAGAAACCGAAATAAAAGTAAATTAAGAGATGCACAATAATAAGGATTCTGTGAAAGTATCATTATATTTTAATCAGTGGAATATGAGGCATTGCGGATAAGAGATGTGTACACATATTACGGAAAAAATTGCAGTGTCCATGTTTTGCTATGGGGGAAACCTGATGTATGTGTCCAATCAAAAACTAAGTGGGCAGTGGAATTATGTAATAAGATTCTGTGAAAGTCTCATTAAATTTTATTCAGTAGTAAAGGAGGAGTTGCGGATAAGGGTACTCCCAAGCGTAACAGACGGACGGACGGACGGACGGACGGATAGACATACAGACAATAGGACATACGAACGGGCGGGCACCCCCATCACTATATACGACCACTTTTCAAGCGGAGGGTATAATTAATAATTGTCTTGTCAAGACAAAAAAGGTATGTAGTTGTTATTCCACTGAGGAAATGGGGAAAGCAGGTGTAATTTAAATGGTCACTTCTTAATGGAATTATCCCAGCCTCCGTTTCTAACCTCTTGAGATTTTGGTTTTGGAATTAAGCATTTTTGCTTGAAACTATGATTTAATGAAATAAGTCATCATCAAATTGCAAATCCTAAATATCACGGCACACATTTTGTGTTTAGAATTTTTTTAATTCTAAAGAAAAAAGAAGCATTATGTTATTGATTTTCAATTGCCTAAATTTACTGAATTTTTCAGGGTTGAGAATCAATGCCCCGATGTTTCTGGCTAATTCTTTTTCTAAATATTAGTTGCAGTTTGTTAACAGGATATCTGTTGGACTACGATCAGCTCTTAAAAAAAAATAAAAAGCAGCAAGGCTTATGATTGAATTTCTTCTAATATCCCCCCCCCAAAAAAAGTTTATTCTTAAAGATGGATCACTCGTTGATTAAAATTGAAAATTAAAAGTAAAAGTTATGTCAAACACACCTTTAGGTCCAGCATTCTAAGTTTTGGCTAGATTTAATAATTCTGTTATGTAACCTTTTAAACGTAAATGTCTATAAAAAAAAATGAAAGGTCAAACCTTTTTTTTCAGTTTATAACTTATTGTTTCTATTATAAAGTCATTACAATCCTTTTCGACCTCTATTATTTTAAATAATGATACACTATGAGTTTAAAAAAATGGATGATAGTGCATTGTATATCATCCGCGACAAGTAGATTATTTACACCCCTCAGATATCTAAATACTCTACTTGTGAATCAAGGGCATATTTGAAAATTGACAGTCTGTATCTTCCTCGACATTTTAGAACATATTTTTTTAGGGGAAAAAATCAAGTATTTTAAAGGTTTCCTTATTTTCTTTCAAGTATGACTTTCATAAATAGACTCTCTTTGATCATAGCGGCCATTCAGCACTGAGAGCCTATGGCAGTTGATTGAACGTGTATATTTCGCTTTAATTTCGGCTTGCCTTGCAGTTGCTATGCTGAGTGTGAAAACAATTGATTAGTGATGGCACATTTGCAATTAAACTTTACTATAAATTACCTTCCTTAACGTAAAACGTACGCTGCATTACGTCACAATTAAGTTTTTGTTATAGGTCCGAAGGAAATTGCTAGTATCTCATCTCAGCTAAAGAAACTGTGGGTTGCAACTATATTGAATGAAACTAAACTTGCTAAGGAATCTTCAGTTTCCAACAAAAAAGGAAAATATCTTGATAGTATGTCGCACGAGTCTATGTCTGCTTCAAATTTGTTTATTTACAGTAATATCTATTATGAAATGATTGATTGGTTTTTTTGTTTAATGTCCCTCTCGAGAAATTTTCACTCATATGGAGACGCCACCACTTGCCGGTGGAGGGCTACAAATTTTGACCTATACTGGGCACTTAGGGCATTGAGCAGTGAGGGGTCTTTTTCGTGCCAACACCTACTGCGACACGGGACATCGGTTTATACGGTCTCATCCCGAAGTACCGGTCTTCACGTCCCGCAGTGGGATTCGAACCCGCGACGTAAGGATCAACTCCTTACTCCGCGACTCTAGAGCAGACGCACTACTCGGCACTTAGGGCCATTGGGCAGTGAGGGATCTTTTTCGTGCCGACTGCAACTTTCTAAAACTAGGTAAATTATTGACAAACAAGTTGATGAAACAAGAATATCAGCTGTCTCGTTTAAAATCATCATTTCGTAAGTTCTATGGTCGATACAATGACCTTGTCAGCAAATACAATTTATCATTGATTCAAATGCTGACTGACGTTTTTCATACTAATTGTTAGGCCATTATCTACACACTGAATTGTCGACGGATTTTTCCGTTATTTCCCGATCATGACATCGAGCGGGTGTGACCGGTCGGCAGGGGATGCTCACTCCTCCATGGCACCTGATCCCACCTCTGATGTTTGGAGGTCCGTGTTTGCTCTGCTCCTATTTTGTATTGTTTAATGGACTTTTGAGATTGAATATTGTTCGTTATCTCCATATATTTCATTTTAATCACCGAACATGTATCTCTGCTGGTGGACAGTCTGTCCCCGAGGATACTTGTTGTTCGGTACCTATTCATTCATGATTACACGGAATAACGAAACGATACTGGCAGACGCATCGCCCAGTATAAAAAGGTGTAACTCTTTTGAGTCTATAAGGGACACAGACTCAAGGAGTTCATTTGGTGCCCCTCGGATAATCCTCAGGGATATTAAACATATGTCATATGTACAGTCTTCAGATTCCCAGTTTTGGTATAAAACCAGTAGTTCATACAAAAAATTGAAAGAATGTAAGGTTTCTATTAGAGATATATTCGAGGATTCCTTTTCCGATCCCATGTCTTCTATTTCAAAATGTTTTGCGAAAAAACTGTAAAGCCTGGGACATTTTGATAACTAACACTTCTTTCACCAGCAATCTTACTGGACAGAGCATCTGTACCAAAACTTGGGAAAATCTGAACTGCAAATCTTCTAATGTTGTCTACGGAATAGAATGTAATCTTTGTGGACTTGTTTATGTTGGTGAAACCAAGGGATCACTCAATAAAAGAATATCAGGTCATAGATTTCAGATAAATAATGGGGATCAGCAACTTTTATACAAGCATTTTAATTTATCTGATCATTCTATTTAGTTAATGAAAGTTAGAATTCTAGAAAAGATTTGCCACCACACAAACAGTCCATCACTGAGTACACCTTTCCGTAGACAACGAGAAGAATTTTGGATTAGAAAGCTAGGGATAGCCTTTCCCTATGGATGTTGTGACAATATCGATAGTGTTGGAAATCTTTCCAGTCCACAGTGTAATAATGTTAATGTGATGGGACTTTTTAACCATACACAGAGACGTAAGCGTAGTCATGGGCATCAGTCTCACAATAGACCTTTAATACACGATGTCTCTTTTGATTCATTACTACCTTACGTAAATCAACAGTTAGGTCTACATCATATTTGCACCAAACTTCACTCTGTCCCTTTGAAACTTTTAAATAGTCTTCTTGAAAAGGTCAAGGAAAGTTCATTTTTTGATTCCTCGACACCAGAATATAGGCTCGGATCTGTGATTATGGATATTGCAAATCATAGGCTTTTAAAACCCCCATGTTTTACTAGAGAAAATGCAGCTAAAACAATCCTTTGTAGCTCACCTGAGCCTTCAGTGAGCTTTTCTGATCGAAATTTGTCCGTTTTCTGTCGTCGTCGTCGTTGGCGTTGTCGTTGTCGTAAACTTTTCACATTTTCATCTTCTTCTCCAGAACTACTGGGCCAATTTCAATCAAACTTGGCACAAAGTATCCTTGGGTAAATGGAATTCAAGTTTGTTCAAATGAAGGGCCAAGCCCTCCTCCAAGGGGAGATAACTACGAAATAGCAAAAAATTAATGGCATTATTGAAAAATCTTCTCCTCAAGAACCAATGGGCCAGGAAAGATGAAACTTATGTGGAATTATTGTCAGGTAGTGTAGATTTAAGTTTGTTCAAATCATGAACCCCGGGGGTAGGGTGGGGCCACAATGGACGATCAAAGTTTTACATAGGAATATATAGGAACATTCTTCACAAATCCTCTTCTCAAGAACAGCAAAGCTATGATTGGTAACATTTATGTGGAAGCATCCTCAGGAGGTGTGGGTTCAAGTTTGTTCAAATCATGACCCCCGGGGGTAGGATGGGGCCACAAAGGACGATCAAAGTTTAACATAGATGTATATAGGAAAAATCTTCAAAAATCTTCTTCTCAAGAACAGCAAAGCTATGAGTGGTCATATTTATGTGGAAGCATCCTCAGGTGGTGTAAATTCAAGTTTGTTCAAATCATGACCCCCGGGGATAGGGTGGGGCCACAATGAACGATCAAAGTTTTACGTAGGAATATATAGGAAAAATCTTTTAAAATCTTCTCAAGAACAGCAAATCCACTGTTTGTCATATTTATATGGAATCATCCTCAGGTGGTGTGGGTTCAAGTTTGTTCAAATCATGACCTCCAGGGGTAGGGTAGGGCCACAATGAAAGTTCAAACTTGTAGAGAAAAATGTCAAAAATTATGTAAGCATCCTTAGTAAGTGTAGAATTAATTTTGTTAAAATCATACCCCCCACTCCCTTTTAGGGATAGGTTTGGACCACTTATGCATTTAAGCTTTTCAATACTAAACTGATTTTTTCTTTTTTCCTAGCCACAGTGCTCAGGTGAGCGATGTGGCCCCTGGGCCTCTTGTTTCCTTATTCGTTATATTAAATGTATTTCAGAGGAACTTGGATTTAATTCTACAAGTGGTAATCCAACTTATACTCATAGTTCCCTTTCTAAGGAAGAAATTCTTCAAAATCATATGTCAGTTTTGAATATTTTTAATATTCCAAACAACCAAAATGAATTTGAATTACCATATTTATTTTGGATTCCGAAACTTCATAAAAATCCTTACAAACAAAGATACATAGCGGGTTCCAGTAAATGTTCAACCAAGCCTCTTTCTTTACTTCTCACAAAGATATTAACAGAAGTGGAGGAGAAACTTCAAGAGTACTGTGCAACAATATATATTCGAGAAGTGGTGTAAATCAGATATGGATACTTAAAAATTCCAATGAACTTTTGGAAAATTTGAAATCACAAGATTTTACCAAAATCAACAGCTTAAAAACTTAGGACTTTTCAACTTTATACACAACAACCATTCCCCACGATAAATCAAATTCCAGGCTTTTTGATATCATTGACAGCTGCTTTTTCAATAAAAACTCGTAAATTTACTTACCTTGTCATTGGTCATTTATTAAATTATTTTGTTAAAAAACATTCTGATTGTACACACAATACTCTGAAGTTGACATTAAAAAGATGCTTGAGTTTCTGATTGACAATATCTATGTTGTTTTTGGAGACCAGGTCTTCCAAGAATCTATTGGAATTCCTATGGGTATCAATTGCGCCCCGTTATTAGCAGACCCTTTTTTGTATTCATATGAAGCAGAATTTGTCCAAAATCTTGTACGTGAAAAGAAGAAAACACTTGCTGTGGCCTTCAACTCGATATTTAGATATATCGACGACGTATTGTCAATTCACAATGGCTATTTCCATTCTTATGTCGATACGATATATCCTGGTAAGCTTGAGATAAAAGATACTACAGAGTCTGACACATCTGTTTCATATTTGGATATTTTACTTGAAAAAGACGTTAATGGTAATGTAACAACCAACTTTATGATAAACGTGATGACTTTAACTTTTCAATCGTCAACTTCCCTTACTTATGCAGCAATATACCTTCATCACCTGCATACGGGGTATATATCTCTCAGTTGATTCCATACGCAAGAGCATGCTCTTCGTAAGTACAATTTCTAAAACGATGTAAATCATTGACAAACAAGTTGATGAAACAAGAATATCAGCTGTCTCGTTTAAAATCATCATTTCGTAAGTTCTATGGTCGATACAATGACCTTGTCAGCAAAATACAATTTATCATTGAGTCAGATGCTGACTGACGTTTTTCATACTAATTGTTAGGCCATTATTTACACACTGAATTGTCGACGGATTTTTCCGTTATTTCCCGATCATGACAAGGAGCAGGCGGGTGTGACCGGTCGGCAGGGGATGCTCACTCCTCCATGGCACCTGATCCCACCTCTGATGTTTGGAGGTCCGTGTTTGCTCTGCTCCTATTTTGTATTGTTTAATGGACTTTTGAGCTTGAATATTATTCGTTATCTCTATATATTTCATTAAATGTATCTTTGGTGGTAGGTGTGAAAAAAAATCCCTGAATTATTGATTTTGATATGATAAAATTCAGATTATTAATAGAGAAAGATTAATGTCCAATTAATACAATCTAATTATTATAAAGTTAAGTGAATATCTTATCAAAGTTTTCAAAAACAGGCATAATGCCATGAGTTTACACAAATAAATAATTATGAATACTTATGCATGCAGACTGTACGGTATTTGTTTTATTGTTAATGTATGTTGTGTACTATTAGCATAAAATGTTCTAGATACAAATTTGTATACTGGAATATATTGTTAAAACAGGTTAATGATCACAAGTCAATTGCAATTTATTAACCTCAATTGATGCACCTACAATTACTTGTATGATTTATATTATATATATATATATATATATATATATATATATATATATATATATATATATATATATATATATATATATATATATATATATATGCATGTATATATGTGTATGTGTCTATCTGTGTGTATGTAACCTTTCATTCAGAACTTTCTATCCTAACGTTGTTTAAAGCTTGAATGCCTTCTGGCCCCAAATTGGACAATAAGATTATCTTATAATAATTGAATCTTGTGTTACTGCACACAGGTCAACAGAAGTGGTAATAATTAAGAAAACCACATCTTTCTTTAGTTTGCAAGGAAAGATGTGTATTTTACTCACTTTTTTTAATCATTAGGGTATATTTTTTTTATCATTTTACAGATCGGAAACCTTGTGACAAAGACTGTTTGAAAATATTTTAAAACATGTGGTTTAGATTGAATCAAAATTATATGAAAAATATTGAGCGCATTTCCTTATATTTCATATTATGATGGCTTAATCTTTTATGTCAATTTAATTTTAAAAAAATCATTCTTGAGTAAAATTGCTGACAATTTTTCAGTAAATAAAATCAGTAAACGATGATATTTAATTGAGAAAGTTTTTTTTTGTTATTTTCTGTCTAGTCCATGTCACCATGTACCACTAAAGATGGCTGAAAATGTCTAGTCGCAGTGTACGATTATCGTTTTAAGTTGCATAGACGGCAGTACATTAATTAACATGATATGCCTTTTAATTTCAATTGTTTAATATGCGAGTGCTGATAAATGTTTTCGGAAAATTTGACAATCCTGTGACAGAGACTTTTTCGACATAGGTTCTACCTAAACATTTTAGTTTTTTAATGTTTCATTTTGAGGAACGATTACAATCAATCGGAAAAGGTTACTTACATGATCGAGAATGTTTCATCATTTATAAACTGTAAAAAGCAATCCCGGACAGATTACACCATTCTATTTATAAAAAGATAACATACATCAGAATTGTCATGCATATGAGAAAGCATCCGTAAAATTAAAAGAAAAAACAGGCGACAATCTGAACCAGAGAGCAAAGAAAGATTGCAATGAACAGAAGGAGGAAGAAAAAGGGATTCACAAAACAAAGAACAGCAAACAAAGGATTTAGAAACAAACTCTTCCTCTTTCTCCCTGTTACAGGTGGTATGTATTTTACAAAACTGCCGGGATGAGCAAGTACAAAGCAATTACTGACATTACCCGCACCTTCCTCTCTCTGGCAATTGGTAAAGTCACGCTTTTTTAACATTTTTTTTTACTTTTGAAAAATTATATCGTAAATTATCTCATTGATTATTGCAACCGCCCCCCCCCCCATAAGGATTGTTGTGCTTATAATGGCCAGGCATTTTCTTCAGTTTTCAATGCTTTTGTTGGAAAGGAATTCAAATTCTGATAATCTTCTGAAACTGAGTCTGCACGTATATAAAGTGGAAGATAATTAGGAGTGTAAGCTTACACTAAAATTAAAATTAAAAAAAAAACAGGACACAATAGATAACCTAATTTAAAGAAGTCTTTAAAAACAAGATTCTAGTTATTTCCGAAGTAAGGTTCATTCATAACATTAAAATAGCAAGTGGATAAAAAAAACGAAAAAACGTTAACAGTTATTTTCAAAACAACGCTTGCTTTTTTTTTTTTTATTTTGTCCTTAAGTTTGGTTAAATTTATTATGAAACATATTTTATAACTGAATTGTTTTATTATAAAGATATAGCACAATCTTATCCTTTAAGTCCAATTATGTCCTAAAATATTATCAATAACGTTGTATTTTCACTATCCTTTAATGTACATTTAAATTAAACTTCCATGCCACAGATGTACATGTTGATATATCATTTGAACTATTCTTTTCAAATACCTCTTATATATGAAGTTTGCCTGTTTCAAGGGGAAACCAATTGTGGCAAAGTGAATATGTTCAATAACAATTAAATCAAAGTTAGAAACAAAAACTTAAAATTTCAACTATATGGATGGTTTCCTCATTTCCATTTATGCATTATCTACAAAAATTATATTGTTCTTAGTTCACTAAGACTACAAATATAGACTGTTAAACTGAATTAGATAGAGATGAATTTTCCGATGAAGTTGATCTTTGTTTGCTTTGTTGTTGTGTTTTGTAAAGAGAACACTTCTGGTATGTCACGAAGAGTTTGATTTTATTTTGTCTTATGCAGTATCTCGGGGGGAGTAGTTTTCTATGTTAATGAATCATGTTTATCGGCACACTTTCAATGACCATTATACAAATATCATTCAAGTATTATTTGTACTTTGCAAAAAAGGTGAAGAGTTGTTCTTGGATGATCCTCTTGGTGATAATGACATGGAATATATCTTTGGAGATATTGGTTGCCCCTGTGAGCAGCATAAATGCAATTGCTGTAGATCGCTGATTTCATCAAATTTTCAGATCTCTAGAGCAGGTTAGGATATTGTTGACAGAATAAGTTTCAGGATTTTATATATATGTATCACATTAGTTAGGGTTAATTGCATTGCTCCCAACTTGCAGTTTGTATTGGACTAGAGTTCAGCAATGCTGAAAAGACATTTTACATCAGGTTTACTATTGGAAGAAATATCGTTGACAGAAAAGTTCAAGGTAAAAATCTCATGATCATGCCTATGATTTTAAAATATATTTTTAAAGTACAATTTGGAAATAAAGGCTTTATGTGTTAATCATCAATCGTTGATGTCTTTATTACCGTAGGAGAGAACCCTATACCACTCTGCACCCACATTCCTATATTTGGGCATATGGTCCATGTATGTGTTGAATTTCACCAGATCAAGATGGATAACAGGAGACTACAAGGATGTGTCTATCTGGCTGCCACTGCAATTGCGGAGCGAAAATTTCAAATCGGTTGCTTCAAACTGCTGACACATCTTCTAAAAGACGAAACTGAGATTTTGGTGTTTGAGCGGAAAATTGTCATTGAAAATTAACAGTTTCATAAATTAGAACTTGAAAAAGTGCAAGATATGAACTTGTTAGACCTACATCCATTCTTTTACTAAAAAAAACCTTTTTCCGAATTTTGAAATCTCCTTAACATGTATTACGATCAAAAGGCCTGCTTAATATATTCATAGAAATAGCATTAAACATTTTATTTTTGAATTAATTACTTTTTGTTGGATGTTCAAAGGCGTTATGCTAGGGTACTTAAATTATTAACAGATTCAATATAAAGTTACAACATCTCTAAAAAAGTTTTAATCCTTACAGGAGGAGTAAAACCTCGCTAATTTGTAAATTAAGAAAATATAGAATTGAAATGTTATATATTAATACTGTAGATATCTTGATGTAATTAAAATATATTTCCTTTTTACATATACGTGTTTATTCATGCCTGTTTAATTGTAATAAAAAAAAATTAGACTTGGTTTGAAAATAATAAATACGTCGAAGTTCATTTTACTGTGCCTTAGCGCCTGTGTAACAATTAAAGTATAAGCTGATCACGTCGTAAATAGCAAAGCAACGTGCACATGTCTAATTACGTGGAATGCATGGTACTTTTCGGATTTAAGATCTGATGATGTTTTAATACTTAAATCATCTTTTTTTCAAGTTATTAACGGAAAATTAACATTAACATTATTCATGTTCGTGTACATAATAATACATGACATGAACTTTTCTCAGCCTGCATCAACATCAATTAATTCTTTTACTTCGACACCCTGGAACACCTTTGAATTGTTCTCATTATGAATCACTATTTAACGTGAAAAAATTAAATATGAGAACAACATGTATTAATCATGTTTCTAGAAATATATAAGTGTATCGTACATATGTCAGTACTTTATTTGTATATATGCAGCTCAGCTCAACTCAGGACATACTCAATTCCCATGCAGTGAGCTATTTACTTTGGTAAGGATGCTATGAACCCAAACTCTCAATCATTTCCGTTTTTATTCAGTCACATGGTTTATGCTATTAATGTCACGTATTTTTTCGATAGGAGTTCTTACTATAAACAACTGTCATTTGTATGGAATATATAGGTTATCTTTCAGATTATAAGTTTATTGTTTCTATTATAAAGTAGTTGCAATTTTTTTGTCCTCAGTTAATTTCATTCGTGACACACTTTGAGTATATAACATCCAAATTCTTCAATGAATGATTGTTTGACTTTCATCCATGGGAAGTAGATTATTTGCACATTTCCTTTCGAATTTTCATAATAATATTCTTGTGTTAAAAGGACATAAATGTATTAAATGTGACTTTGCTCTTTCTTTACTTTGATGAGGGTCTGAAGTTTTACATCAGATTGTTTGTCATCACATAACATGATAAACAAATTTAAATCTTCGTTCTGACAAGTAAAAATATCATGGAACTTTCTTTTTTTAAAAAAAAATTAGTAAAGGCACCTGATTTTTTTATTGTATAATCATTAATCGATCGTAATTTTTTTTAAGGAAGTTGCCCCCCCCCCCCATTTTTGAAACCGTTGCTTCGGGCCTGCATTTGATAAAAATATTATCATTCTTAAAATTACACTATTTTCAGGCAGACCACTGTTTGAAAGTTATTGAATTATGCAATGTGAGAATTTCTAATATATGTATTAATAAATAGCCATAATTCTCACGATATTCCACGATAGGATGTCCTTTTATTTCAAGCACATAAACACTTCATCCTCGATATCTTCCTAATAACTTTATAACAAATTTTAATTTATTAATATATAGTGATATACATGATTGTTTAAAGGAATTTTCTTTGTGATTTTCAAGGATGCATGTATACTTTTTGGATAAAGAATTATAGAAGGTTCCAAGTGGTCATTTCAATTTGAAAATGATGATGATTGAGCGTTGAAAATTATTATCCCCTCGCAACGAAGTTTGAGAGGATGTAGCAACGCGCTTGTGTGTGTGTATGTGTTGGGGGGGGGGGGGGTGCGTAACAAAAGTTACACACGGATTCGATGTGCTCTTTTGCCGTCTTGCGGTGGCCTTGTTTCACTTGCCTTGCCAGCATTTATGATAAACCATATTTTTAGTAAAGAAAAAAAGCATCTTTTTAGATTCTTAATAGAATCTCATTCACAAATAAATGAAAAATCAAGAGGAGAACTATCCTTGTCTTATCTTTTTGAGGAATGTATTATGGAGGACAACTTTATATTTTCCATGAAAATACCGATTAGAATGAAGGTGATGGAACGCATATTCATATTTAAAGATTAAATGCTGTATGTTGAAGCTAGAAAAACTTACGCAGTTTTGAAGAAGTGATGCAAGACTATGTTTTAACCAATGGTTAAAAAGATATGAATATGCATGTATCTGTACATCCTCACAACGTCAGGGGTCCTGGGTAAACACTTTGCTGTTTGACAGCAAGGTGTTGACTAGACGTTTTGAGGATGGTATCTGTAAGTTTTATTGATTAGAAGCCTCACAAATATAATTTAATATAAAAAAACAAAAGAGAGTTGACTATGACGTACTGTAAACTTTTTTTTTTCAATTTCGTGCAACAGTATGCATTTATTGACTAGGTTCGATCGAGGACAGCAAGCGTTTGTCGGACTCCTGAACCTAATTTGCCATAGGCCGAAGGCCAACAGTTTGGTTCGAGGGTTCGGAAAAGCGCCTTTGTCCAAGAACACAGTCAATAATTGTTTTGTTATACCTTTTACCTTTAATTATATCGGTTTCAATGTATGTGATGGATATGACATTTAAAAAACCGATTGATTGAACCACTCAATAAAACATGATTTTTTTTTACCTTTTTTGGTATGGATTTATACAGGAAACAATTCTTAAAGGTAGAATAATATTCTGTATTATGATAAGTCCGACTGAAGTTTTCTCTTTTAGCATCACTCGAAAATCTGATGTAAATTGGTTTGCTTTCTAGAGAATCGGCATTGGTGTGTCTTATATGTATTTATAATGACCAGGGTTTATTCAATATACAAGGCCCATCCTGGAAGGGAGTTCAAATCCTGATAATATTTTTTTTCTGAGCTACGATATAGTTGAAGAAAAATTATAGCAAGGACGGCATTCACTAAAACTAAAACTCTGATTTGTCCTCAGCTATTATAAATAACGTTGCAATTTGATCATGCATCAATGTATGGTTGAACGATATTTCCATGCAACAGATGCAGATATCAAAATTATCATTTGAACTATTTTTTTTTCTAAATTTCCTTTATATCTGTTATTATCTTGTTTTAAGAGGGAATAAATTGAGGCAATGCTAAAATCCTCCTTAGCATTTTGTAAAATAATTTGGAATTCTCTAGAATTTTGAAGGTTTCCTTATTTCCAATTCAAGTATCGTTTGCATAAATAAAAATTTCCTTACTCACAAATACCATTTATGCATAGGAAAATATTGAGTTTGGTTGGACAGAGAGACGTTTTAGGATGAAGTTGATCTTTCTTTGCTTTGTTGTTGCGTTCTGTAATGAGAAAACTTATGGTAAGTCACGAAGAGCTTGAATTTATTCTAGCCTAATGCAATATATGTATTATACTAGTATACTATTTTTATCAACACAGTTTGAAGAATATTCATAAATGATTGTAATTGGTCTGTTTACAAGGTGAAGAATTCTTCTTGGATGAGTCTCTTGAAGGTAGTGTCATGGAGTACTTTTCTTGAGATGACGGTTGCCACTGTGAGCTGAACGAATGCAGCTGTTGTAAAACCCTGAGTTTGCCACTGTTTCAGATTTCCAAAGAAGGTATTGTTGATATAAATTGTTTCAAGATTCTTTCTTTCCATAATCATATTAGAGTTAACAGTATTAATCAGTGATCATAACTTGCAGTTTGTATAAGACTGGAGTTCAAGAACGCTGAAAACGCATTTTACGTCAAGTTTACGCTTGATGGAAGTGAGATATTTGACAGAAAAGTCCAAGGTAAAAATCTTTATCTGTGAAATATTTTTTTTGAAAACTACAATGTATTTTAAAATGAAGGTCTAGTAATTTTTTAATCAAAAAATTACATCTTAATTACAATAGGAAAGAACCCAAAACCACTTTGTGTTAACATTCCACTCCTGAAGCATCTGGTCAATGTATGCATCGAACTCGCAAACATCAAGATGGACACCACAGGACTACAGGGCTGTGTTTATCTTGTTGCGTCTGCTATTTTGGAGAAGAAGTTTCAAATAGGCTGCTTTAAAATGCCGACAGCTTTTCTAATAGACCATGATGACGTTTTGGTCTTTGAGCGCAAAATTGAGATCAGAAATTAATGGTGTCATAAACTGAAGTCATTATGTGAAAATTGTATACTTGTTAGACCTAAAGACATTCCTTAAATTAAATGTATTTAAAATTTTAAAAATCATATCGTTATTTTGGAAGTTTTTTTCCACAAACTTTTGTCAAGGGGTATTTTCACACCGTTACCAAAGATTAAATGAGTCAATTTATATTTGAATTAGCCAATATTATGTTGGATGTTTAAAAGATTTACCAAGTACCATAATTAACAGATACAATACAATGTTTTAGCTTTCAGTATCCTATAAAGTTTTAATCCTTAAAATAATGGAGGAGTAACAATAGATCTTTTCTCTTCTTCCAAGCGAGGAAACTCAGATTCGTTAATCTGAAAATTCAGATATATGATGCATAATAATATATGCATGTTGGTGCAAATTAAATACATTTTATATACATTATATTTTATGTCTGCCCAGAAATGATAAAAATCGTTAACGCTTGATGGAAAAATAATTTGAAAATAAATTTTATTTAAGAGATGAATTTAATTTTTGAGAATTCATGACGACATGAACTACGGCGCTTCACACATAAATATGCAGACGTGAAGCGTTGTAGTTCATGTACCTCATGAATTCTCAAAAATCAAATTCATATCTTATATTTACATTATATTTCTGATGACTTGTCACATATTTTTGTCATTCGACGATCAGTTTTGAAAAAAAAAATTGCATTATTATTTTTTTTCACTTCAATCACATCACAATAGAAATATTTTTACTCACCCTACGGCAGTTCATGAGAACATGAACTTTTTCTAATCTGCAAAGAATCTTAAGGGAAAATATTTGGAAATGTAAATATTTTACTATACTTACCTCTGTACTTCATATGAAGGGTTTCTTTGTAAGTAGAAATGCTATTGGCATTTCTGATCAATTGGAGCAAAACCAAAATAGTGAGATAAGTGTAGAATCATGTTTTTAAAAATAGCTAAGTAGCCCTTGCTTGTCGTCTCGTACAAAGGTCCATATCTCATTTCAATGTCCAGCTCAATTTATATTTAATGTACTATTTATATTGGTAAGATGACAGTAAATCCCAAGTCTCACTAATTTCCGTATTTCTAGTAATTTGTTGGTTGATTTTCTTTATGACATGCTGTTCCTAGAACTAGAAGGATTGACTAGTTTTGAATCTATATCTATAAAGCATTAACATTGGTAATTTTCCACTATGCAATGGCATCATGACAGTCATGCCGTGATTCATAACTGTGATAGCTGGAAAACCTTTACGTAGGGTTTATACGAAGACTGGCCTAGTTTCTAACAAATATTATTTTAAAAAGCAAAAAAAAATGTCTTCTAGACTTTTGTACTTTTTCAATTGATATTCACAATATACCTTGAAATGTGCTTGCCATTAAATATAAGGTATATAGATAATCATAAATGTATATATGAGATTAAATTTGAATTCTTCCCATTTTTGTCACAATGTAACAAATAGACTGTTTTACTCCAGTGTTTCCAAAGAAACGGAATTCTATTTCAAATATTCAAATTCAAATAAAGCAGTCCTCACCTAAATCTTCTTTTGACACCATTAATATTTTATTATTATTTATTATTATTTTATTATTATTTAAGTTTTGAATATTGTAATAAAGAAATGTGCAGCCCAAACTTTAACCTGTATAACGTACCTGATTTAAATGGAGTTCCATCATTAACAACTTGGAAGTTGTCACACTCTTCATGAGTATAACAACTTGGGGATCTGCTTCATTTGCAGATACATGGAAAACACATTCACTCAAAGCACTGTCCCTTTTTCAGTACCTTGTGCAGCCCTGTAATATATAATGACAAATGGAGAAAAATGCCTATTTCAAGAAAAACAGTCTATCTCATAATTGTAGGAGTATTGGAAGGGGGGGGGGGGGTCATGAAACTTGGCAGTTAATACAGTTTGTATGTGTACATGAAATAATGCCTTCTTCTTTGTAGAATAAAAAATGATTAATTTTTGAATGTGTGTGACCATTTTTATTTCTGAATAGAGAGGGCAGATTAAAGAATGAGCTGACCTTTTTTATTTATTGTAGTAATTAAATTTAAAAAAAAAGAATGTGTTTTCTACAAGGATCATGTGTTATCGACGTGGTATTCAACTTTGTATTCCCATGGTCGATGCATTTGGGTACATCTATTTTTTATTTGCTTTCAATGACATCGCATTCAATATCCCAATCTCATGTATTCCTGTCCAATACTCCAAATTATACCATTGTAAGCTAAATCAGTGCTTTAAATTTATGAAACCAATCTATAGATAAGCGTACCTTTTAAATACAAACGGTTTTAGCATAAAAACGATTTAATTTTCCCTTTATGCTTAAGTATGTTGGCTAATCTTGGCCCCTCGGAGTAGCTTGTGCTTAAGTCATGTAATGAAAAAAATAAAGCAATTAAACGCTATTTACCTGCATCCATCAATCCATTTTCTCCTCTTCTTTGCAACAATCGGGAATCAAAACAAACTACAAGATTAATAATTCCACTGCGATGCTTACAACTTAAAAAGCGAAGCAGTAATCCATTGTCTCCAAGAACACTCAGGTACCCGGAAGTTATAAAACGAAAGTGAAAGTCAACGAGACTTACAGACCCTTTGATTTTTCCTATAGTATACATGATAGCTAAGTGTAATAAATATAATTTGTGAGCAAAACAAACTACAAATTCTACTTGGGTGCTTAAAACTAAATGCAAAGCTGTAATCCATTGTCTCCAAGAATGGTAAGTTATAAAACGAAAGTGAAAGTAAATGAGAATTAAAGGCTATAGTCTTGGGAGCAGTTGTTATTTTATAAATAATTAGAATAGGTGATATCACCTATTCGAATAAGTGATATCACCTATTCAAAATGATTAAGTGATATCACCTATTCGAATAGATGATATCACCTATTTGAATTGGTGATATCACCTATTTAATTTGAATAGGTGATATCACCTATTCGAATAAGTGAAATCACCTATTCAAAAGGAATAAGTGATATCACCTATTTGAATGGGTGATATCATCTATTTGAATAAGTGATATCACCTATTCGAATAGGTTTTATCACCAATTCAAATCAAATAGGTGATATCACCTATTCAAATAGGTGATATCACTTATTCGAATAGGTGATATCACCTATTCAGAAGCTGAATAGGTGATATCACTTATTCGAATAGGTAATATCACAAATTGATATTACCTATTCGAATATCACTTTTTGGCAGTAAATACCAAAACGGCGCCTCATAGGTGACATTGTTTAACGCACCTTAATTGTGAAGTGCTATACATGGGATAGATGCAATAATGATACGAGGTACCCGGAAAGAATACACAAGATGAGATTTATATTCATTTCCTAAGCACAAAACACGGAAAAGCAAATGTTTACGATGCATGTCCGTCAGAACATCTGATAAAGGCATGTCATGTGGAAGACCGAAACACGACTGTCTGTTAAAGAATAAGTTATTCAAATATATTAATGTCAAAGATAGTGATTATGTAAGTAGAAGTTAAAGAAAGCAATGTTTAGATTATGTTATATCACGTACGATTGTGATTTACAAAATTTGAACCTGTGTGCTCAGACTATATATATATGACTCGACCGTTTAAAGCTAATCTCGGTAAATTAAATATAAATTCTCGATAATGAGAATACTTCAAAAATATACTGTTGGTAATTTTTACAATGCTTTATCTTTGAAATTTGTGGTTATATAAATATATTAATGTCAAAGATAGTGATTATGTAAGTAGAAGTTAAAGAAAGCAATGTTTAGATTATGTTATATCACGTACGATAGTAAAAAGAAAAAAAAAAGATCATCAGACGTTTTTATTGAGGGGGCACAAGCATATAGTATCTATGTTTACTATTGTAATCTAAACATCGGCAACATGATTGGGGGGACACGCCCCCCCCCCCCCCCGGTTCCTACGGCCATGCATGAAATACTGACTGTATACAGCAAGGTCCGGTTTATTCAGATGGGTCACAGTCATCAAGAAAGGCAGACTCCTTTGGAATTATCGAGTAGTAGTAAGCTTACTGATATTATGTTGAGAAAAGTATCTGTTATGAAGAAATTTATAATTACTTACAACTTACAAAGCCAGTATGTTTATTCAAGTGAAGATATCAATATAAGTACTGAACTATGAAAACTTGACATAGTAAAATGACAGATGAATGATCATAATTATTGATAATTATTTAGTCTTTGTGAAAACACAAGATAGTTAACTGCAAATTTGTTTATGAGATCAAGTCTTTCAAAGCATAATTTTTTTTTTTTGAAGTCAAATGCATTATTTATACTTTAATAAAATATCGTATGCATTTAGGATCAATGGTGGAGCGCAAGAAGAAACAAAAAAACTTAAAATCTTCACCCGTGTGTATAAACAGAATGTCCGAATGAATTGTCAATAGGCTGTACAGGTATGTATACATGTATACATGTATATACAATAGGAACTTAACTAGTTTTCTAGTTAGTAATATAATGTAATTTACAAATGATTACAGAGAAAGGGGATTGCAAAAAAATGTTAATCTTTCATCAAAAGCTCTTATGCCACTTATTCTAGACATCAGTGTTTTTTAATGCAAGTTCAATACTTGAAGTAATATTTGAAGAAAATCAGTACTTCTTAAATCTCTTTCTTATTTAATTTCAAAACACACCTTTTAGATATTGATATATTTTACTTTGATTTATTTGTGTTATACTCTCATAGATCTTTAGATAATCTCTTTTTTCTTCTTTTTAAAGAATATGTGGATTAATTTTACCAAAATCAGCGGGAAAAGTTGTAGAACTACAACAAAAACAGAGAAAACCTTCCATCTACAGAACAGACTAAATAATCTTCGATCTACAACACATATCTGTAGGAGAAAAATAAGACCCTCTAGTCTTGCCATTAAAAAAACAGCAAAAGAAAAATATTTTGGGTTGTTTGTATATTACTTATAACAAAACAAAACATTATTGAAAATGTATGAGATTTTTTGACAACAGAACACAGTCTAGCTAGTTGCTACATATAGAAAAAAGAGGGGCAATACAAATGAAAACATGATGTGTTTGTGAAACACTGATGCCCCCGTATAGCAACTTATAGCAAAGCTTAAACTTTCTCAAATGGAAATCAAATATGTTGGTACCCAAAGTAAGGTCTTGTCTCGAGGAATATACCTGTGAAATATGAAAGCCCTAGCAGCAACCATTGAATAGGTATGGAAAAGGGTTAAGTTTTTTAAAAGTTAGTCAAACATCAAGGTCAAGGTCAAATGGTAAAAAATAATGGTGCCTAAGGAAAATCCTTCTCACAAGAAATATACTGGTGAAATATGAAAGCTGAAGCACCAATCGTTCAAAATTTAATTACCAAGAATTAAGTTTTTCAAAAGTAGGTCAAACTCTTAGGTCAAGGTCAAAGGGTCAAAATTGTTGGTATCTAAAGAAAGGTATTGTCAAAAGGATAGCATATGCAAAGTATGAAAGCCTAGCACCAACGGTTCACAAGTTATGGCCAAGGTTAAAGTTTTTCAAAAGTAGGTCAAACTCCAAGGTCAAGGTTAAAGGGTCAAAGTTGTTGGTATGCAAAGGAAGGTCTTGTCACAAGGATTTTATATGTGAAGTACGAAAGCCCTAGCACCAATTGTTTAAAAGTTATGGCCAAGGTTAAAGTTGAGTAAATTTTTTAAAAATTGGGTCAAACTCCAAGGCCAAGGTCAAAAGGTTAAATATGGTGGTACCCAAAGAAAGGTCTTGTCACAAGGAATACATATGTGAAATATGAAAACCATAGCTCCAACCAATCAAAAGTTATGGGCAATCTTAAAGTTTTTGCGGACAAACAAAGACAGAAAAACAAAAACAGAAAAACAAAGACACAGCCAGACAGACAGACGGTCGGACAGGGCAAAAACTATATACCCCCGAATCTTCGATACGGGGGCATAAAAATAATTGTCTTAGTATTTATATTTTTTCTTGTATATAGTCCATAATTGTATATTTTAAAACACTGATGAGGCTAGAACACAATTTTTGATTCATGGGTGTGACATCGAATGATGTTTGGTGTGTCAGTCTGTCAGATGTTAATCATGTGTCTTTGTTGATATTATATGTATGTCATGTTTCTTAAAAGATTAGTGATTCTTCCACTGACTTCAGGAGAAGCAAACTTTTCACTAACATTTTGAAATGTGTAGCACTTTCATTAATGAAATTCCAAAAAATATATATATTGATAAAGGGCGGAGCCCTCTCACGGGCACGAAGTCCCGTGAGAGCGAAGCTCTCTCTATAGGTAACACGTATGTATGTAAAATATATTGATTTCTATTGTAAACTAATATGTTGACGGTGCGACCGTTGGGGCGAGCGCATTGTTCACTTTATTCGTTAAGATCCGCCTCTTCAAACCGCACGAGACATTTGGAACGTCTAGACCGTGACGTCACATGCCGTCGTATGTTAGCTGCATTTCCATAAACAAAGTTTAAAAAGTGCAAAGACTTTAAGAAAGAACGTTTAATCTTCTATCTGTATGCAATATCCATTAAATTAAGGTGAGTTTATTTTGTGTGAATTTTTAGTTGTTGTAACCGCGCGAACGAAGTTAGCAGCGAGAACAAGAAGCGATGCATTGTGGGTCCAGAATTACTGCGGAAAAAAATTCTATTGAATGAATGTGCAGTAGTCCGAATTTTCTCTTCGCCCAGGCGTTGTCGTTAGAGTTCGCAGTGACGAGCGGCGCTTCGCGCCGCTCGCTGCGCTCGCTATAATTTTATTACAATACGTATGGAACTGAGAACCTTGTCGCCAATATGGCGTCCATAGTCTTTTCCATCTTGAATCTCGCGACAAATTCCCGCATAAACGAGATGCTGGAGAATCGTAATTTTAATTCCAATCCTGCGTTAATGAAGTTTTATCAATACTAATAATCAAAACCACCCTTATGGTACACATCCTTGTTACTTTCGTTTTCAACTAACTTGCACTCAATCGTCATAGACCTGACATGTGACGTCATTCATTGATGAATCAGCGGAAATAAATATTGTTGCATTTTTAACAACCTGTAATAATTGATATTTCATATGCGTACTCTCTTTTTAAAAACAGATTTATTCACCTTTTAATAAACCTTACTATGGTTAGGTGAAGAAAAAAAACCTCAGTTTAACGAATTCCAGTGAGTCACTGTCTAGACTGCGTACTACGCATGGAGGGGCGGATCTTTCCGTGGCCCCTTTCACCAGACTTCAGGGAAAAGAAACACCTCTAATTTATTTATTTATCACATTTTTTAATTACGAATATCTTCAGGATTATTTTCAATACACAAACTAGCAAACTAGAAATTTTTTGCGATATAGTATAATTTTTATTGAATAATACATTTTAAAAATGTTTTATAGTGGTAAAAAGCATGAAAAACTTTACTGAATTCTGGTATGAACTCAAGAAGGGGGAAGGGGTATGTATTTTGATTTTTTTAAATTTTTTTTTAATTTTATTTTTATTTATTTATTTATTTATTTATTTATTTATTTATTTATTTATTTATTTATTTATTTATTTATTTATTTATTTATTTATTCATTCATTCATTTATTCATTCATTTATTCATTCATTCATTTATTCTTGTCTTTGATTACTTGCTTGTTCCTATATACATTTGCAGGTGGAGGCCTGTGTCTCATTTTTATGCCCCCGTATTGAAGATTCGGGGGTATATAGTTTTTGCCCTGTCCGTCTGTCTGTTTGTCTGTTTATATGTTTGTCTGTTTGTCCGCAAAAACTTTAACATTGCCAATAACTTTTGATTGGTTGGAGCTATGGCTTTCATATTTCACATGTGTATTCCTTGTGACAAGGCCTTTCTTTGGGTACCACCATATTTGACCATTTGACCTTGATATTGGTGTTTGACCTAGTTTTACAAAATTTTACCCAACTTTAATCTTTGCCATAACTTTTGAAAAATTGGAGTTAGGGCTTTCATACTTCACATGTGTAATCCTTGTGACAAGACCTTCCTTTGGATACGAACAACTTTGACACTTTGATCTTGACCTTGGAATTTGACCTACCTTTGAAAAACTTTAACATTGGCCATAACTTTTATAAGGTTGGAGCTAAGGCTTTCATACTTCCCATATGTAATCCTTGTGACAAGACCTTCCTTTGGATACCAACAACTTTGACTCTTTGACCTTGACCTTGGAGTTTGACCTTCTTTTAAAAACTTTAACCTTGGCCATAACTTTTGAATAGTTAGTGCTATGGCTTTCATACTTCCCATATGTAATCCTTGTGACAAGTCCTTCCTTTGGATACCAAAAACTTTGACCCTTTGACCTTGACCTTGGAGTTTGACCTACTTTTGAAAAACTTCAACCTTGGCCATACCTTGTGAACCGTTGGAGCTAGGGCTTTCATACTTCACATATGTAATCTTTGTACAAGGCCTTCCTTTGGATAACAACAACTTTGATCATTTGACCTTGACCTAGGAGTTTGACCTACTTTTGGAAAACTTTAACCTTGGCCATAACCTGTGAACCGTTGGTGCTAAGGATTTCATACTTCACATACGTAATCCTTGTGACAAGACCTTCCTTTGGAAACCAACAATTGTAATCCATTGACCTTGACCTCGGAGTTTGACCTACTTTTGGAAAACTTAAACCTTGGTCATAACTTTTGAATGATTGGTGCTTCAGCTTTCATATTTCACCAGTATATTACTTGTGAGAAGGATTTTCCTTAGGCACCATTATTTTTTACCATTTGACCTTGACCTTGATGTTTGACTTACGTTTGAAAAACTTTAACCTTTTCCATATCTATTCAATGGTTGCTGCTAGGGCTCTCATATTTCACAGGTATATTCCTCGAGACAAGACCTTACTTTGGGTACCAACATATTTGATTTGCATTTGAGAAAGTTTAACCTTTGCTATAATATAAGTTGCCATACGGGGGCATCATTGTTTCATTAACACATCTTGTTTGTGAATTTTTTTTTCTCAAAAGATTTTTTAAGTGTCAAATTTCAGTTTCGTGAAGTTCACCATCAAAAGAAAAATCTTTAGACATGTCTGAAGCTTAAACTAACACATCAAACACATGTTCCATTTATACATGTGGATACGCTTCAACAGAAAAAATAAAAATATTTTTAATTTTTAATTTAAAAAGTACTTTTAAAAATATAGAACAGAAAATTTATTCAGCCAGTTGGAACATATGGTGAATTATGATAGTGTATAAAGTCCAAAATTATATGAGAAAAACTAAGTTAAACAATACATAATCATATGAGAAAAACTAAGTTAAACAATACATGAGGGACTGCAAAGCACATGACACATATATTAATAAAGTTTAATGTTCTCTTGGCTTAAAAAAAACAGAATCTTCATTTGACATTGGTGACATTCACCATTGGTGATCCATGTAAAGAGTTCAATGTTGTTGAGTAGTACTAAAATATCTTTTTTTAAAGCTTCCATATATGATCCTTTTTATTAATTATGTGGTGGATAGGGATGTCACAAAACATCAATTACTGATGCTGAAAGAGGGGGGGGGGGGTTCGATACATCGATAAATATTCTATTCGATACTTCCCAGAAATGTATCCTATTATTCACAAGTTTGGGTTTAAAAATTCTAACAGTTTTTGCTTAAACAATTTAATAACTGGACAAAAACTTTTATTGAGTTAAATTCGTTTTTCCAGATATTATATAGAAAAGATTTTTACCTTGCTTTTATGTTAGTTTTAGAAAGCACTTAAGACTATTCGAATCAGATTAGTTTTTAATAAATGCAGAAACGTTAAATTTACTCTACTTTTTCCCATTAAAATTAAGAAAATAATCTCAGAAATTTTGCGATGCTGATACTTTTAGACCTCACGATACACAGCCATGTGTTGGTCAGTTGATCAGTTTCCAAGTGTCCTGATAACCCAGGAGTCAGACTATCTTTCTGTAGTTTGGGGTCCCAAGTTCGACTTCCGTTGTAGTCCCTGACAATTGTCCTTATTTGTATTTGATGTCATGACTATACATTGGAAGTAAAAGATGAGAATTAAATGACTTGATGTTTCTGGATTTGGGTTTTTAAATTAAGTCGTGAAAGATAAAGAAATGATGCTCATGCAAGTTCACGTATTAATTGTTGGACAGATACATAGGTTGAAGAGTTAACGTTTAAGAGTTCTTGGGCCTGGGTAGGTTGAATCCTTGATTGGTCCAATGAGCGCTCTTTCCCCGTTATGCTATTTGATTTTGAGTGCCCTGGTTAGACAATTCCTGATGAAATATCTTAGTAAAAGTTTTCCAGATTTATAAACTAAAAACCCTTAAATTTCTTTATTTGAATTGAAAAATATTTGAGGTAAGAGAACTTACAGCTTTTTTTAAAAAAAGACTGAGATCTTTGTTATGATTTACAACTTGATTTTAACACTGATTTATCATTAAACAAAAAATGTAGAAATGTTCACTTGATGGCTCCGCCCTCACCAACGGTCGCACCGTGTAACATATTATAAGTAAGTATATGATTTATAGCGAGCTCAATAGACTAATGTGTAAGAACAGAGAAAATTCGGAATGACATATACGTCAAGCAAATTTTTGTGTGAAACCTTCCCAGAATTCCTTTTCTACCAGGATTCCATGCGATAATGGCGAATAAATAAATAACATAAAATATAAAAGGCTTGCAGTTTGTAGAAAGCTTCAAAGTAACAAAAAAATATTCTACAATGTCTTTCCTTAAAAATTGCACTAGGCCTATAGTCTCCTTCAATCAGACGCTCGGCTTTCTCCGTAAACTCTGACGAGCTCCGTTACGTCTGTGACGTCACAGTCTAGACGTCTCGTGCGACTTAAAGTTTGAAGTGGCGGATCAACGATACAAGTGTATTTTTGATGGTACAACTGCGCTCGCCCCAACGGTCACACCGTAAAACATATTAGCGAGCGCAGCGAGCTCAATATTCTAACGTGTAAGAACAGAGGAAATTCGAAAATGACATATACGTCAGTACAATTTTAGTGTGAAACCTTCCCAGAATTCCCTCATTACCAGGATTCCATGCGATAATGGCGATAAAAATAATATAAAATATAAAAGGCCTTCAGTTTGCCGAGAGCTTAAAATTAACAAAAAAATAATTTCATTTACTCTACATCGTATTTCGTTTAAAATTGCACTAGGCCTTTAGTCTCACCAGACACTCGGTTGTCTCCGTAAATTCCGACGTCATATGACGTCACAGTCTAGACTGTGTCTCGTACGGTTTGGAAGTTTGAAGAGGCGGATAAGTTTACAAACTGTGTGAGATGTGTGAAGTTTTTTTATGGTACAACTGCGCTCTCCCCAACGGTCACACCGTAAAATATATTATAATAACATTATGATACAGTGAAAAACAATTGTTCAAACACCTAACCCTATACATGTGTGTCACTGCCTAGGGAAATTTGTTAGAAGAAAAATAATACTTTCTAAATTTGGTATAAAAATAAACTAGTATTATTGCTGTTATATGAAATGTACAGTATCATTAAACTTTTCTGTGCACCCGTACGTTGTCTTTATTTCTTTTGCACATCTTTTATTATTTTTTATTGGTATCTGTGGATTTAACATCTATGATATCATTGATTGATACTGAATTATTTTGATTCCTCCTAAAATATGCCACTGCTGAGGAAGACTTAATGCTTGTTCTGCAAGGACATCCTTCAAACCTAGCAGTTTGAACTGCTGAATACAGTCAATTTATTTGCTCAACAATATGTGAACATTTTCTTTAATCCTCTAAGTTTGTTTTTAGAACAGGTGAAGTATACTGACTGTTTTGATCATTTAAACAGACTTTCACAATGTAATTTCCGAATTATGCTCTAAACCATTAAGGATTTCTGAAATATGTATCACTAAGTCCATGCTTAGAACCATAAACGGAGAACGGACTGAGTCAAAAATTGAAATTTGGAATGTAATTTTCATTTTTATTTTAAACATGACTAAAGCCTTGCAAGTTTATTTACTAGTAGTACCGTACTGTATTAAGATACCAAAACAGGAAGATTTTTTTTCTTCAAATTTATGTGAAAAGTTAAATTATCTGAATTTTTACTCCAGCCTGTTCCCTGTTTATGGTCTTCAGGACCCTCTATACACTTGAGCCAAAAAAAATTAGACATTGAGAAAATTAAACGGTATAAAGGTGTACATTTTGACCCCATCTATTTCATTTTCAGCATAGAGTACTTGGCTTAACCCCCAGGGAAAATATTTCAAGATAATGAAAACTGACCTATTAAAATGTTACAAATGCTTGAATTTATTACAAATTGAGTAAAACATTGTAGTTCTTTTATGGGTATTAGAGCATTTTGAATATTCTAACTGCACAAAAGTGCCACAAAATCGGAACTCGATAGTGTGCAGTGTAGAGAGGTATCTAAAGATATAATAATGATAAAAATCACAGGTGCTTGAGGACAGGACCCCCCCCCCTCCATCGATATAGACCCTCGGGCCTTTTCGACTTTTCTCTCATAAATTATCTTTCATAGACATATTTGTGATATAATCTATACCAACAATTCGAAAAATTACCTAAAACAAACATTTTATAAAATCTACCCCACTCTATATATAAAAATCAACAAGGTTGCCAACTTCGTCTGCAAACCGAGAGGGACTGCCTAGGATTTTTTGTTGAATTGTCTCATAATTCTAGACATAGCCCTAAAATCAACAACTCATGTCGTAGGTTAAATATTCTTTTCATTAACCACCAACTCTCATAAAGGTTAAGGCACTTCAACAGTCGTTTCGGCTAATTTTCCACAAGGATGTTAGCGTTTTTAAACTGATCAAAGCTTATTCAACGGAAGTGATGAGGATACGACTTTCTACCCAAATACAAAGTTCTGCAGAAAGTCTGAAACACTGTTTTGAAATAAGCATTTGAAGAAATTTGGTTGAGATACACTTTAAAAATATATTTTAAATGTATTGGAAGCATAGAGTTCTAAACCACTAATGTAAATGAAATGTTTCTAATTATTTTTCAACTACCTGATTTGCAGGTTTCGTTTTGAGAGTTATGCCCCTTTTAAAAATGCAATTTATTTAAATACCTTATTTTCTCTAGATAATTCGCATAAAATCTAGAAAATGTTAGAAAAAATATTTATTTGAGTAAAAATTCGTACAAAAAAACAAGAATGTGTCCAGTGTTTATACCTTGCACTCCTTTTTTGTTATATGGAGGAAATGGGTAATAGTCCTCTTCTCATTACTTCCGTTGAATAAGCTTTGACGAAGTTGGCAACCTTGTTGATTTTTATATATAGAGTGGGGTAGATTTTATAAAATGTTTGTTTTAGGTAATTTTTCGAATTGTTGGTATAGATTATATCACAAATATGTCAATGAAAGATAATTTATGAGAGAAAAGTCGAAAAGGCCCGAGGGTCTATATCGATGGAGGGGTGGGGGGTGGGGGTGTCCTGTCCTCAAGCACCTGTGATAAAAATTAAATAATAAATTATAACCAGTTTGTCCAAAACAAAACTATTGATTATGGAAGGGGTTGTGGTATATAAAATACTTCTATAATTTTTTTTTATGCCCCGTAATCGAAGATTCGGGGGCATATAGTTTTTACTCTGTCCGTCCATCTGTCTGTCTATCTGTCTGTCTGTGTGTCTGTTTGTCCACAAAAACTTTATCTTTGCCCATAACTTTTGATTGGTTGGAGCTATGGCTTTCATATTTCATACGTGTATTCCTTGCGACAAGACCTTTCTTTGGGTGCCATCATATTTGACCTTTTGACCTTGGAGTTTGACCTAGTTTTGCGAAATTTTACCCAACATTAACATTGGCCATAACTTTTGAACAGTTGGTGCTAGGGCTTTCATACTTCATATATGTAATCCTTGTGACGAGATCTTCCTTAGGATGCCAACAACTTTGACCCTATGACCTTGGAGTTTGACCTAATTTTGAAAAACTTTAACCTTGGCCATAACTTTTGAATGGTTTGTGCTAAAGCTTTCATACTTCACATATGTAATCCTTGTGACAAGACCTTCCTTTTGATATCAAGAACTTTGACCATTTGACCTTGGAATTTGACCTATTTTTGGAAAAATTCAACCTTGGCCATTACTTTTGAACAGTTGGTGCTAAGGCTTTCATACTTCACATATGTAATCCTTGTGACAAGACCTTACTTTGGATACCAACAACTTCGACCTTTTGACTTTGACCTTGGAGTTAGACCTACTTTTGAAAAACTTTAACCTTGACCATAACTTTTGAATACTAGTAGTTGGTGCTAGGGCTTTCATATTTCACATGTGTATTTCTTGAAAAGGCCTTTCCTTGGGCACCATTAATTTTGGCCATTTGACTATGACCTTGATGTTTGACTCACTTTTGAAAAACTTTAACCTTTTCCATATATTTTCAATGGTTGCTGCTAGGGCTTTCATATTTCACAGGTATATTCTTCAAGACAAGACCTTACTTTGGACACCAACATATTTGATTTGCATTTGAGAATGTTTAAACTTTGCTATAAGCTAAGTTGCCGTACGGGGCATCAGTTTTGTTTTGTTTTTTTTTTTTTTTTTTTTTTTTTTTTTTTTTTTTTTGGACAAAAAATAATTTGTCCAAACAGGGCATTTTGGTTACCTTATAAGTTTAAAAATTATTTTAATAATAAATAACCCTAGGAGTGGGGGAGTCCTAACTCCCTTCTAGATTCGCGCTGGCATAGGCAACCACTCAAAATAATGAACACTTGCATCTCATTTAATGTATTAGATGTATAGTCGGTAACGATTAGCAATGGGGGAAAAATTTAGGCGGTTGATATTACATTGGTAGATAAAAAACAATCAAAAATTGTCAATTTTATTGTTAACAATGAAAATTTATAGCGAGCGCAGCGAGCAGCGCAAAGCTCTTAAAGCAACGCCAGGGCGAAGAGAAAATTCGGACTTTGCACATTGATCCAAACCAAATGATTTTTTTCCGCAGTTACATGTGGTCCTATAATGCTTTGCGAATTGCATCTCGCCGCAAACAACGTTCTCGCGGCAACAAGAAGTTCCAAGAAAAATATAAACTCACGTTGATTTAATGGATATATAGCAGATAAATAGTAGGTTAAACCTTCTTTATTAAAATAAGCGATGTTCATACTCCGTTGTGGTAATGCAACTTACAAGCGACGTCAAAGTCTAGACGTACTAAATGTTTCGTGCGGTTTGAAGAGCCTGATCTAAATTAAAACTTAATATAGGTATCTGCGCTCACCCTAACGGTCGCACCGTCAACATATTAATGTTCCATGATCTACTGTCTAGCATAATATTTCACCAGGACTGCAACTGTATACAGGGTAATTTTCGACCTCGTAAACAGAGGTTAGATGGGGTACGAATCGGCCGAGGTGTGCCGAGTGTATCGTCTTCCTCAGCTGCCATGATAGGTTTCGCATGATGTTCTGAGACTTGGGCTTGAAATTTAGTATAGCTTGATGATGTAAATATCGGTGCAGATAATTGATTTTGTTGTGTGTTATCACTCAAATATCTAATATGTTGACGGCGAAACCTTTAGGGCGAGCGCAGATGCCTATTATTGGATACCTATCCAGTTTTAACTTAGATCCGCCTCTTCAAACCGCACGAGACATTTTGAACGTCTGTACTGAGATGTCACATGACGTCGTGTGCAAGTTGCATTGCCAAAACGAAGTCTGAGAAGTGCAAATGAATCAAGGTCAGTTTATTATTTGGTGAACTTTTTCTTGTTACCACGAGAACGTAGTTAGCAGCGAGATGGCTCCAAAGGTTATTGCAGAAAAAAATTTGTTTGGATCAATGTGCACAGTCGGAATTTTCTCTTCGCCCATAAGAGCTCTAAGTGCGAGTGGCGCTTTGCGCAGCTAGCTATAAATAAAAACATTCGATGTGAAAATGTATTCATTTACAGTTATACATTGTATTTATGCTTGAGATAAGGGATTCCTATGTATTCACTTACAATAGCCGCTCTCTTGCTCTCGAATTTTTTTATTGGATGTCCCAAAATGAAATAGCTGTTGTTAACAATTTAAAGTCAATTAAAAAATCTAATACAATCTAACCACCTTAAAAATAAAAATGAAGTGATTCCCTTCATATCCATGATATCAGTTACTCGAAAATACAGATAAATTGAAGAAAAAATGTAAAATCCATTGATTGAAAGGCCTGCACGTAGAAAATATGGTTGGAGGCAAAGTCACGGTTGACTGAATTTTTTACTGCTGTCTGATTTCTTGTACACTTTAGCAGGAACAACCTTCAAATTTCAATCATTTTCTTCATTTTCTGTAGATATATTTTCACAAATTCTGCAGTGACTACTAAAAAATTTGTCCAAAGTATATAGCTTTCGATCATTTAATATTTCTGAATATTTTATAAGAATTTTCAAATTTTTAATGACATTTCATTAAATGCGTTTTGCAACTATCCTAGATTTGATTATTCATAGTGGGAACAACCATTTGACTCGGTAGACCTAAATAGTTGCACCCGAATTAAAGGGCTAATCTTGTATATATTAATTGTACAATAGGACTGGCGGTAAATTTAGATTTTGCTTTCATGTTGCTGTGGTGTATTTGCCAGAAGAATCACAGTTTTTTTATGTCACGCCCACCTTTTGGCATCAAGCCATACTGTGTCAAGACCTTGACTAATGAATGAATGATGTCAATTTCAAGACCAAGGCAATGGCTGATGAATGAATTAAGTCAACATTTTAAATTTCAAAAATACTAACATTATTTAGCTTGTCGGTGTCCGCTTCATAAATGGTTCTGTATGTTTTCTCCGCGTATCCTTAATCAGTAAATGATACGTCCTATCTCGAATTCTCATTTCTCGTCTCCAAATACATATAGCAATTTCACATCAGAAGTCCCCGCATTTTTTTTTACTTCCAATACCATTTCAAACTTTCATTAAAATGTCACAAATCATATCATTTTTTTCTGTACGCCGATTGCCATAAAGAAAAAGTTCAATGCCGATGTTTCCCATATCCATCCCCCCTTTTTTCAAAAAAAAAACGATCTAGAAAGATAAATTTTCTTTCAGAGTTGACGGCTTGAACATAAAAGCCTACAATCGCTACCCCTATACCTGTACCTGAAAAAAATCATGTTTTCTGCGTCTTCAACATTTCAAAGGTACAATATCTTCACACGTACCAATTCCGATTTTTTTTATCAACGACTTGTAGTAGCAGTGCCGCAGTAAAGTATGATCCTTGCAGATGGAGACAGCTATTTATACAGACTCCGGACCGTGTCTTGACACCTCGTAGTAGGCGGTGCTATTTATCAACTCGCTTTTCTCTCATTGGTCCTCTGGTACAAGTAACTGACACAATAGATATTAATTGGTTAGCTGTAAATACACTCACAGTTTTTATTCACTCGGGGCTCCGCCCCTCGTGAATGAAAAACTGTGAGTGTATTTACAGCTAACCAATTAATATCTATAGTGTAACTATAACATATACCCCAAATAATGATTATTACAATATGCGTTATTACATTTTAGTGTGAATCTCGACATATTATGTGTATGAGCTCATGACACTGTACTTTTAAACTGTATGATATACAGTAACTGTTACCACACAAAATGAACTGAAAGAATTATGTACAGTGCATATGTTAAACTTCGCACACATGCTGTTCTTTCCAATGCATGACTGAGAGAAAAGACCTTTGGCTTACACATTGCTTATCATTACGTCAAGAGAAACAGAGCACTTTCTTTCTTGTGATAACAGATTTAGACAAAGTCGGAATGATTTGTAAGGTGTTGTTCCTATTTTTTCTGGTAAGAGTGTCGTTGGCAAAAACATGCGAGAAAAGACTTGATCACATTGAAAATATTATTGACACCCTGATGTTGAGACTTGAAGACAAAAGCGACACAAACGACAAAACAGGAACCAGAAAAGAACATTTTCTTGAAATGGAGCCTGGAAAAGAAAACCAAGGCTTGAAGAGAACAGTTTTACAACTACAGGAAATGATATTTTACTTTAACATTCAAATGGACAAAGTGATGACCAGAGTCTCAAAACTAGAGTCTACAAACCAGCGACTAAGTGCACGACTAACAGCTATGGAAAATAAACGTGATTATAAAGTATCTGAAAAGGAAAAAGATATGAACACACTTTTTGGCAAAAATGTGAAGTCTACGGAAGACATTACCTTGAAAGAAAACATTTTGCAAAGTTCACCAACAAAGGGCGAACAATTTATGAAAGCACGATGGAATTTTCCAATGACTAACAATAAAAACCAACCAACCAAATTTAAATCCTCCCAGAAAACAAATCCATTCATGAACAAGACCCAAAATGTATCTGTGGAGAAACGTCTTTTAACAGGTGAGAATTGTACTCCTAAGGCTTCTAAATATTCATTAACATTCTCACATGAACATTCTCATAAAGTTTCTGTCATAAATATTAATCCTCTGCGACAATGTTGATGAAGCGATGCAGGAAAAAGTGTTTATATGTCAATAATCAAATTAAAGACCGATCAGGTCCTGATACCACAAGTAATGTCCAACTTAAGCTCAAAGATATTGTGTATCTTTAAAAGCTGGATAAGCTTTATTTGATGCATGCTACAGTGCTGCATTTGACTGTCCGGCACGGTAAATCGATCGGTAGAGTGCTCATTCTATAGTTAAAAGGTCTTGGGTTTGCGTTCTGGTCGCAACAAATTTAAGTTGATAAGAAATAGGTTGCAACCTAGCACTTGGTACAATTGTGGGTCTTTCACATGTAACATAAAACAGAGAGGCCCCGTGTCATAGCAGGTTGATAAATGACAATAAAGAACCTTCATTGCTTAATTGCCTTGAGTGTCGAGTAAAGGTCTAAAGGATCATTCTCTATAAGGTCATTTTCCGGCCTACGATAAAATCAGTTAAAAATGTGATTTTATGTAACTTTAATCATTGTATTTTATGTTTTTAATGGGGTTTTGTTTCAACATCAATCACCGAAGTCACGTGATTTAGAGATCACAAATGGCTGTCAAATAAAGAAATATTGATAGATCTATTTACATCAAGCATGTTTCTAAATGTAAATAATCAAAAATTATTTATTTATATCAGAAACATATCAAACTTAAGTAATAAATACAAAGATTGTTTCATCCAAAGAGTAAGATAATTTTTAATGATGAGAAATTTGATGCGTTCCCATTTTTGCATATTTTAAATGTAAATCACTACAAAATTCACATCATATGATCTTAAAAAATGCTTAATTTTCATTTAGTTTAAAGTATTACTTTATATAAGTCTATATTGTAATTGTCTATTGTATTTTTAGATGTGCTACCTATTTTACGCATTAAACGCACATATAAGAAATATTAATGTGATTTCGAAGCATCCATTGAACTATCAAAGTTGTGTATCAAATGTTGAAAAACACTCAAGGGAATCTGTTTGTGTTTGAATAAATATTAAGTGATGAATTTAACAAAATAAATTCTAAATTTACAAAAAATAAAGAATCCATTAACGAACAGGATGAAAATATTAATGTAATATTAACTAATCGTTTGAGCAGTCAGTATATAAGACTAGTTGTATTAAAAATATAAAATGAAATAACATCGTAAGAATTGCTTTGATTTTATTTAATTACTACGGAAGCGTATTAGTGCCACTTAATATTTTTTTTAGTTGGTAATTCCAACTTTAAAGTTGGTAATTCCAACATTAAAGTTTTCTTTTCAAACTTTAAAGTTGGAATTACCAACTTTTTAGTTGGAATTTCCAACTTTAAAGTTGGAAAAGCCAAGATTAAAGTTGGAATTACCAACTTTAAAGTTGGAATTGACAACTTTAAAGTTGGAATGTCCAACATTAAAGTTGGAATGTCCAACTTTAAAGTTGGAAAAGCCAAGATTTAAGTTGGAATTTCCAACTTTTAAGTTGGAGGAATTTTCAACTTTTAAGTTGGAGGAACTTTAAAGTTGGAAAAGCCAACTTTTAAGTTGGAAATTGCAAGATTAAAGTTGGAATTACCAACTTTAAAGTTGGAATTACTAACTCAAAAAAAATATTACGTGGCACTAATACGCTTCCGTAAATTACGCTTGTAAAACAATATATTTAATTAAAATGCTCTCTAAGCTATAATACACAAATATATGTATAAAAACTCAAGTTCTTGCACCCCCCCTTTTTTTACCTGCACTCCAGAAAAACGGGGATAGTTTTTTAACAGCTCCTTCCACTACACATATCAAAAGTTTTATATATCCATGGACTAACAGACTTCTACAATATCCCAGGTACAAAATGGGCCCTTAGGGTTTGACGCTCGCTTCGAACTTTTGAGACACGAGGGTTCAATTCTTGTTCCCGGTGCCGCGTAAAAAACTAAGGTGTTTAACCCGGTTATTGACTCATCCTCTGCAAAATCCTAAGCATTAAAAGTAAATTTAAAGTCTAGGATCTGTTGGATATTACCTTAAAAAAAGAGGTCCTGTCCCACGTTAGACGTTGGTCAATAATGAAACGCCATGCAAAAATCAAAATTGTGACACTTCACGTAAAGCGGATCTCTCTATCTGGGTAAAAAATTCTAAAATGGCATAAAAAATCACATGTGACCTTTAGGAACCCTTCTCTCCCTTGGCATTTAATTTTCTAAGACAGAATCGCTGTTTTTGTAGCTAATTATCGTACCAAAGATGTGTGTTGCATCCTGAAATACGAATATATTGAGTCCTCTCAATACCTAGGTGGCAGAAAAGACTTAGATCTTACGTCACTCATACGGAGAAATTTGAGGGTTCTTTTGAAGGTCGAGGCGAGAATTCCCTATCTATAAAAGTTACTACGTGTGTACCTATGGAAAAATAAGTTAATAACACAAATAGAAAATGTATTTTCCCTCTACAAAATAGACAGCTTATAATTTTTAGTACTAACAGATATGCGGTACTTTGAATAAATACAAAAAAAAAACAGCATAGACACACTAAACTTTAATAATAAAGAAAAATTATAAATAACATAGTCAAACCTAATAATATTAATTTTTTATTTTATTTCTTATGGCACGTCAGACGTTACAATATTTGATCTTTTCCATTTGTATTGAATAATTTTCCATTTGCATTCTATAATTTTTCAATTGTATTCTATAATTTTTCATTTGTATTATTTATTTTTTATTTGTAATGTATAATTTTTCATCTCTATTGTATAATTTTATTTGAATTCTCTATTTTTTTTTTCATTTGTATTGTATATTTTTTCATTTGTATTCTATAAATTTTCATTTGTATTGTATAATTTTACAATACAAATTTAAAATTATACAATACAAATGGAAAATTTTTTGGAATATAAATAAAAATTATACAATACAAATAAAAATATAAAATACAAATGGAAAACTATACAATACAAACGGAAAATTATAGAATACAAATAAAAATTATACAATGCAAATATAAAATAAAACAATGCAAATGGAGAATTATAGAAAACAAATAAAAAAATTACTATACAAATGAAAAATTATAGAATACAAATGGAAAATTATACAATTCAAATGGAGAAGATCGAATACTGCAACGTTTACATGCCATAATTTCTAGCGGACAGTGCAATGAGACGTCTTTATTTGTAATTTACCGTTCACGTTAGCTCAGTCGGTAGAGCGCTCGTGATCGGGAGCTCGTGAGTTCAAATCTCGGCCGCGACTGACCGAAGTCGATAAAAAATGGGTAGCAACTGTTCCTTCGCCATGCGCTTGGCACTTTGAAGTGAAAGTTGCGGGTCCTTCGGATGAGACCTTAAAAACCGAGGTCCCGTGTCACGGCAGGCGTTGGCACGATAAAGATCCCTCACTGCTCAATGGCCCTGAGTGCCGAGTAAAGGTCAAAATTTGAAGCCCTACACCGGTATATGGTGACGTCTCTATATGAGTGAAAAATTCTCGAATGGGACGTTAGACAACATACAATCAATCAATCAATCATTTGTAATTTCATAACATCCAGTTTTTCCAGTCCTTTGATTTTAGATTTTTTTAGTAAAAAGTCGACATTTTTCGAGAAAAAATGCATGGCTTATATTAATTCTTGTTAAGTTAACAGAAACATGAACTCAAACTGAAAATTTATTACATGAAATAATCTACATAAGCTGATAGCCTTCACTGAGAGTAATTAGCTTTTCCTGAAAATATCGCAAAAATGAAGTTTCTATTTACATGTCATAACCACCTTTAACCAAGTTCATAATCTGATAATCAATTTTTATATTTATAAGAAGTTTGTATGCAAATTTTAGTGTTGGTTAAAGGTGGTTATGACATGTGTAGGAGTTGCCTAACATACCCACCCTCTTAGGTTTTCCCATTACCCTAATACTTTGTGACCCTTTAGGTTTAGGTTATATGACAGACTTCAGTGATATTTGTTCATTAAGCGTAAAAGGTCAGATTCACTCATATTAAAAAGGATCCAAACCAAATTACAATGTAGTACACATGTAAGGCTTCTTCTGTAAAAATGCAATTTATAGTCTAAAAGTCTAATTCATGCTTTGGATACTGCATTTGATCGCCATTCTTTGTTTTTACAATATCTTTTAGGTGTCCAGACAACAAACCCTCCATTTCCAACCGGTGTAGCATTCTCTGCATATATATCTTCAGGCGAGAAAGAAATATCGCAAGACCACACGATTATATTTGACGTAATAGTGACAAACATAGGCAACCATTATAATCCACATTCCGGAATATTCACGGCTCCACAGCATGGTGTGTATGTGTTTACATGGAACCTTTACTGTAAATGGGATGGCTATATGTTTTCACAGGTTCTTGTCAACGCTAATGATGTTTCGGCCATGCGTACATCAGGCGAGGGTGCAACATCTATTAGAACTACAACAGGAGTTGTGGTGGTAGAGGTAAATCAAGGTGACGTGGTGTTTGTCCGCATCCATCCTACTCAGCCTCACAGCGGAACTCTCAAGAGTGATTCCAATTGGAGGTCGTCGTTCAACGGATGGAAGATTTACTAAAGTAAAAAAAATATGTAAAAATGGGAAGAGAAAAATAAATCTTTAGAATGAAAAAAATATAATTTAAACAACATGTAAAAAATGGGAAATGAAAAATAATATTAATCTTTAAAGAAATTATCAATTCAAAAAAGAGTGAAATGTTAAACGCAAAGATAACGAACAGTAATAGATCTCAAAACAGCTACAAGCAATACTTTGTGAACAGGGCAGGAAACACGTCCATGGACCCCTGGACATTCAAGAAGTGGAATCGGGTGCCTAGGAGAAGTATATATCATCTGTTGAACGGTCATTATCGCCATTAGACGAATATATATATAGATATAGATATAGATAGATAGATAGATAGATAGATAGATAGATAGATAGATAGATAGATAGATAGATAGATATAGTCTATGTATATATGTGTGCGTGGGTGTGTGTCGATCAGGTAAACGGAATAATCCGTAGTCAAAAGTATAAAAACTGGTATGAAATGTCAATCAAAATACGACCCATTGATAGGTTGTAATTGCAAACAAGATCGAAAATAAAATAGAATTTTCGTAATGCTGACTTTAAACGTGGCGGTTAAAATCCCTGTGACATCAGCTTATTGGTCCGTAGTTTCACGGGCAGGAACACGTTAAGTTCCTTTACAGTACCGTTGTCAGAGACCTTTAAAGCTAAGTACTAAAACTGGTTCGTTGTCATGACCTCACAGGTGAGGTTAAGATAATGCTCGTCCGGTGTCATTCAAAACATACAAGAATTTTTACTGAATGCATAAAAATTCATGTTTTTGTTCAATTCCAGGAATAAACTTAAATATTGGGGAACAGATACAGCATTCAGTATTCACGACAAACATTCATGTCTCTGTTGTCCAAAATATATTCCGAGTAGTTTTGATTGGCGAACACATACCATGTGTACAGTATACACTTACTAAAATATCAGCAGTGCCCAAAAAAATCATGATAGACATACTGAATAGTATGCGTTTTATTTTACTATTCGTTAAATGTGAAGATAATTTTATTAGTTATAAAGTGAAATATTGTCAGCTATACACAATGCCAAAGTATGTTGGTTGGCTGTTTGCTTACTTCATTTCCCTTGAACACTACTGACTGCCTATTGAGGGATGCTTTAGATCTGTACTCGGCACTTGTGTACATAGAGCAGAAAAAGATTTATTTGGTACCAACATATGTCTACTATGACAAGGGACTTATACCGGTCTTGACTTCCGCGTTAAGGACAGACGATACGTTCCTCAATAATATATAATTTTTTCTAAGATTTTGTCATTGAAGTATTGCTACTTTAATATGCTTACTCGCAAAAAATTGAGGTACCTTACCAGGCATTTGTGCACTATACCGGAGGGTGTTGTTTCCTATAAAATCCTTTTGGAAAAAAACTTAATTTGCCAATATCACATTTTTTCGTGTTTCAATTTTTTAAAGACAATTAGAAACCAGTTTAGAAATCAGAAAGTATTTAAAATTTTTAATATTTTCCATACAATACGAAGATATACAAAACAGATTTTTGAGGAACGTATCGTCTGGCCTTAAGGTTCGAACCAGTGACGTAAGGATCAATTCTCTTGCTCCTCCACACTAGAGTGAAATGCCCTAACCACTGCATGTGCTTCAAGTCTATCTTAATTTGAAGCTCGGTAAATCTTAAATTCCTTTGTCATTCAATCGTCCACCCATTGATATTTCAATTATTTTTGCTTTATAATGAGATTTTAATTTAAATTAAACTAAACTAAATTATCAAGGTTTTCTTACAATTATAGAAGAATCAGTGCAATGTTATCGACAAATCATGCTTTTAAATTTTCTATTTACAGCACTTGTTCGAAACCTACGGCGCCGTTGGAAGGTCAGATAAAATAATTTATTTGTTCGGACGAATTACATATTCGTTCGGCTAAATGATATGGCCGGTTTTCCCTTGCAACATTTTTCCGTCTATTTTGATGGTATTATTGATAAATTAATAGAATCCATTAAACAGTATAGTTTACCAATGTTATATACAGTACAATTCTGACAACGGACCGATGACAACGGACTTAATTTTTGTAACTTGTCATGACAACGGACATAATTTGAATTACAGCAAAAAATTTCAGTTTTACTTTGCTTTGATTTTGATTTCAGACCCTAACAGTGCCTCATAATTTTACCTGTACCTAGTGTTGGGTACTGTTTATTGTATAAAAGAAAAATATGTTCATTTCAAAGAAAATTTAAACAAATCAAAATATGTTTTAAGCAGGGTGGTGTATCGCCAACGCAAACTACTGTAATTATATATCCTGTTGATATCTGACGTCATTGATGCACCTACAAATATATTGTCAGTTCTGTTCCCCATAGCAATTTGAGAAATTGTAATCAATTAACTTACTTGGAAAATGAAATAAAACTAATTATTTGTTCTCTGAAGTTATGACACCGGACGGACTCATCCTAATCTCACCTGTGTGGGAATGACAACTAACCAGTTTTAGTGCTTAACTTTAAAGGTCTCTGACAACGGTACTGTAAAGGAAATTAACGTGTTCCTGGCCGTGAGTCTGTCTCGCTTTAAAAATTGATCATACTCGAAATTCGAATGCATATGAGCATCGAATAAGGTGGGAGAATTAAACATCATATGAAGGTAAAAGGGGAATATCACTACATAAATAAGGAGGGTTTACGTTCGACAAATAGTTTAGTTGTTTTAGTTGTTAGACTTTTTGTTAATACTGGGTCTAGTTGGAGTTTGGTATCAAATGAAATTTTTTGATTTCCTACTTTGAAATAGAGATTTAGGAGCTTTACATGCTACATTAACTATTGACGCAGAGGCGTAGTCACAAACTTAAAAGTGGGGGGCTCAAATCCAAGAAAGATCTAAAACGTGTAATATAAAGAAATGGAAGCAATTTCACTTTGCCATATATTTTCAGTTGGGGGGCACTATCAATTACCAAAATTCCTTGACAAGCAAAAAAAAAAAAAGGTCATCAGACGTTATTATTGAGGGGGCACAATGACACAATGAGTTTTACTATAATCTCAACATAGCTGTGATTTTGTTCTACATTAAGTGGGGGGGGCAAAGACATACTCTTGCCCCCCCCATATCTGAAAGTGGGGGGGGGGGCTAGTGCCCCCGCTGCCCCCCCCCCGTGACTACGCCTATGTGACGATGTCGATGGAGATTTACTCTGAGAGGCAAAATAGATGCCAGCTTATGCATTAATGGGATGGAACTTTTAACAACTGTTGTTGTTTCTCGGACTTGATCTCTTGGCCAAATACGAAGCCATAATGGACATGAACGCTGGACGTCTACAATCACCATATTTGGGTGAGATTAGTTTGGTTAGAGAGGATAAGTTACAGAGTATATGTGCACGTATTCACATGACTGAGACAGTGAGCATACCGATATGTTTGTAACAGGAAGTACAGACTGCAGATTTCCACATGGTTTCGAGGGGTTGCTAGGGCCGCTACCAAAAGAGAAGATAAGTCCGTTGACGAGGTACGAGATAATGAAGGCAGTTAAGCCGTCCCATGCATGCATCGCTCTGTCGTAATTGTGTTTATAATGGTCATGCATTTAGATAAGTTTAAATGCTTATCATAGAAGATGACTTGTTTAATAACTAAGATATAGTTTTAAAATATTAGCAGGAAAGCTTTGGCTAAATTTAGATATAGTTTGTTTTTCAAGTAAACATCACTTATTTATTAAAAAAAAACAATAATGCAAAAACAAAGGGGCTATGTTTAATTCAATCGCTTTCTTTTTTATCATAAGGTTTCTTTATAGTTTAAATGCGAACTAATTAGGTCTTAATTATTACTCTATAGAGTTATAATAATGCCCTATCAGTTCAGGTTAATCGATTCTTCAACCATTATTGAATTTGAATATATAATTCCAAATCATTTTATATATAATTAAACGATATTAGCATGCAAAAGATGTAGACAGTATATGTTTTGAACTATTCTTCTCTCGAATTTCTCTTATGATGCTCTCTTGTTTGTTAATTTCATCTTTAGGATTTCCTAAATAATATGGAATTTCCAAGCATTTGCATGGTTTCCTTATTTCCATTTCAAGTATCTTTTTAATAAATAGTAATGTTTTTGCTTCAAAAGACACTTTTTTCGTAGGAAAATTATCGAACTGGGTTGGGCAGACATTTTACTATGAAGTTTATCCTGATTTGCCTTGCTGTTGTTTGTTGTTTTAACGAGAAAACATTTAGTAAGTGCTAAAGTATTTAATTTAAATGTAGGATTATGCAATATTTCGGCGGTGAAGTGCCCTAAGCTTATCAAAACAGTTTCAAGAAATTTGATCAAGTATGTCATTTATGTATTTATTTGTAACATGTCTGCTTATAAAGTGAAGAATTATTTTTGGATGATCCTTTTGAAGGTAGTGCTATGGAGGACGACTTTGGAAATGAAGGTTTTGGTTTTCCCTGTGAGCAAAACAATTGCAACTGGTGTAAAAATCTTGTGTCAAGATCACAGACCTCAAAATTTGGTATCGTTGAAAAAAATAGTTTCAGCTAAGGTGTTTGGAATTCACATTATGAAGTTAATTGTATTGTTTACGACTTGTAGTTTGCATTGGACTGGAATTCAAATCGCTGAAGAGACATTTAACGTCAACTTTACGTTGGCTGGCAGGTTGATCTTTGACAAAAAAGTTCAAGGTAAAACTCTCCAGCCTGCGATATTAAACGTAATTTTTGAAATATGATTTTGAAGTAGAGGATTATGTGTTAATCATTAATCGTTGATAACTTTATAATTGAAGGAGAACACCCAAAACCACTCTGTGTTATCGTTCCTCTTTTCGAGAATCCGGTTCACACACGCGTGTGTATTTATCTCTACAACATCAAAATGGATCCCGAGGGAATACAAGGCTGTGTCGTTCTTATTGCAATTGCTGCTATGAGGCAACCGTTTCCAATAGGTTGCTTTAAAATTCCGACAGCTCTTCTAAAAGACAAAGCTGACATTCTTGTCTTTAGACGCAGAATCGGGATCGGAAATTAAGCAAAAATGTCGAAAATATATACTCGGAAGACCGTATAATTTCTTTTATTACAGGATAATAGGTTGTTGGTTTTTTTTTTTTTTTTTTTTGTTTTTTTTTTTTTTTTTTGATTTTTGAAATTCTATTGCATGTTTAAAGTCAATATGTGTTCAATATATTGAATACATGGGAACTACTTAAAGTAATTTATGTGTTATTAGCCTTTATTTGGTTGAAAATACAAAAGTTTTACCAGGGACATTGAGGATATTCAATGTTTTGAAGTCGGATATGGAATTTATTTCACGAGTGGGACAGGATCTTTTTTTGTATTTCCATGAGTGCCTTTTGTCTTTGTCTTTTCTTGTAAAATCTTGTAATAAAATACAATTCTGAGATTTCAACTTGAATTATTTTCATTTCAAAAAAATATTTTCAGTAAAAAAAATTCGTTTTTTTTGTTTTGGTTAATTAATTTGACAAAATTTATCTGAAAATGGGTAAACAAATGATAATACATGTATATTCATACTTATACAGTGATTGATCTATCCATTGATATAGTGACAGAATAAGAACCAAGTTATTTGGCGTCAAATAACTTCAAGGACATTATCAACACATGCAATCAGTATCTTTGTATAATCATAAACAAACCAAGAAACCATTTGATAAAACATCTTCCATTCTTCAAAATACACAATAATTTTCCTGAAGTTCTCACGATTTAAAATTGATAACAATGCAATATGAGAATTTTAAGTACATGTATCAATAAATGAACACCAATTCTCACGACATTCCATTAGTAATGTCCTTATTTTAAAGCCTTGAAACATATCATCCTTATCATTTTCCTCCTCATCAATGATTATCAATTATTATAGAATGTCCTTTATAATTTTACAAGGAAATGTATTTTTGGCGGAATGAAATTTTCAAATTCAAAACGAGGAAGATTGACGGGAAGAAGTTTCTTTAAATAGGAAGAATTTTAATTATAAAACACTATCAATTCCAAAATTTATTTATCAAGTAACTGTATTATCCGTTTCCAATAAGATCATGCATAGCTCTGATCCTTCGAAGTATTTGGCTCCAGTCTTTGGCACCTTTTTTCAGCTCTTCCAATTCTTTTTTTAATATTTTGGATTCCCAACCTTTCGGCTTGAGCATCACTGAAGAGACATAATTTGTCGAAATGCGCATCTGGTGCATCAAAATTGGTACCGTATATGATTTACATAATAAAAAAAATGATAATATCTTTCAAATGGAATAGTGAAAAACCATGTTGAATTAACTGTAGCATGTCAAAAAATAAACAATGATGAACTTTCAAACATTGAATATCAGATAAAATCAATCAGACTAAATTGGATAAAGAGAATGTATTGTTTTAACAACAATCATCCAAAATGGTTCATGATTTTTCTGACTTACTTTAAAGATATAGATTACAAACTTTACTCCACCATAAAAGCTATGCAGATATTTCAAATATCGCAGTCTTATATAGATTTTAGATGGTTAAAGTGTAGGATACTTTATATGTGACATTTTCGGTGAAAGCAAAGACTTTCTTTAAGTTAATCTCTTTATATGGAATAGATATTTCTTTCCTGGATTACATGCCTATATATACGAATGACAATTTCATTTGATGGAGAAAATTACTAAGAGAAAACAAAACCTGAATTTGATAGGAAGCCTCTAAACTGTGTTCATTGTTAGTAAAACACTTTTTTACAGCGTTAGAAATGCACAGGAATGGAGTAAATGTAGTTTAATTTTAATGGTTTTAAGAAAAATGTTGAAAAAAAAATATATTTTGGAAATTCTCCATATTTTAGCGAAAGAAAAACAGAGGAGTTTTACAATGAATAGCAGCATTAATAGAAAATTTAGAAAACTGAGTTTAAAGCAAGCTTTTTTTTATAAATCAGCTCTAAAAAGAAAGGTCAATTATTAGACTTATCTATTATAACATTTATTTTAAATCTTTTAGCAATTTTCTTATATATTCTTTTTGCAATGCTACGTCTTTTATCTTAATATGTAAAATAAAAGAGCCAATAGATAAAGAGTTTATTCTAAGTGTATTGTTACTGCTGACAAGAATGATGTCACTTTATTCTTTTAAAATTGGTCAGCATTCTTAGAAAAAAAATCCTATATTATATATAATCCTTTTATATATTCCTTTTTGGTAGAATATTAATATTAAACATTGATAAATGTAAAGTAATTCACAAGAAGAGACCATTTATGCCAAGGCTATCCATTGAGCTTGATACAGATATTTTGCGATGAAGTTGATCTTTGTTTCTTTGCTGTTACGTTTTGTTACAAGAAAATATCTGGTAAGTTACAAAGAGCTTGCTTTTATCCTGGCCTAATCCAATATTCCGCATGAGTACGACACTTTCTGTAAATATACTATACCCTCTGCTTTGTTTCTCAACATAGTTTCGAGGATTTATATTAAGTATACTTATAAATGACTTTGTTATTTGTTTGTTTTCAAGGTGAAGATTTTTTTATGATGATTCTCTTAAAGGTAGTGTAATAGTGGACTTTTTTTAGAGATGAAGGTTGTCAATGTGAGCTAAAGGAATGCAGCTGCCGTGAAAACGCTGAGTTTGCCGTTTATACCTGACCCCAACAAAGGTATTTTAATAGAAATAATTTTAGTTTGTATGTTGAATATATTGCATTTATTTGTGCTCACAATTTGCAGTATGTATTGGGCTGGTGTTCAACAATGCTGAAAATGCATTTAACGTCACGTTTAGCTTCATGGAAGTGAGATCTTTGATGGAAAAGTTCTTGTCTGCAATATTATTTTTCAAAACACATAGCTTTCAAAAGATGCTTTATCATTTATTCATCAACAATCATTAACGTCGTTAATACCCTAGGAAAGAACCCAAGACCACTGTATGAGACCATAATTTTGGAGCTATTGATTGACGTATGCATTGAACTTTCGGACATAAAGATGGACACCACTGAACTTCAAGGCTGCGACAATTTGTTGCCACTCAATTTGTGCAGCGAAAGTTTCTAATTGGTTGCTTTAAAATGCCGACAGTTGCTCTAAAAAACGATGACGATGATGAGGTTTTGGTCTTTAAGCGCAATGTTGAGATCAGAAATTAAGATACATGTATTTAGAACTGAGGTCAAATTTTAAAAAAAAAACCTGTTCGATCTTATGCTCTTCTTTCTTTTTTTAACAAATCCTTAACTAACTAACTCTTAGAGCTCCTTTTTTTTCATTTTAAAATCAATTGTATGTTCACACAATTCCTAGAAATTACATAAAACATCTTATGTTTGAATTAACTCATATAATATCGATTGTGTTAATAACACAGTCAATAGACGCAATACATTATATAACCTTACGCTTTTCTATAATGTTTTAATTCTTAATGAAGTCTAATAATAAAATGTTTAAGACAATATAAAGAAAACAAAGAAGAGCCATTTTGTCTTCTACATTCGCCTACATTCGTTGACATCTACATTCGTCTACTTGCAAATTAAGAAAAATGGATTGATATGTCTTTCATGATACTGTATGTATCTAAGTTTAAATTTATGAATATTGTAGATATCCATGTATTTTGTTTTATGACTACTAAACAATTATAGAAAAAAATGTCAAAGTTTTGTTGGGAAACAATTGAACAGTGAAGTTTATTTTAGTTTGCCTTACTGTTGTATTTTCTATGAGAGGTCCTTTAATATATATACAAAATGGCCTTGGTTATTCCACAAGGACACAGTCCGCACAATGCAAAATGATACTAGAAACTAGAAATCCTCCTTCTTTATGTACCAACATACAATGCAGGACTCTAAAAAATGAAACTGAATTTATCAATACTGGCATGTCCTTAAAAGGGACATGGACTGCAATGCAATTTTCCCTGAAATGCATACTGTGTCATATGAACGCAATACGAATCTGGGTGATATGCACACCCACTCACTAATTAAATATTATGTACAAGAGATGTACAAATGAGCTCCTGGATATGTCGGATTTGTAGCCAAATAATAGAATACTGAAACGTATGTGGCATGTGGCTGATGGAAGGCACTTCCATTGAAAAGAAATTAAAGAGTATCAATAAAATCTTACTTCTTCTGAACTCCCATATTCTTTTTAATATACGTTAAAGCGACCAGATTCTTGTAAATGCATGTTAATTATTTTCATGTTTTAGGATACCGATATCTCGAATACCATTAATATATCGAGGTGAGTTGGAAGTCCAAACCACTAATTCCTTTTGTATTTTACCCTGGATATCTGGGATATCTCGAAGTTTTTTCTAGGTCCTATTGATCATGATTTCGAGATAACGAGGTTTGACTGTAATTGAAGGACATATATAATTCGTGATTTTCACTATCATTGTCGATATATTATGTTCAGCTGAGAATCTAAATTTTTCTTGCTGTTACCATGGCAACCAGAAACATAGCAACAAAATTTTGATTGATTTATGTTGCTGGTGTAAATCTAATATAATTGGCAAAGTCTTATAAAAATCGATGACGATGCTTGCCAAAAAAGTTTAAGTGGTTACAGAGAATTGTTCTTTTTTATTGAGAACAAACATTCTGAAAAGGACATACAGATAAAATGAGGAGACTAAAATTATTTTAACGAGTACTCGGCTACCGCTAGACTTAAAAATAACTAAATAGATATTGTCATAGAAGTACACCGTTCACGGTAGCTCAGTCGGTAGAGCGCTCGCTTCGTGATCGGGAGGTCGATAGTTCAAATCTCGGCCGCGACTGACCTAAGTCGATAAAAAATGGCATGAAAGGCATGAAAGTTGCGGGTCCTTCGGATGAGACCTTAAAAACCGAGGTCCCGTGTCACGTCAGGCGTTGACACGATAAAGATCCCTCACTGCTCAATGGCCCTGAGTGCCGAGTAAAGGTTAAAATTTGAAGCCCTTCACCGGTATATGGTGACGTCTCTATATGAGTGAAAAATTCTCGAATGGGACGTAAATCAACATACAATCAATCAATCAAAGAAGTACAACATTTTCGCCCCATCATCTTCAGAGTAAATTCCCTTGTGTGTAGAATCAAATGGTTTTAATAAGTAATTTTGTAGGTAACAAATCACAAGATATGAAAATTTCTGAATTCCAATTTATCTAAGAGGCAGTTGTTATTGATTTCAAAAATACTGGTCTTCAATTCATCGTGGGGAATGGTTGTATTGTGTTTAAAAGTAACACGTTTTTATTCTATTGATTATATGGGAAATGTAAATTCAAATTTTTAAAAAGTTCTTTCTCGGATTTGTACCTCATACTCTGATTTTTTTTAAATGCAAGTGTGTGTAAACGTTTATCTCTAGACCTTATATAAAGTGTAGACATCAGCCTCTTTGCACGTTTTTTGTAAACATTGAGGTAAGGTCAGTAAGCGCTTATGGTATAGATTATACAGATGAAAATTGCGGATATCACCAACTCATATTTATCAATATGTGTCAATGTAATGATATAATATGGTTTAACTTATCAGACTTGTGAAAATTATTTTAGAATTTATATGATTACTTAACCAAAGTTCTCTTAACAAAGAATAATTGTTATTTAATTGAAGAAAAAAGAAAAGTAATTGTAATTCGCAAAATAATATACATGTAAATGAAATATATGGAGATAACGAACAGTATTCAAGCTCAAAAAGTCCATTAAACAATACAAAATAGGAGCAAATGAATTTAATTAATTTAAAAAAGGAAAAATATGTGTATTTAAATTTATCATTTTCCAATGTAATTTTAAGAATCTCTGATTCTAACCTCTTATTTATGTAATCGGCACAGCTGATGCATCTGTCAATTAAGGATATGCGATCCTCAGCCAGGTAGGATAACTCTTAAATTTATCATTTTATTTAAAAAGTCTCAAAATGAAGCTTGAAATTGGGATCTTTTCGTGCAATAATTTTCATTTTTTGCATCTCAATAGGATTAAAGGTTTTTTGAAGTCTTAGAAACGGTCTTGTAAAATGTAAAAAGTTGACATTTGTACCCCATAAAAGACAAAAATAAATTCATTTTTTATATAAATTGAATTTCCCTTAATCTATCATTAGATACAAATGCTTATTTGCATGATATGAAATTACACATGATATGTGTTGTCCAGCAATGATGGCCAAAGCTTTTTACACTATGTATTAAATAACAGTTGAAGTAAATAGAAGAACTAAAATGCTACATCTGCATAAAAAAGATGCAATTTTCTCCAAATTGCTGGATACCTATATTTTTTTTATCCTAAAATATATTTGTTGATCATTTTTCAATTAGAAAATCAATAGTTGGTGTTTTATTCGCATTTCCTGAAAATATATTTGATAATTTTCCCTATATAACATGACTAACTATAATGATGAACTTTGAAGAAATACCATGGGTGAATTCATGTTACTCTATGAAATCAGAGACATTTTTGTGAGCATTTTCAATTACCTAAAAGCTGATTTTCAGAACCTGGGGATCGGACTACCTTAAACACAAATTTGACAATTTGTTACATCAAATTCAAAAATTTATTTTTTAAAATGTCCCAAATGGGCTTCCGTAGTATACAGGGATATTTTCATCCCCGTTTTATTTTTGGCCCTTTCTTCTTCGTCTCAAGTGGGAGAATTCGAGAAAATCAGCATGGACTCTTTAACATAATTGTGTTTAGGCGAATTTAAAACAGGACAAAATTGTCCGTAAGTGTGAAAGCGTGAAATACACTGGGCGAAAATAACTTTGTATACAGTATTGCATACAGTATGATAAAACATATTATAAGTGAGAAGTCTGTATTCAGCATTCTTAGAATCAACATCCTATTACTTTTTTGGTAATATATATTGCATCGATAAATGCAAATCGGAAGAAGGGGAATTCACATCATATTTCTGTCATTTAAGATATATTTTTTACATGTTCCATAGTAAAGCCGATTAAATCGATGTATTTTTTACTTTGAAAAAAATAGGTTTGACACTTTGATTCGATAATAAAGAGTGTTATGCGGTAAATGCATATTTTGCCCCCATAGTCATATTTTGAAAATTTCTTGAAATGTGCTGAATTATATATATTGTTTATGCATTGATCAAAGTTTGATGGGGGGGGGGGGGGCAAATATTCGTCATAACCGAATATAGTCCTTAAAATAAGAAACAAAAATACACTTATTTATGTTATTGTTCATTACAATTATCATAATCATTTTAAAGCACAAAACTGAGTCGAAAGAATCAACATTCTAAAGCAATGTTCCATCACGTGCGGTAGTATTTTGCACTGACAAGTCGAACTAGGCTCTATATAAACATCGTTCAAAAGTCATATTTGAAAAAAAATTACTCGTATAAATTATTGCAACCTCTCTTTCTAAGGAATAAGTATTTTGTGACATCTTCATAATTGTCAGGCATTTTATTCAGTTGTAAAGCCCTGCTATAGAAGAACATTTCGTACTCTAAATTTGAAGCCCTTCACCGGAATATGGTGACGTCTCTATATAAGTGAAAAATTCTTGAATTGGACGTAAAACAACATCAAATTAATCAATATAAACTCTCATAGAATAAGATATATTGGGTAAGCTTTGGCAAGATTTAAAACGCTGTGCTCGATAAAGCCGAACATTATAAATATATAATCACCTAAAGGCAGTATTTATGAAACAAGTTTCTAGTTTCTTTTTTTCAATCAAGAATTATTCATTTATAAACCATAGCAACCGGGAAAAAACCATTGAAATGGATTAACAGTGATTTAAAACACAACATTTGTATTTGTATCTCAAAGTCTGTTTATATCTAGTTACGCAACAAAGTTAATGACTGAATTGTCTATTACAAAGTTATAACAACATCCTATCATTTCAGTGCAATTTTGTCTATTATAAATAACAATTGCTTTTAAGTATACTTCAGTGTATGATTGAATGCTATTTCCATGCAACAGATGTAGAATTTATATCATTGAACTTTTCTTAAGGAGTTTCCGTTGTACCGATAAATTATGTTTTAATGGTTTCAGGGGTGATAATTTGGCAGCGCCAACATTTCCAAAAACTGTTGGCACATAATCTTGAATTTGCAAGCATTTGAATGGTTACCACATTTCCATTTCAAGCATCATTTTCATTAAAAATAATACAAAAGACCAATCTATGTTTCGAAAATTTATTGATTTTGTTGCACAGCAAATTTGCAATGAGATTGATATTTGTCTTGCTGTTGCGTTTTGTTACTTTGTTCTGGTAAGTTAAAAAGAGCTTGAATTTAATCTGGCCGGATGCAATATTCCGGACAAGTAATGTATTATCTCTAAATATACTAAGCTCTTTGTCTTGTTTATCTTCACGATTTCAAAGACTTTTAACATATAATCATTTATTGCTCTATAGTTTGTCTATTTAGAAGGTGAAGAATTCTTCTTGGATGATCTTGAAGGAAGTGTCGGAGGGGACTTTTTTTGGAGATGATGGTTACCAATGTGAGCAGAATGAATGCAACTGTTGTAAAACAGTTCACATAGTTCAATAGTTCACAGTTCAATAGTTCATATCTCCAAAGAAGGTATTCTTGATATAAATACCAATTGTTCACAATTTACCTTTCTAGAAATTATGTTGAATTAACTGTGTCAATCACGACTTACAGTTTGTACTGGACTGGCGTTCAGCAATGCTGAAAAGGCATTTCACGTCAAGTTTTCTCTTGAAGGAAGCAAGATCTTTGACAGAAAAGTTCAAGGTTAGAATATGTGCCACGATTTAAAATGTATATATTTTTCTTTCAAATACAGTTTTGTAATAAAGTCCTTTTATACTAACTATCGACATTTTAAAAAATTACTGTAGGGAAGAACCCAAATCCACTGTGTGTCAACGTTCCTCTTTTGAAGCATGTATGGAACTGTCAGACATCAAGATGGATACTACTGGACTTGTGGGTGTGTTAACCTTGTTGCCACTGCTTTTTTGACAAAAAAAGTCAAAATCGGTTGCTTTAGAATGCCTTCAAAGAGACAGTAATGAAGTTTTGGCTTATGAGTGCAAAGCTGAGAAAAAAATAACGGTTTTATAGATCAACGTTAATACCGGTACAAAAAACTTAATTTTCGATTGCTAAGAGCTCTATTGCATGTGGTTATATCGAAGAGTCTGTTCATATCATTCCTAGCAATAACATAAGCAATTAACGTTTGAATTAACTTTGTACATTGTATATATTTCGAAGAAATAAAAGATTTTACCAAATAACTTAATTAACAATGGAATTTACCAAATAACGTAATAAAGATGAAAGATTGAATAACTTTTCTCTCCTTACCAGCGAGTAAATTCACATTCGTGAATTTGGAAATTCAGAAATATGGAAGGGATATATCGTGCTTAAAAATGTATACATCTTGATGCAATTTCATATATAATGTACGTTATTTGTGTTTATGACTAGTAAGTAATATTAAAATTGTCAGTGCTTGGCGGGAAAATTATAGAGCAATGAAGTTTATTTCACTTTGCATTACTGTTGCATCTTCAATGAGAGGTCATCTTGTAAGTTAAAAAGCTATTAAGCTATTAGCACTTCTGATTTAATTGGAGCACAGCTTATTTTTTCAGATTGAGCTTAATATATTTATGTACTAAAATCTAAAGGCAGAAGTAAGATAAGTCTTTTTACCGGTATTCATTTCTGGAAGGAAAATGTTTAGCTCCAGGCAAAAGGGCATGGTTCATTCCAATGGCAATCAGAAATGTTTAAAAAATTCTGACGTCGGATTTGAGTTTTGGCCTCAAATACATTGACATGTGTGTGGCAATTTACCTCAAATCCTCAGACATAACATTTCCAGTCTCGATATAAAATGCCTGATTCTCTCAGGGACTCACTCTACTAAATCAGAAAATTGTGGAGAGAAAACTAGAGGCCATAAACTAGTTAAAAGAAAAGCTGCATTCAGTTAAATCATCTTTGAAAAATATACTTTGGATGGATATCATAATAACAAAATATCCTATAATCCAAATAGATCATTTCGGATATCTTAGCTCCATTTGTACATGTATGTCTCTAAAATCCTGATTATCTTCAAATCCAGAAGCAACATAACAAGGACATCTGTGACATATTAATTTCCTTAAACGTTTGTATTCATTTCGAAAAATCGTTCTCGATAGCCTAGTGGTAAGAGCGCTCACTTCGTGATCGGGAGGTCCGGGTTCGATTGTCGTTCCTGGCGCCGCGTCAAACCTAAGACGTATAATAAAGATAGTGACTGTTCCTTCGCCAAGCTCCCGGCATTACAAATGAAAGTCACAGATCTGTTTGATATGACCTTAAAAACGTAGGTCCCATGTCACTTTAGGCGTTGGCAAGATAAAGAATCCTCACTACTCAATGGCTGTTAGTGCGCTGTATAGGTCTAAATTTGAAGCCCTTTACCGGTATTTGGTGACGTCTCTTGTGAGTGAAGAATTCCCGCTAGGGACGTAAAATAACAATCAATCATTCCGACATTTATATTAAAGTGACCAGATGCTTGTAATTGCATAAAATAAATTACAATGTTAAGGCAATCAGTGGTAATTTGTAATTAATGATTCTTTTTCCTTATCAATGTGTTTCTGTAATATAATAAAATCTTCTCAGATATGATAATTTCATTTTTAAACTACCTTGGAAGTTTCCTTTGTACATATTTATTTTAGCTTAGTTATTAGGACTGATATTAACTTGAGATTTGTAAGCATGAAATATGGAGATATCAAACAGGAATCATGCTACAATACAAATTGAGAACAGAGCTACTGAAACCCTTTTAGGACCCATCAAAACATTTTTGAATACGATGTTACGATTGTCGAATTTGTTAAAACGAATTTAATTCTCTATAACATTTCTTTTAATTCGTTATAACGAATAAAATCTGTTCTAACAGATTTCGTGAATTTATAATTAATTTTGTTTAACTAATAACGAATTTAATTCGTTTAATGGATTCTAAAATTAGTTATAATGAATTAAATTCGTTATAACAATTTCTGAATTTGTTGTTACGAATTAAATTTGCAATAATAAATATGTTGAATTCGTTATAACGAATTCACAAATATTTCTCTATAAGTTCTAATTGTCGAATTTGATTAAAAGACTTCAATTCGATATAACAGATTTAAAAATTTGTTAAAACGGATTTAATTCATTATTGCAAATTTTAGAATTCGTTTAAACGAATTGAATCTGTTATAGCAAATTTTTGAATTCGCTACAATGAATTCAACAATTCCTTATAACGAATTCAAGAAATTATTATAAGGATTAAATTCGTTTTAACAAATTCAGCAATTGGTTATATCGAATTCCAAAGAATTTTCCAATAGGTCCTAAATGGGTTTCCGTATCTTTGCAATATTTGCTTAGATTTGGGAAAAAGGGGAATTTTTGTTTAGTGTTAACCCAAATGACCATGAGTACTTAAATACGAATTACAGTAGTATTAAATCATCCACCTAGATTAAGTTCCGTACTGCATCTTATACTCTGACATTGCTAATGTAAACTGTATAAACGTTAATCATTATGTCATATAATTAGCATAAATTCTTCCCAAATGCTAAACATCTAAGTTTTTAAATATAGGACTATTCATTAAAGTAGTGTATATGACCAATTGAGTATAAAATCTTGAAAAAAAATTATCACAATTTCAAAAAACAGGTGATTAAAAAACTATATAATAGACAGTAGCTAATATTATATTATCAATTCATTTCGATAATTATGTGCCTTCAATAATATAAACCATGTGTCTGAAGAACAAATTGATATCAATTTTCTCAGATTTCTGTTATTTGATAATAAAAATTATCATGTGGTCCGTTTTGAAATTACTTAGGCAGGGGATGCTCACTCCTCCATGGCACCTGATCCCACCTCTGATGTTTTTGGATGTCCTTGTTTGCTCTGCTCCCGATTTGTATTTTAATGTTTTTAACATAACTGTTCGTTATGTCCATATTTCTTTAGAGATATACGCTCCTAAGCCAGGAAAGACAACTCTTAAAATCATCGTTTAATTTAAAAAGTCTAAAAATGAAGCTTGAAATTGAGATCTTTTCTTTCAACACTTTTCATTCCGTGCATCTCAATATGATTCAAGGTTCTTTGAAGTCTTAGAAACGGTCTTGTAAAAAGTTTACATTTCCTTTAATTTAAACTTTTTTTGGCATAATATTGAATGAAAAGTATCTGTGATCTCTCGCAATGATAGCACAAGCTTTTCACACTATGAATTATATCACAATTATAGTAAATGGAAGAACTAAAATAATGTATAGATATTTATTTAAAAACTTGTAATTTTCTCTGAATACCTGGATAGCTTTAGTTTTTATCCTAAAATATATTTGTTGATCAATTTTCAATTAGAAAATACAAAGCTGGTGCTTTTATTCGTGTTTCCTGAAAATATATATTTGAGAGCTGATATCCCTATGTAATACGATTATAATGACGTTCTTTGAAGAATACTCTTTACTTTGTGAATTCAGAGACAGTATTGTTCGCATTTATAATTTCTTAACTGCTGATTTTCAAAACCTGAAGATCGGACTAGTTTAAGCAAAGTATTGGAAATTTATTAAACAACATTGATAAAAATGAAGCTACATGTAGAGATACTGTGAGCAGTGAGCTCACAAAATGATACCCCCGCTCCCATATGAGTAAAATGGCAAAGTGCATCATTTTGCTATGAGAAACCTCCAAATATCTGTCAGACCAAAATTAAAGGAGGAAATGCACAATAACGCTATGTAATAAAGACATTGTGAAAGTCTCGTTGAATTTTATTCAGTGGTATAGGAGGAGTTACTGAAAAGAAATGGGTAGCCGCGATGATATAGGAAGAATGGTAGTGTCCATGTTTTGATTTTAGAAACCGAAATAAAAGTAAATTAAGAGATGCACAATGGCACAATAATAAGGATTCTGTAAAAGTATCATTATATTTTAATCAGTGAAATATGAGGCATTACGGATAAGAGATCTATACACATATTATGGAAAAAATTGCAGTGTCCATGTTTTGCTATGGGGGAAACCTGAAATATGTGTCCGATCAAAAACTAAGTGGGCAGTGGAATTATGTAATAAGATTCTGTGAAAGTCTCATTCAATTTTATTCTGTGGTAAAGGAGGAGTTGCGGATAAGGGTACTCCCAAGCGTAACAGAAGGACGGACGGATAGACTTACAGACAATAGGACATACGAACGGGCGGGCACCCCCATCACTATATACGACCACTTTTCAAGCGGAGAGTATAATTAATAATTGTCTTGTCAAGACAAAAAAGGTATGTAGTTGTTATTCCACTGAGGAAATGGGGAAAGCAGGTGTAATTTAAATGATCACTTCTTAATGGAATTATCCCAGTCTCCGTTTCTAACCTCTTGAGATTTTGGTTTTGGAATTAAGCATTTTTGCTTGAAACTATGATTTAATGAAATAAGTCATCATAAAATTGCAAATCGTAAATATAACGGCACACATTTTGTGTTTAGAATTTTTTTAATTCTAAAGAAAAAAGAAGCATTATGTTATTGATTTTCAATTGCCTAAATTTACTGAATTTTTCAGGGTTGAGAATCAATGCCCCGATGTTTCTGGCTAATTCTTTTTCTAAATATTAGTTGCAGTTTGTTAACAGGATATCTGTTGGACTACGATCAGCTCTAAAAAAAAAAAAAAAAAAAAAAAAAGCAGCAAGGCTTATGATTGAATTTCTTCTTATATCACCCCCCCCCCCCCAAAAAAAAAGTTTATTCTTAAAGATGGATCACTCGTTGATTAAAATTAAAAGTAAAAGTTATGTCAAACACACCTTTAGGTCCAGCATTCTAAGTTTTGGTTAGATTTAATAATTCTGTTATGTAACCTTTTAAACGTAAATGTCTGTAAAAAAAATGAAAGGTCAAACCTTTTTTTTCAGTTTATAACTTATTGTTTCTATTATAAAGTCATTACAATCCTTTTCGACCTCTATTATTTTAAATAATGATACACTATGAGTTTAAAAAAATGGATGATAGTGCATTGTATATCATCCGCGACAAGTAGATTATTTACACCCCTCAGATATCTAAATACTCTACTTGTGTGAATCATGGACATATATGAAAATTGACAGTCTGTATCTTCCTCGACATTTTAGAACATATTTTTTTAGGGGAAAAAATCAAGTATTTTAAAGGTTTCCTTATTTTCTTTCAAGTATGACTTTCATAAATAGACTCTCTTTGATCATAACGGCCATTCAGCATTGAGAGCCTATGGCAGTTGATTGAACGTGTATATTTCGCTTTAATTTCGGCTTGCCTTGCAGTTGCTATGCTGAGTGTGAAAACAATTGATTAGTGATGGCACATTTGCAATTAAACTTTACTATAAATTACCTTCCTTAACGTAAAACCTACGCTGCATTACGTCACAATTAAGTTTTTGTTATAGGTCCAAAGGAAATTGCTAGTATCTCATCTCAGCTAAAGAAACTGTGGGTTGCAACTATATTGAATGAAACTAAACTTGCTAAGGAATCTTCAGTTTCCAACAAAAAAGGACAATATCTTGATAGTATGTGGCACGAGTCTATGTCTGCTTCAAATTTGTTTATTTACAGTAATATCTATTATGAAATGATTGATTTGTTTTTTTGTTTAATGTCCCTCTCGAGAAATTTTCACTCATATGGAGACGCCACCACTTGCCGGTGGAGGGCTACAAATTTTGACCTATACTTGGCACTTAGGGCCATTGAGCAGTGAGGGGTCTTTTTCGTGCCAACACCTACTGCGACACGGGACATCGGTTTATACGGTCTCATCCCGAAGTACCGGTCTTCACGTCCCGCAGTGGGATTCGAACCCGTGACGTAAGGATCAACTCCTTACTCCGCGACTCTAGAGCAGACGCACTACTCGGCACTTAGGGCCATTGGGCAGTGAGGGATCTTTTTCGTGCCGACTGCAACTTTCTAAAACTAGGTAAATTATTGACAAACAAGTTGATGAAACAAGAATATCAGCTGTCTCGTTTAAAATCATCATTTCGTAAGTTCTATGGTCGATACAATGACCTTGTCAGCAAATACAATTTATCATTGATTCAAATGCTGACTGACGTTTTTCATACTAATTGTTAGGCCATTATCTACACACTGAATTGTCGACGGATTTTTCCGTTATTTCCCGATCATGACATCGAGCGTGTGTGACCGGTCGGCAGGGGATGCTCACTCCTCCATGGCACCTGATCCCACCTCTGATGTTTGGAGGTCCGTGTTTGCTCTGCTCCTATTTTGTATTGTTTAATGGACTTTTGAGATTGAATATTGTTCGTTATCTCCATATATTTCATTTTAACCACCGAACATGTATCTCTGCTGGTGGACAGTCTGTCCCCGAGGATACTTGTTGTTCGGTACCTATTCATTCATGAGTACACAGAATAACGAAACGATACTGGCAGACGCATCGCCCAGTATAAAAAGGTGTAACTCTTTTGAGTCTATAAGGGACACAGACTCAAGGAGTTCTTTTGGTGCCCCTCGGATAATCCTCAGGGATATTAAACATATGTCATATGTACAGTCTTCAGATTCCCAGTTTTGGTATATACCAGTAGTTCATACAAAAAATTGAAAGAATGTAAGGTTTCTATTAGAGATATATTCGAGGATTCCTTTTCCGATCCCATGTCTTCTATTTCAAAATGTTTTGCGAAAAAACTGTAAAGCCTGGGACATTTTGATAACTAACACTTCTTTCACCAGCAATCTTACTGGACAGAGCATCTGTACCCAAACTTGGGAAAATCTGAACTGCAAATCTTCTAATGTTGTCTACGGAATAGAATGTAATCTTTGTGGACTTGTTTATGTTGGTGAAACCAAGGGATCACTCAATAAAAGAATATCAGGTCATAGATTTCAGATAAATAATGGGGGTCAGCAACTATTATACAAGCATTTTAATTTATCTGATCATTCTATTTTGTTAATGAAAGTTAGAATTCTAGAAAAGATTTACCACCACACAAACAGTCCATCACTGAGTACACCTTTCCGTAGACAACGAGAAGAATTTTGGATTAGAAAGCTAGGGATAGCCTTTCCCTATGGATGTAGTGACAATATCGATAGTGTTGGAAATCTTTCCAGTCCACAGTGTAATAATGTTAATGTGATGGGACTTTTTAACCATACACAGAGACGTAAGCGTAGTCATGGGCATCAGTCTCACAATAAACCTTTAATACACGATGTCTCTTTTGATCCATTACTACCTTACGTAAATCAACAGTTAGGTCTACATCATATTTGCACCAAACTTCACTCTGTCCCTTTGAAACTTTTAAATAGTCTTCTTGAAAAGGTCAAGGAAAGTTCATTTTTTGATTCCTCGACACCAGAATATAGGCTCGGATCTGTGATTATGGATATTGCAAATCATAGGCTTTTAAAACCCCCATGTTTTACTAGAGAAAATGCAGCTAAAACAATCCTTTGTAGCTCACCTGAGCCTTCAGTGAGCTTTTCTGATCGAAATTTGTCCGTTGTGTGTCGTCGTCGTCGTTGTCGTTGGCGTTGTCGTTGTCGTAAACTTTTCACATTTTCATCTTCTTCTCCAGAACTACTAGGCCAATTTCAAGCAAACTTGGCACAAAGTATCCTTGGGTAAAGGGAATTCAAGTTTGTACAAATGAAGGGCCAATTCCTCCTCCAAGGGGAGATAACTACGAAATAGCAAAAAATTAATGGCATTATTGAAAAATCTTCTCCTCAAGAACCAATGGGCCAGGAAAGATGAAACTTATGTGGAATTATTGTCAGGTAGTGTAGATTTAAGTTTGCTCAAATCATGAACCCCGGGGGTAGGGTGGGGCCACAATGGACGATCAAAGTTTTACATAGGAATATATAGGAACATTCTTCAAAAATCCTCTTCTCAAGAACAGCAAAGCTATGATTGGTAACATTTATGTGGAAGCATCCTCAGGAGGTGTGGGTTCAAGTTTGTTCAAATCATGACCCCCGGGGGTAGGATGGGGCCACAAAGGACGATCAAAGTTTAACATAGGTGTATATAGGAAAAATCTTCAAAAATCTTCTTCTCAAGAACAGCAAAGCTCTGAGTGGTCATATTTATGTGGAAGCATCCTCAGGTGGTGTAAATTTAAGTTTGTTCAAATCATGACCCCCGGGGATAGGGTGGGGCTACAATGAACGATCAAAGTTTTACGTAGGAATATATAGGAAAAATCTTTTAAAATCTTCTCAAGAACAGCAAATCCACTGTTTGTCATATTTATATGGAATCATCCTCAGGTGGTGTGGGTTCAAGTTTGTTCAAATCATGACCTCCAGGGGTAGGGTAGGGCCACAATGAAAGTTCAAACTTGTAGAGAAAAATGTCAAAAATTATGTAAGCATCCTTAGTAAGTGTAGAATTAATTTTGTTAAAATCATACCCCCCACTCCCTTTTAGGGGTAGGTTTGGACCACTTATGCATTTAAGCTTTTCAATACTAAACTAAATTTTTCTTTTTTCCTAGCCACAGTGCTCAGGTGAGCGATGTGGCCCCTGGGCCTCTTGTTTCCTTATTCGTTATATTAAATGTATTTCAGAGGAACTTGGATTTAATTTTACAAGTGGTAATCCAACTTATACTCATAGTTCCCTTTCTAAGGAAGAAATTCTTCAAAATCATATGTCAGTTTTGAATATTTTTAATATTCCAAACAACCAAAATGAATTTGAATTACCATATTTATTTTGGATTCCGAAACTTCATAAAAATCCTTACAAACAAAGATACATAGCGGGTTCCAGTAAATGTTCAACCAAGCCTCTTTCTTTACTCCTCACAAAGATATTAACAGAAGTGGAGGAGAAACTTCAAGAGTACTGTGCAACAATATATATTCGAGAAGTGGTGTAAATCAGATATGGATACTTAAAAATTCCAATGAACTTTTGGAAAATTTGAAATCACAAGATTTTACCAAAATCAACAGCTTAAAAACTTACGACTTTTCAACTTTATACACAACAACCATTCCCCACGATAAATCAAATTCCAGGCTTTTTGATATCATTGACAGCTGCTTTTTCAATAAAAACTCGTAAATTTACTTACCTTGTCATTGGTCATTTATTAAATTATTTTGTTAAAAAACATTCTGATTGTACACACAATACTCTGAAGTTGACATTAAAAAGATGCTTGAGTTTCTGATTGACAATATCTATGTTGTTTTTGGAGACCAGGTCTTCCAAGAATCTATTGGAATTCCTATGGGTATCAATTGCGCCCCGTTATTAGCAGACCCTTTTTTGTATTCATATGAAGCAGAATTTGTCCAAAATCTTGTACGTGAAAAGAAGAAAACACTTGCTGTGGCCTTCAACTCGATATTTAGATATTTCGACGACGTATTGTCAATTAACAATGGCTATTTCCATTCTTATGTCGATACGATATATCCTGGTAAGCTTGAGATAAAAGATACTACAGAGTCTGACACATCTGTTTCATATTTGGATATTTTACTTGAAAAAGACGTTAATGGTAATCTAACAACCAACTTTATGATAAACGTGATGACTTTAACTTTTCAATCGTCAACTTCCCTTACTTATGCAGCAATATACCTTCATCACCTGCATACGGGGTATATCTCTCTCAGTTGATTCCATACGCAAGAGCATGCTCTACGTAAGTACAATTTCTAAAACGATGTAAATTATTGACAAACAAGTTGATGAAACAAGAATATCAGCTGTCTCGTTTAAAATCATCATTTCGTAAGTTCTATGGTCGATACAATGACCTTGTCAGCAAAATACAATTTATCATTGAGTCAGATGCTGACTGACGTTTTTCATACTAATTGTTAGGCCATTATTTACACACTGAATTGTCCACGGATTTTTCCGTTATTTCCCGATCATGACAAGGAGCACACGGCGGGTGTGACCGGTCGACAGGGGATGCTCACTCCTGCATGGCACCTGATCCCACCTCTGATGTTTGGAGGTCCTTGTTTGCTCTGCTCCTATTTTGTATTGTTTAATGGACTTTTGAGCTTGAATATTATTCGTTATCTCTATATATTTCATTAAATGTATCTTTGGTGGTAGGTGTGTAAAAAAAATCCCTGAATTATTGATTTTGATATGATAAAATTCAGATTATTAATAGAGAAAGATTAATGTCCAATTAATACAATCTAATTATTATAAAGTTAAGTGAATATCTTATCAAAGTTTTCAAAAACAGGCATAATGCCATGAGTTTACACAAATAAATAATTATGAATACTTATGCACGCAGACTGTACGGTATTTGTTTTATTGTTAATGTATGTTGTGTACTATTAGCATAAAATGTTCTAGATACAAATTTGTATACTGGAATATATTGTTAATACAGGTTAATGATCACACGTCAATTGCAATTTATTAACCTCAATTGATGCACCTACAATTACTTGTATGATTTATATTATATATATATATATATATATATATATATATATATATATATATATATATATATATATATATATATATATATATATATATATATATATATATATATATGCATGTATATATGTGTATGTGTCTATCTGTGTGTATGTAACCTTCCATTCAGAACTTTCTATCTTAACGTTGTTTAAAGCTTGAATGCCTTCTGGCCCCAAATTGGACAATAAGATTATCTTATAATAATTGAATCTTGTGTTACTGCAAACAGGTCAACAGAAGTGGTAATAATTAAGAAAACCACATCTTTCTTTAGTTTGCAAGGAAAGATGTGTATTTTACTCACTTTTTTTAATCATTAGGGTATTTTTTTTTTATCATTTTACAGATCGGAAACCTTGTGACAAAGACTGTTTGAAAATATTTTAAAACATGTGGTTTAGATTGAATCAAAATTATATGAAAAATATTGAGCGCATTTCCTTATATTTCATATTATGATGGCTTAATCTTTTATGTCAATTTAATTTAAAAAAAATCATTTTTGAGTAAAATTGCTGACAATTTTTCAGTAAATAAAATCAGTAAACGATGATATTTAATTGAGAAAGTTTTTTTTTTTTTTTTTTTTTTTTGTTATTTTCTGTCTAGTCCATGTGACCATGTACCACTAAAGATGGCTGAAAATGTCTAGTCGCAGTGTACGATTATCGTTTTAAGTTGCATAGACGGCAGTACATTAATTAACATGATATGCCTTTTAATTTCAATTGTTTAATATGCGAGTGCTGATAAATGTTTTCGGAAAATTTGACAATCCTGTGACAGAGACTTTTTCGACATAGGTTCTACCTAAACATTTTAGTTTTTTAATGTTTCATTTTGAGTAACGATTACAATCAATCGGAAAAGGTTACTTACATGATCGAGAATGTTTCATCATTTATAAACTGTAAAAAGCAATCCCGGACAGATTACACCATTCTATTTATAAAAAGATAACATACATCAGAATTGTCATGCATATGAGAAAGCATCCGTAAAATTAAAAGAAAAAACAGGCGACAATCTGAACCAGAGAGCAAAGAAAGATTGCAATGAACAGAAGGAGGAAGAAAAAGGGATTCACAAAACAAAGAACAGCAAACAAAGGATTTAGAAACAAAGTCTTCCTCTTTCTCAGCGCCTGTTACAGGTGGTATGTATTTTACAAAACTGCCGGGATGAGCAAGTACAAAGCAATTACTGACATTACCCGCACCTTCCTCTCTCTGGCATTTGGTAAAGTCACGCTTTTTTAATATTTTTTTTTACTTTTTAAAAATTATATCGTAAATTATCTCATTGATTATTGCAACCGCCCCCCATAAGGATTGTTGTGCTTATAATGGCCAGGCATTTTCTTCAGTTTTCAATGCTTTTGTTGGAAAGGAATTCAAATTCTGATAATCTTCTGAAACTGAGTCTGCACGTATATAAAGTGGAAGATAATTAGGAGTGTTAGCTTACACTAAAATTAAAATTAAAAAAAAAAGCAGGACACAATAAATAACCTAATTTAAAGAAGTCTTTAAAAACAAGATTCTAGTTATTTCCGAAGTAAGGATCATTCATAACTTTAAAATAGCAAGTGGATAAAAAAAAAACGAAAAAACGTTAACAGTTATTTTCAAAACAACGCTTGCTTTTTTTTTTTTTTTTTTTTTTTTTTTTTTTTGTCCTTAAGTTTGGTTAAATTTATTATGAAACATATTTTATGACTGAATTGTTTTATTATAAAGATATAGCACACTCTTATCCCTTAAGCCCAATTATGTCCTCAAATATTATCAATAATGTTGTATTTTCACTATCCTTTAATGTACATTTAAATTAAACTTCCATGCCACAGATGTACATGTAGATATATCATTTGAACTATTCTTTTCAAATACCTCTTATATATGAAGTTGGCCTGTTTCAAGGGGAAACCAATTGTGGCAAAGTGAATATGTTCAATAGCAATTAAATCAAAGTTAGAAACAAAAACTTAAATTTTCAACTATTTGGATGGTTTCCTCATTTCCATTTTATGCATTATCTACAAAAAAATAATGTTCTTAGTTCACTAAGACTACAAATATAGACTGTTAAACTGAATTAGATAGAGATGAATTTTCCGATGAAGTTGATCTTTGTTTGCTTTGTTGTTGTGTTTTGTAAAGAGAACACTTCTGGTAAGTCACGAAGAGTTTGATTTTATTTTGTCTTATGCAGTATCTCGGGGGAGTGGTTTTCTATGTTAATGAATCATGTTTATGGCACACTTTCAATGACCATTATACAAATATCATTCAAGTATTATTTGTACTTTGCAAAAAAGGTGAAGAGTCCTCTTGGTGATAATGACACGGAATATATCTTTGGAGATATTGGTTGCCCCTGTGAGCAGCATAAATGCAATTGCTGTAGATCGCTGATTTCATCAAATTTTCAGATCTCTAGAGCAGGTTAAGATATTGTTGACAGAATAAGTTTCAGGATTTTATATATATGTATCACATTATTTAGGGTTAATTGCATTGCTCCCAACTTGCAGTTTGTATTTGACTAGAGTTCAGCAATGCTGAAAAGACATTTTACATCAGGTTTACTATTGGAAGAAATATCGTTGATAGAAAAGTTCAAGGTAAAAATCTCACGATCATGCCTATGATTTTAAAATATATTTTTAAAGTACAATTTGGAAATAAAGGCTTTATGTGTTAATCATCAATCGTTGATATCTTTATTACCGTAGGAGAGAACCCATTACCACTCTGCACCCACATTCCTATATTTGGGCATATGGTCCATGTATGTATTGAATTTCACCAGATCAAGATGGATAACAGGAGACTACAAGGATGTGTCTATCTGGCTGCCACTGGAATTGCGGAGCGAAAATTTCAAATCGGTTGCTTCAAACTGCTGACACATCTTCTAAAAGACGAAACTGAGATTTTGGTGTTTGAGCGGAAAATTGTCATTGAAAATTAACAGTTTCATAAATTAGAACTTGAAAAAGTGTAAGATATGAACTTGTTAGACCTACATCCATTCTTTTACTAAAAAAAACCTTTTTCCGAATTTTGAAAGCTCCTTAACATGTATTACGATCAAAAGGCCTGCTTAATATATTCATAGAAATAGCATTAAACATTTTATTTTTGAATTAATTACTTTTTGTTGGATGTTCAAAGGCGTTGTGCTAGGGTACTTAAATTATTAACAGATTCAATATAAAGTTACAACATCTCTAAAAAAGTTTTAATCCTTACAGGAGGAGTAAAACCTCGCTAATTTGTAAATTAAGAAAAAATAGAATTGAAATGTTATATATTAATACTGAAGATATCTTGATGTAATTAAAATATATTTCCTTTTTACATATACGTGTTTATTCATGCCTGTTTAATTGTAATAAAAAAATTTAGACTTGGTTTGAAAATAATAAATACGTCGAAGTTCATTTTACTGTGCCTTAGCGCCTGTGCAACAATTAAAGTATAAACTGATCACGTCGTAAAGAGCAAAGCAATGTGCACATGTCTAATTACGTGGAATGCATGGTACTTTTCGGATTAAGGAAAATGCTTTAATGGATGAAATTGATTGAAAAAACTTTCGTTAATATTTTTGAGAATCTTGTCAAGAATGGCATGTTTGAGATGATAATTGCAACTTTATGAAGGACTAAAGCATTATTATAAAACATTAAGTTTGCTGAAACTTAAGATCTGATGATGTTTTAATACTTAAATCATTTTTTTTTTCAAGTTATTAACGGAAAATTAACATTAACATTATTCATGTTCGTGTACATAATAATACATGACATGAACTTTTCTCAGCCTGCATCAAACATCAATTAATTCTTTTACTTCGACACCCTGGAACACCTTTGAATTGTTCTTATTATGAATCACTATTTAACGTGAAAAAATTAAATATGAGAACAACATGTATTAATCATGTTTCTAGAAATATATAAGTGTATTGTACATATGTCAGAACTTTATTTGTATATATGCAGCTCAGCTCAACTCAGGACATACCCAATATCCATGCAGTGTGCTATTTACTTTGGTAAGGATGCTACATATATTAACCCAAACTCTCAATCATTTCCGTTTTTATTCAGTCACATGGTTTATGCTATTAATGTCACGTATTTTTTCGATAGGAGTTCTTACTATAAACAACTGTCATTTGTATGGAATATATATGTTATCTTTCAGATTATAAGTTTATTGTTTCCATTTTAAAGTAGTTGCAATTTTTTTGTCCTCAGTTAATGTCATTCGTGACACACTTTGAGTATATAACATCCAAATTCTTCAATGGATGATTGTATGACTTTGTCATCCATGGGAAGTAGATTATTTGCACATTTCCTTTCGAATTTTCATAATAATATTCTTGTGTTAAAAGGACATACATTTATTAAAATGTGACTTTGCTCTTTCTTTACTTTGATGAGGGTCTTAAGTTTTACATCAGATTGTTTGTCATCACATAACATTATAAACAAATTTAAATCTTCGTTCTGACAAGTAAAAATATCATGGAACTTTCTTTTTTTAAAAAAATTAGTAAAGGCACCTGATTTTTTTATTGTATAATCATTAATCGATCGTAATTTTTTTTAAGGAAGTTGCCCCCCCCCATTTTTGAAACCGTTGCTTCGGGCCTGCATTTGATAAAAATATTATCATTCTTAAAATTACACTATTTTCAGGCAGACCACTGTTTGAAAGTTATTGAATTATGCAATGTGAGAATTTCTAATATATGTATTAATAAATAGCCATAATTCTCACGATATTCCACGATAGGATGTCCTTTTATTTCAAGCACATAAACACTTCATCCTCAACATCTTCCTAATAACTTTATCACAAATTTTAATTTATTGATACATATAGTGATATACATGATTGTTTAAAGGAATTTCCTTTTTGATTTTCAAGGATGCATGTATACTTTTTGGAGAAGGAATTATAGAAGGTTCCAAGTGGTCATTTCAATTTGAAAATCGGGATAATTGAGCGTTGAAAATTATTATCCCCTTGCAACGAAGTTTGAGAGGATGTAACAACGCGCTTGTGTGTGTTTGTTGGGGGATAGGGGTGGGGGGTGCGTAACAAACGTTACACACGGATTCGATGTGCTCTTTTGCGAGGCCCGGCGCTCCGTCTTGCGGTGCCCTTGTTTCACTTGCCTTGCCAGCATTTATGATAAACCATATTTCTAGTAAAGAAAAAAAAAGCATACTATTAGATTCTTAATAGAATCTCATTCACAAATAAATGAAAATGATTTAGAATGAAGGTGATGGAACGCATATTCATATAAAAAGATTATATTCTGTATGTTGAAGCTAGAAAAACTTACGCAGTTTTGAAGAAGTGATGCAACACTTTGTTTTAATCAATGGCTTAAAAGATATAAATATGCATGTATCTGTACATCCTCACAACGTCAGGGGGCCTGGGTAAACACTTTGCTATTTGACAGCAAGGTGTTGACTAGACGTTGTGAGGATGGTATCTGTAAGTTTTATTGATTAGAAGCCTCACAAATATAATTTAATATAAAAACAAAAGAGAGTTGACTATGACGTACTGTAAACTTTTTTTTCAATTTCGTGCAACAGTACGAGGGTTGTCCGAAAAGTTCGTGGACTGATGCAATAAAATTAATACTATGTAGTCTATGCTTACAAAATTTTTAATGAACATAAAACAACGAAAGTTAAAGAAATGTTGAAAATTTTATCTTGATACCTTGAATATGAATCAAATTATCATAAAATAAAAAAGACACTATATGATCACCCGGCGCTGTCGCCATTTAGTTTCATGACATCATGAATTTTCAATGTTTGCATTCTCTACCTCAGGCACTTATCTTGATGAGTTTCCTTGGAGTTAAGTAAAGATTTAAACCTGTCTTGTTTATATGATATTACAATGTCATAAAGAGCTGATTTCAATGCATATAATATTGTAAATAGATCTGAAAGATCCTAAATTGATTATAACAGCATATTTGCTCACACATGATCAACGTCACTTTTCAACGTGACCAACTTTGAACATCCTTACTACAAATCGACGTTAACTTTTACATCTCTCGTCTCTCGAATTTTTTTCGGCATTTTTAAAAACAGGTAGTCTTAATGCATTTTATTTTTCAGTAGCCCATTTAAATATTTCCTAGGTCTATGCCAGTTTTTCCAGAGGTTAAAACTTTATAGAATGTTGGAAAAAGAAACCCACCCCCCTTTCTGACGTCATTACAACCCCATAAATTTTACGATAAAATTTCATAGAACTTACAGAATGGGGAAAATTGCAAATTTTACGGTACAATTGTGTCATATCACATGAGTGAATTAACGGGATTTTTCAATGACAAATGCTCATATCAAAAAAGGAGTTTTTTCTAAGTTACACTTAGGTAGAAAAAACGTAATCTTCGAGGATGCGCCGCCTGGACATACCATTGCTTTCAAAAACATCAACAATTTATTAAAAAATAAAGCTAATGATGTAAAGTTTATTATATAAATAAAAAAGATGATGCTAATTATACCTTAAAAATTCATTGATGTATCTTAAGCGGTTTTAATTTTATGGCGCTAGTCCAAGAACTTTCCGAACAACCCTTGTATGCATTTATTGACTAGGTTCGATCAAGGACAGCAAGCGTTTGTCGGACTCCTGAACCTAATTTGCCTTAGGCCGAAGGCCAACAGTTTGGTTCGAGGGTTCGAAAAAGCGCCTTTGTCCAAGAACACAGTCAATAATTGTTTTGTTATACCTTTTACCTTTAATTATATCGGTTTCAATGTATGTGATGGATATGACATTTAAAAATCGATTGTTTGAACCACTCTAAAACATGATTTTTTTTTTTTTTTTACCTTTTTTTGGTATGGATTTATACAGGAAACAATTCTTAAAGAATAATATTCTGTATTATGATAAGTCCGGCTGAAGTTCTCTCTTTTAGCATCACTCGAAAACCTGATGTAAATTGGTTTGCTTTCTAGAGAATCGGCATTGGTGTGTCTTATATTTATAATGACCAGGTTTTATTCAATATGCAAGGCCCATCCTGCAAGGGAGTTCAAGTCCTGATAATATTTTTTTTTTCTAAGCTACGATATAGTTGAAGGAAAATAATAGCAAGGACGGCTTTCACTAAAACTAAAACTCTGATTTGTCCTGCAGCTATTATAAATAACGTTGCAATTTGACCATTCATCAATGTATGGTCGAACGATATTTCCATGCAACAGATGCAGATATTAAAATTATCATTTGAACTTTTTTTTTCTAAATTTCCTTTATATTTGTTATTATCTTGTTTTAAGAGGGAATAAATTGAGGCAATGCTAAAATCCTCCTTAGCATTTTGTAAAATAATTTGGAATTCTCTAGAATATTGAAGGTTTCCTTATTTCCAATTCAAGTATCGTTTGCATAAATAAAAATTTCCTTACTCACAAACACCATTTATCCATAGGAAAAAATATTGAGTTTGGTTGGACAGAGAGACGTTTTAGGATGAAGTTGATCTTTCTTTGCTTTGTTGTTGCGTTCTGTAATGAGAAAACATATGGTAAGTCACGAAGAGCTTGATTTTATTCTAGCCTAATGCAATATATGTATTATACTAGTATACTATTTTTATCAACACAGTTTGAAGAATATTCATAAATGATTGTAATTGGTTTGTTTACAAGGTGAAGAATTCTTCTTGGATGAGTCTCTTGAAGGTAGTGTCATGGAGTACTTTTCTGGAGATGACGGTTGCCACTGTGAGCTGAACGAATGCAGCTGTTGTAAAACCCTGAGTTTGCCAGTGGTTCAGATATCCAAAGAAGGTATTGTTGATATAAATTGTTTCAAGATTCTTTCTTTCCAGAAATCATATAAGAGTTAACAGTATTAATCAGTGATCATAACTTACAGTTTGTATAAGACTGGAGTTCAAGAACGCTGAAAACGCATTTTACGTCAAGTTTACGCTTGATGGAAGTGAGATCTTTGACAGAAAAGTCCAAGGTAAAAATCCTTATCTGTGAAATATTTTTTTTTGAAAACTACAGTGTATTTTAAAATGAAGGCCTGGTGATTTTTTAATCAAAAATCACATCTTAATTACCATAGGAAAGAACCCAAGGCCACTCTGTGTTAACATTCCACTCTTGAAGCATCTGGTCAATGTATGCATCGAACTCGCAGACATCAAGATGGACACCACCGGACTACAGGGTTGTGTTAATCTTGTTGCGTCTGCTATTGTGGAGAAGAAGTTTCAAATAGGCTGCTTTAAAATGCCGACAGCTTTTCTAATAGACGATGATGACGTTTTGGTGTTTGAGCGCAAAATTGAGATCAGAAATTAATGGTGTCATAAACTGAAGTCATTATGTGAAAATTGTATACTTGTTAGACCTAAATACATTCCTTAAATTAAATGTATTTAAAATTTTAAAAAATCATATCGTTATTTGGGAAGTTTTTTTTCCACAAAACTAGACCTTACTTCTGTATTTTCCTATGAAGGGTTACTTTGTAAGTAGAAATGCTATTGGCACTTCTGATCAAAATTGGTGCAAAACCAAAATTGTGAGATAAGTGTAGCATCATGTTTCTAAAAATAGATAAGTTGCCTCATACAAAGGTTCATATCTCATATGTATGTCCAGCTCAACTTATATTCAATGTGCTATATTTATATTGGTAAAATTACAGTAAATCCCAAGTCTCAATCATTTCCCTATTCCCAGTAATTTGCTGGTTGATTTTCCTTATGACAAGCTGTTCCTAGAACTAGAAGGATTGATTAGTTTTGAATCTATATCATAAAGCATTAACATAGGTATTTTTCCACTATGCAAAGACATTATGACAGTCATGAACTGTGATTAAGAACTGTGATAGCTACAAAACCTTTACGTAGGGTTTATTCTAAGACTGGCCTAGTTTCTAACAAAGCAAAAAAATGTTAGATTTTTGTACTTTTTCAATGGATATTCATAAATTTCAATAAACATTGAAAGGCTCTTGCAATTAAATATATTAAGATATATAGATGACCATAAATGCATACACATGAGATTAAATTTTGAATTCTTCCCATTTCTGTCACAATGTAACAAATAGATTGTTCTACTCCAGTGTTTCCAAAGAACTGGAGTTCTATTTCAAATATTCAAATTCAAATAAAGCAGACGTCATCTTCTTTTGACATCATTAATATTTTTGGTATCAATATATCCGCCATCCTTTACTGTTTTAGGAATAACATATTGTGTAAACCTAGAAAGTAACTCTATGTTTGAACTAAACTTCACTCCAACTTAAAGAAATAAAAGTAATCATATGCTCGTGGTCACGCAGAATTTTATCAACTGCAGGAAGGATTACTGTGGTAAAATCATTGATTCTTCCAAAAATTACACACTTGTTAATTAGTTTACCAACTTCCCCAAAAGAAAAATTAAAAGAAATTGAAAATATTTTTTATCAGTAAATATGGAACTTTAAAACTCCAAGAGTTGCAAAGAGTGATATTATTCAAAACTACGATAATGGAGGTTTCCATATGATTTGTCTTGAAACTTTTGCTAAAAGTTTGAAAGTTACATGGGTTCGCCGCTTTTATGATGATACATGTAAATCCGGCTGGAAACACTTGATAATTGAAACTTTGCCTAATGTATCACAGATAACAGTTTTTGGACCTTCTTTTTTGCAAAAGCTTATTAAAACCAGCACAAATATTTTTGGATTGATGTTTTTTCAGCTTTTTTAGAATTAAGAAAGTGTATCGAGACTCACTGTAATTTGATTCCTGTGTGGTTTAATGAATCAATATGTATTAATAGCAAAAGTGTATTTTATAAACAAAGGTTTGAAAAAGGTGTTTGTTACATATTAGATTTTTACAATTACACTGGTGCATTAATGTGTTATGGAGAGTTCTGTAATCGGTACAATTTCTATCCACCATTTACCTTGTATTACGGGATTATAAATAGTATAAAGAAACTAGACCTCTATTACAATACAGAGTATATTGTTAATAACTTCCCTTTTTACCCACAATTTTTGCAAATAATAAGAAAAAGTAAAAAGGGTTCAAAGGATTACTACAATGTATTTTTGAATCATAGTTGGAAAAAACCTAAATGTGAAATGAAATGGGAAAAAGAGTTTAATCTAGATGTGAACCGTAATTGGTGGAAGACTAAAAATAGTCTTATTTTTAAAGTTACAAATGACATGCAAATTACATGGTTCCAATACCGCATTATGCACAGAATTCTTGCAACAAACATATTTTTAAACAAGATTGGGATTGTAGAATCAGAATTGTGTACTTTTTGTAATGTACATCCAGAAACACTGGGACATTTACTTTGGGAATGTGAATATGTAAGTAAGATCTGGGGAAAAATTCAAGATTGGATAAAAGATATATCTTGAATTGATATTGCAAATAATGAATTGGACATTATTATTGGAAAATATGATAAGTATTATAACATTGCAAATCTGATAATATGTATTGTAAAGAAGCACATATACCGAAAAAGATGTTTAAAACACATTCCTTCATTTGAAGGAGCTAAAAATGAAATTTTGTATTATTATAAATGTGAGAAATATATTTACAAGAAAAAATGTGATATTGAGAAATTTGATAGAAAATGGAACTGTCTACCATTAGAACAAGTCCCGCATAATTGTTCTGTTTGAGCTGAACCCCCCTGCTGCTCAAACTACTTATTATTGAAACAATGATTTTTTTTTTGTATAATTTAGATAATTAAGCTTGCATATACATGTCTTGTATGACTGAGGTGTGACTGTTGTTTTTTCTTTCTTTTTCTTTTTTTTTTTTTTTTTTTTTTGTATATAAAAATTCACCTGTCACAGGATGTATGTTTTGTATAAGAACTTTGTCAAATTAGTTTGCAGAATCCAAGGCTCCCCAACCTTGGCTGTAAACTTATTGATCATCATATTACTGTGATGGGGTATAATAAAAAATTTGAAATACATACATACATATATATATATATATATATATATATATATATATATATATATATATATATATATATATATATATATATATATCCACCATCCAATTAAGGAATCACTGTCTTGTTTGTTGGGTATGCCAGAGCATCATAACGACAATTGAAAACGAGGGATAATTTGCATTACTATCGTTTATGTCCCTGCCATACCCTAGTTTTAGACATTGATTCCTTGTATTTACATTTTATATGTGAAATAAACAGGTAAATATAAATTTTAAAACTGCTGTCTAACAAAAAAGGCATTCCATGTTAATTTCATTAGTCCCCGCCCACTGACGTCAGACACAATTACGGCTGCGGCAGATTGACATGCATATAAGGCACTTGACCTTTCAGCGCAATTTACATTCAATTGTAAATATTGAGAAATCAATACACTTAATTTTCAGAAAGTTATCGCAGAGAAAACAGTTTGAAATGTAAATATTATCGAATAATGACATTTCCATTTTTTTTCTTCAGCGGCAGTTTTGAATATGCTACGGAATTGACCAATAGGAATTATGAGATTAAAAAAGTCTACATCTTTGATCACCTAGTCGAGAAAACATTTTTATTCAATGGCCCAATTAAAGGAAAAACTCAATAGCTAGATAAGACAATTAAAATATTTTATTTGTTTTTTCGGACGGGAAAAAAGCGGAGCATTTTGATGATTACCATAATCTTTTTTGCGTAAGCAGAGAAAATGTGATAGGTCATTTTCGCAATTAAGATAATCAGTTGGGAAAATGAAAAAAGGACATACCCCCTGCTATATATGTTGACTGCATTATCCACTGTAAGACCACACTCAACTGTTCAAAAAATCGGACATGAACTGTTTGTTCCCATTATAAACATCTGTCGAAGTAAAATTTTACCTTCCAAGAAAGTCTAATAAATGATAGTAAGATGGGTTAACTGAAATTATTCGAAAAGCATCTTCAATATCAGTTTTTGCCATCAAGCTGTGCATACATATTTTTGGACTATGGTGTAGTTTTTGACAAGGGGGCTGCTGGAGTTGCAACACAACCTAGGGAAAACCCATATGTAAACCCATTTACCAAACAGGCCTTCGATTCTGCATTATACCTATCTAACTTCTTGTTCAGAATTTCCCTTTACTGACTTGGCAGTTCTGTTTTCTTGAAGTCATAGGATTGGAGAGAAACATTTATATTAATTTTTTGGGTGTTGTCCCTTATTCGTGTGGGATAATTGCCCTTTTTTGTATTTTCCACCTGGTTGAATGCGAAGCAGAAGCGGACTCTTCCCACTTGCTTGCCACGAAAGGACTGCCAAAAATAGATTGGCTTTATGGACAAGGCATTACATTTACATTTTAATTCTTCTACTGACTTTTGCCATGCTAAAACTATCGATTCCTTTGATTTCCTAAAGAACTCATCATAAGCCCTCTATTCTGCATAGCCATAGAGCCTGATAAGGCTGATGTGTTTCAGCAAATTATTTTTTCAAGGAAGAATCATTCTTTCCAAACGAAAAAAAAATCAAATTGGAATAAAACTAGTTATAATTGTAACGGAGACCGTTACAGATGTTCCCCAAAAGCCCCCCAACTCCTTTGTGGTGACTTATTCCCTGTAAGCTTCATAAAATAAGGCAATCCAGTATACTGGTTGTTTTACGCGTCACACCGGCGCGCACGCGCATGCATGTGTATCGTGACCATGTTATATTGTCTATAATATTAATACATGCTTATATTCTGAGTATCAAAACATTTCATCAAAAAATATATCAGTTACGGTAATATCTATTATATTGGACATTTAAGCATTGCATGTGCATGATGACCATTTCATTTTGTTTACACTATTAATATATCTCTATATTCAAAGTATCAAAGCATTTTATCAAAAAATATGAAAGTTACGGCTATATCAAATATATTGGTCATTTTAGCATTGCACTTGCGTATGTGCATGCATGTGCATTTTGACCAAATCATCTTGTCAATGCTTTAGATATATCTTAATGTTCTGAGGATCAATACATTTATTCAAAAACTATAAAAGTTACATCTATATCAAGTATATTGGTCATTTTAGCATTGCACGTGCGCGAACGTCCATGCATGTGCATGATGACTATATCATCTTGTCTTCATTATTTGAGTTTCAAAGCATTTCATCAAAAATATAGTAATGGCTATATTAAGTATATCAGTCATTTCACTCATTTCATGCGCACGCACGTGCATGCATGTGCGCGCAAAATGACCTTCGTTCCGCACATCTACACAATATGCCTGTTAACCTTAAAAAGTTTCATCTCAATTGGATGAGAGCCCTCGAGGACAAAAGAGTAACGGAGAAGAAATTTTGAAAAAAGAAAGTTAAAAACAATATGTTCCCAAACTTCGTTTGGGAACATAATAAAAAGAGAGATAATAGTTGTTATTAATATTATAATTATTCAGACGTTCGTTAAAACGTATACGCATGTATTTCATAATGACCTTTTAAAGAAGTATCTGAGTATGAACAATTTCTAAAACGAGGTAAGTTAGTGACAAACAAGTTGATGAAACAAGAATATCAACTGTCTCGTTTAAAATCATCATTTCGCAAGTTCTATGGTCGATATAATGACCTTGTCAGCAAATACAATCTATCGACGGATTTTTCCGTTATTTCCCGATCATGACAAGGAGCACACGGCGAGTGAGACCGGTCGGCAGGGGATGCTCATTTCTCCATGGCACCTGATCCCACCTCTGATGTTTTTGGAGGTCCATGTTTCCTCTGCTCCTGATTTGTATTGTTTTAATGGATTTTAAGCTTGAATACTGTTCATTATCTCCATATTTCATTTAAAGGGCTTCAAAATTAACACAACAGCTTAGAAGTGTTTACAATCAGTATTTCTATTCTGAAGTCTTTACAAACCAATTATTGTGATGTCATTACGTCCTCAATCATTAAATTCGTGATGCATTTTAAGTATAAAGTATTAAAGTTCCAACTTTTCAGTGGATGATATACAACACACGTGAGAAAGGATATTATTTTGCACTTTTCTTTTCGAATTTCCTAATAATTGTTCTCGTGATTTAGGGACATTGAAATGTGGTCATTACCAATATCTTCCTTAACAATTAAAATTTTATAGCTTTATAAAGGTTTCCTTATTTCCATTTTAAGTACGATTTTCATATATAAGTCTTTCCTTAATACAAACAATCATTCTTGCAATGAGAAACTATCAAAGCCGGTTGGGCAAACATTTTACGATGAAGTTAATCCTTCTTTTTCTTGCTGTTGCTATGATGTATGAGAAAACATCTGGTAAGTGCTGAAACATCTGATTACAACTTAGACTGCTGCTATGTTTTCTCATCCCTGCATGTACATCTATTTCTGTAGGTTTGTCATTTTCTTAACTCGGGTGTAATGTGGGACTGTGCATCATCTACAAACATGTTATTAAGGACTTATGACACTCTGCTCTAAATTTCACATTTTTTTTAAAACTTCCTAACATTGATTTTCGTCAAGAGCTCTAGCATTAGACTCAGATGAAAAATAGTGTGAGGTATGAAGCGCTGCTTATTTTGTCAGAAATGATTTTTATGTCAGACCATGATATGAAGAAATTTTAACACAGAGAAAAGAAAGAGTAATAATTTATTATCACAACATAAAATTTAAAATATGAGATGTATATGAAAATAATATTTAGTGTCATATCTTTTAAATTCATATAAGAAAAAATAATAAGGCGCTGCATCGTAAGTCAGAATATCGCAGTGTTATATGTATTTGTAAGAAAAAAATACATTTATTAACAAGAGTTATCTTTCTTATAAATATTCTTTCAATGGAAAAAAATGCAATACTAATAAAAATCCTACATATGGTACTTGATACATTAAAGCATTTTTAAAATAGTCCATTTTAAGATATAAAATCTTCAATTTGTAAGGGTTTTAAAACTGGATTTAAATGTTTTTGTCGAATATAATAAAACAATTAGAAAAGTATAGGCAATAGGAAATAGAATTTAATGTTTCAACACATGCCAGGTTTGATCGAATTGACTACTCAATTACTAAACTCTGGTAAAGAAACTATGAGTAATATTAGGATCTTTTAATTGGAAAGTTACCTCTCTTGTCAGAGGGTCGCTCCCCCTTAAATTTTGGAAAAAGGTGTCTTCATATATTACATTGTGATTCCTCTGTTTACAAGGAGTAGAATTCTTCATGGATGATCCTCTTGAGGGTGGTTTCGTGGAGGACATCTTTGGAGATGACGGTTGCCACTGTCAGGAGGACAAGTGCAACTGCTGTAAAACGCTGAGTTTGCCGAGAATTCAGTTCTCTAAAACAGGTATGATAAAAAAAATATACCCAAATCTCTAAATATCGCATTGTTACGAACTGACTGAAGAACCTAGCGCTAATTTTTTGCAGCTTGTATTTCGCTGGAGTTCAACAACACTGAACAAGCTTTCCACGTCAAGTTTATGCTTGACCAAAAAGAAATTTTCGACAAACAGGTTCAAGGTAAAATAATAATCTTATTTTTGTACACGTTTTGGAAAAAATTCAGTAACACATAATCGTTAAATCTATATTTTCGTATTTATCCTTGTTAAATATTAAAAATTTGTTGAATATAGGAAAGCACCCAAGACCTCTTTGTGTAAGCGTTCCTCTTATGAAGCATCTGGTCAGCATTTGCATTGAACTGTCAGACATCAAAATGGATTCCACTGGACTAAAAGGCTGCGTCAATCTTGTTGCCACTGCCATTCAGGAACACAAGTTCCAAATCGGATGCTTCAAAATGCCGACAGCTTTTCTCAGAGATGATGCTGAGATTTTAATCTTTGAGCGAGAAATCAAGATCAGAAATTTAATGTCATAAATTCAAGACAAAATGTGTCAATACATTGTTTGAAGAATGCATGCGCAAGCAAACGATACAATACACTTACCCATAGCATTCTGATTTTTCTATGGTGTGTCCTTAGAATTTATATCAAGTTCTGTTCTTAATCAGTGTATTTGTCGATTTAGCACTCCTTGTCTGTATATATGCACGATTTAATCTTGGGAAAATTTATATAAATATGAGAGCTCATCTTGAAAGCAACAAAGCATTAATCAGTAAAGTTAAAGATAGGACAAAATAATTTTTTTCCATTTTCTCCTCCTTTAAATTTCAAGAAAGGAAACTCCAATAATTTTCTGTAAGAAATATGGAAAATGGATTTGTAAATGGAAATTTAACATTGTATATGTTCATGACTGTGTACTTGAAATTATTTTTTAATTACATTATATAAAAATTTCATTTTTACGATCTAATAAAGACATGTAGTCATGGAATTTTATAAAATCAAATCAATTATTTTCTTTATTTTAAAATGCACATGTACGGAAGCCCGTTGAGGCCAGTTCAGAGAAAGAAATATTCTTACTGCGTTTAAACGCAATAATTATTGCATTTAAAGGCAAAATACTGTGTTTAATCGCAAAAGATTGCGTTTAATCGCAAAGTATATTGCGTTTCAACACAAAACACTTTGTGTTTATTCGCAAAAGATTGCAATTAAATGCAAAACTTTTGGAATTAAGCGCAATACTTTTTCGATTAAACGCAATAATTTTTGCGTTTAAGCGCAATAATCTTGGTGTCTAAAGGCAATCATTTGTATGAAACTTTGCAGGACACAATGGACCTCTGCATGCTGATATCTTTTAATTCTTTCTCTTTTTTACTTACGAGGAAATTATGTACTGTCTAGCTTTACAGAATCAGATTCTTCCGAGCAAACGCTCTTTGAAACTTAAGGACAAATCACCGATATGAATTTCATGTGAATTTATAGAGGAGAAAAAATGTCGGGTTGTAAAAACAAAGGCAACCTAAGAATAAGCCATGTCTTAAACTTATTAGATCTCTATATTCTTAATGAAGTTTTGGTTAGTTGCTTACAATCATGAATCACATTTTCGACTTTAATACAATTTCTGCAAACAATTAGAAAAATCTAAATAAAAGACTAAAGAAGAAAAAAATGGTTAAAAAACTATCCCCCACGTTTCGGTAACAAAGTTTAACCCACGTATAAAGGGGTTCAGGAAACGACTGATGAAATGTTGGAATTACGTACAATATGAAAATACGGGAAAATACGGGAATCAATCTGTCAGTCCATCACAAAAAAAATTCAACATTAATTATAATTTCTGAATGAGAGTAGAATAGGCTTATTATTTTTAAACGTGTATTACCCATGACAAGACCTTTTTGAATGTACTATGATTTTTGACCTTATGAAAGTGACATTGAATTTCAAAAATGTTAACTTGGCCGTAACGCTTGCACAAGAGCAAATGCTTCTAAACTATAAAGCCTTTTTTAACATGATGGACGGATAAGACATGACAGTCGAGATAGTTACAATATGCCATAAATTAATTTACCACAACCAATCAGACCCTGAAAGCGGGGAACCACAAATTTTGGAATTTTTCTTGTTTCTCACAATTACGTCTATAGCTAACTTTTTATCTCCTTAATTTTATAGTGGAAATTTAAAATAACAATTTTAAAGAGCAACTTATTGAATAAAAGTGGAAATTCTCGGAAAAATTATTATTCATATGATACGGATTTAATTTCAAGACTAGAGAGAATAAACTCTCATTATATCTGAAATTAATTATCCTAAGAGTTCAAGGGTACAGGGGGCAGGTGATCGAGAAAATGTGATATATGGGCAATAGTTTTGTCAATCGATTGCAATCAGGCAACCGCACGTAATTAGTTAAATTGGAATAAACAGGGACGTGAAAGCGATCATAAGTACTTGTAATGAGTTCTTAATTCAAGTATTTTTTCCTAATTATGGTTTGAAACGGGGAAAAATAGAAATAAAACAAGCACTTATTTTCAATAAAGTTAAGTGTAAACAACAACTGCCAAAAAATGAAACTAATTTTCAATATTAGTTGAAGAGGAAGTAAGACTGCATAAGTAATATAGACTAAAAAAATGGATATGATATCCAATATACTGTTATAACAAAATATTCAAACCTTTAAATATTGTTAATTTCACCTTGAAAAGGTATACGAGATGGATTTGAGAATCTGAATCAGGAATAAAATTCTGATTTTAACATGGATTCGAAATGCTAAATAGAATTATTTAAAGTTACGTACATTAACATTTAAGGAAAATTTAAACGTTGTAATATGTCATCCTTTTTGTCAGCTATACGCAAAAAAAAACACCTCAGTTTTACTTCGTTTATTTAGTTAGAACAGCTACCCCCCCCCCCCCTCCTGAAATTGAGATATGGAATGGCAGCCCTATGCAACCAACTCTGCCTAAGCACAATGATATCGCCAATACATTGAAAATTAATTTCATTATAAATTTTTAAATACATTTAAACAAGATGTGTTTGTGAAACACTGATGCCCCCGTATGGCAACTTATATCAAAGGTTAAACTTTCTCAAATGCAAATCAAATATGTTGGTAACCAAAGTAAGGTATTGTCTCGAGGAATATACCTGTGAAATATGAAAGCCCCAGGAGCATGCACTGAATAGATATGGAAAAGGTTAACGTTTTTTCAAAAGTATGTCAAATTCCAAGGTCAAGGTCAAATGGTCAAAATTAATGGTGCCCAAGAAAATGCCTTCTCCCAAAAAATACACAGGTGAAATATGAAAGTCAAAACACCAAACATTCAAAAGTTATGACCAAGGTTAAAGTTTTCCAAAAGTAGGTCAAACTCCAAGGTCAAGGTAAAAGGGTCAAATTTGTTGAAATCCAAAGAAAGGTCTTGTCATAAGGATTACAAATGTGAAATATGAAAGCCCTAGTACCAACCGTTCAAAAGTTATGGCCAAGGTTAAAGATTTTCAAAAGTAGGTCAAACTCCAAGGTCAAAGGGTCAAAGTTGTTGGTATTTAAAGGAAGGTCTTGTCACAAGGATGAAAGAGTAGAAGTTTATATTTGTGAGAATTTAAATGTTCTTTGGACCATGGCATTATGATGCTTGCACTTTGGATGGTTTTTTTTGTACTCAACACAACTGTTATTCTCGATCAATGGTGTTGCAATATTCATTCAATTTTGAATTTCCACAAACATCCATGCCTAAGGCCATGAAAATTTACGGCATTATTTTTTTTCTCTCAGCAATAAGGCAGAGTCCTTTTTTAGCTCATGTGAAGTGAACCCTTTTAAAATTTTTATTTGCCCCGCGGGGCTTTGGTTATATTAAGGTCAGTTCTTCTTTCATTATGTCTAAATAATTTTATTTCTTTAATTTATTTTTATTTATATTGCTGCCAAACGACTTAAAAGTACTTTTTAACAACTCTTTTATTCCTGCATCACTATAATCAGAGTTTCCTCCATGCTGAACAAGGCTATATATTTACGATAAGCAATCACTATTACATGTATGGCGGAAGAATATTGCACGATTTATTAGAATTTCCTTTCATTCAAATCACATGATCATTAATTTCGATTGCTCAATATTTTTGGTTTTAAATCATATTCTGTGCTGAAAATGGCAGGAGCGGCAGTTATTTTGGCAATTTTCATTGTTGTGCTAGCTAAAGCTGAATACATGGTTTCAGCAGTAGGTAATGTTGTATTTTGAATTAAGCAACTCTGAAACTTTGCAACAGAAACAAATTTCAGAAGGAAAAAAAACATTTTTATATTCTGATATCACCATCGGCATCGCCGTTATTAATCATCTATAATATTGGTGTGAGAACGTATTCGTCATTTCAACGTTCCTTTGATGAAATTCACTATGCAATAATTTAGATTTATTCATTTTAAAACTTAGGCAACAGTGCTGATGTTCCCTACGATGTCGGAGAACACTGTGTGTGTTCAGGAGTATCTTGCAGTTGTTGCCGAAACTTGACCCTTAAGGCCTTCCAAACGAAGCACTATGGTATGTTAGTAATCTTCAGAAGGAAATTAAACATTTAAAAGAAAAAAATCGTATTTGGAACAAATCAAAATACAATTTTTAACTTTGAATGCTTACAGTTTGCAGCAAAATCCAGTACGACAAAACGAAACAGGTGTTTGCAACCAAACTTGAAATTGATGCTAAAACTGCCATAGAACAAGATGTGCCAGGTAATGCTTAGAAGAGCATCAAAGACTGTTTGTTTGCTTTGTGAACTGAAACATATCAGTTTCATTTCTTTATGGTTTTGATTGTTTTTCTTTTACAGTTAACAGTTCAGAACCAGTGTGTAAGGAAGTTCAATTTGGAAACAATAAAACAAATGTGTGTTTCCATTTCCGCCATGTCAATGTCAGCGGCGACAGTGTGTCTGGCTGCGTGCGCACCACCATCAAAGCTGGGGAAATGAAGCAGATGGTGAATTTGGGATGTTTCAAATTGTCCGTCACATACAAGCTGGCAAGTCATTTGAAGCTCCATCGACTGGTGAGAATTTGGCAGAAAGAAATTCTCGTCAGACTTTTCCATGTTGGTATTAAAAATGAGAAAAAGAAAGCAAAACATATATTTGATTACTAGAGACTTTGGGTTTGAAATTGCACGGTTATCATTGTTTGATGTACATATAGCCATTTAGAGGCCAGAGGATGAGCAGGTGATAAATTCGAACTGTAAAAATACTGTATCTGTTGTTAGATTACCTACCAAATACGTATCAAGTTTCATTCAAGGGTAAGGTTTACCGGGGGGATGTATACAGAATGAATTGGTAAAATTAAAACACATTTGTGCCGTTTTAATTATTTTTACTAATATTTAGATCATCTTTGATAACACTCTTTGATTTTATCTTTTATACAGTTTTTTCACAATAATTATTTTTACTAATATATAGATCATCTTTGATAACACCAATTTGATTTTATATAGTAAACATTTTATTCACTAAGTTCTAGTTTTTGTTTACCCCGCCTCAAAATTAAGAAATGATAATGTTACTGTTGAGTTATATAATCATCATTGTATCCTGACAAAACCATCCAAGGGCTTTTAGTTTGGAATATGTTCCCTTCACCGACGATATGTCATTAATACTGGCATATTTCATAAGATCATAAGGAAAGGCAACCGATCTTCTGCTCATGAAGCCACCAAGGAGAATGACTCAACAATTGTACATGACGAAATAATTAGAAAATACACATGTAGTCTTTCTTGAGCAGTGAATCTTCAGTCCTAATCTTTAGTCGAACTCATACCAATGCAAATGGCGGGCTTATCTTTGTATAATCATATATAACCTTGAAAATAAAATTATTTGATAACTTCCTAAACGATTCTTTATATTTTCTATCATAATGGTTGTATTTTTAAGACATTTTACTTTTTCTTAGATTTTTTTCTCTCTATTTGATTTTTATCTAAGTTGTTTGATACAATGTATACTGAACAATTTTGGCAGATAGGCGCTGATTCTGGAGGAGAAAATGGTCATTCGAACGTGAATTTCGGGGCTATGGAGTAACATGTACATGTAGCTTTAGAATTCAAATCTTGTTTGTGATATGATCCTTTAAAAATTGAACTTCGAATATTTTTCGGAAAGATACGATTTTTATGTCATAAAAGTGTATTTTTAAGGTAGATATGTGTCCTTGCTCCATGTTTTTGCTAAGCAAAAAATGTATATTTTTAAACATATATTGAAAATATACTTTTAAAAAATGGAGCAACGACCCACTTATATAGAAAAATTGTGTAACACTATGAAGAAATTATTATTTTTGCCCAATAATTTTAACACTTGTGAAATTATGAAATTGTTGCAATGTTTGGAGATTTTCAGGGGCGTAGCTTGACTTTAAATTCTAGTGAGGCAAAACCATACATGTAGCAGCAAGAGGTCTGGGGCCGCCTTAAGCCCCCAGCAGGTTCCGGGTGGTGTCATGGGAAGGGGGGGGGGGGCACTCCGACAGAAATGGAGTTGGGGTTTTTAAAATGCAATAAAATTTCATTTGTTGTACTGGTTTCTTTATTCAAGACTTCAGCATGATACTACATATTGTAAAAGAATGTAAAAGAGTTAATAAATATGTTTACTAAAACTTTTGAAGCATTTAAAGGTGAAAGCGCATCTTATTAAACTTTTATTTCTTTAAAACTTCAACATTATAGAACTGCTTAAAATGTTAAAAGAAATGCCATTAATTTTACATATAATCTGCAACGTATTGTTGATTATGGGAAGGGATGGTGGTGGTGAAAAATCTAGTGAGGCAGTTGCCTCATTGCCACAATGGAAGCTACGCCCCTGATTTTACCTAAAGTACGAGGGGTGATCAAAAAGTTCGCGAACTATTTCTATATTTTAAAAACTAATTCAGATAAGAATGAAACAGCCGATGTTACGTAATGTTTTCCTACTTTTTTAATGACTTCACAGTGTGAAAATGACGTCAATATCTAGATGACTTGTTACAAAAAATAGTAGACTCAGTCATACTCAAGCAAGGAACTACTGTAAAGTTTAACGTAAATCTTGGGAATTCCTTTGCAGTATATAATAATTTATACAAGGTTTATGAAGACGAAAGACTTGCCAGAAGTTCAACCATTAATTGGATTGGTTGTTTTAGTGAAGGATTGATTGATTATTATTGTTTTACGCCGAGTCGGCAATATTTTTAGTGAAGGAAGGGAGATGGTTAAATATGATGTTTGTTCAGGTGCCCAGTGAAAGAGATGTGATATGAAAAGGAGAAGGCGCCCATACTTTATCCATATTGGATAAACGACACACCCAAGACAGAGGAGTCGGGTTGTGATGGTCACCATGCTAATTCTGGGAAAAAATATCCTTACCTACCCATCCTACAGCCGAGGTTGGGCCATTTGTGACAAATGAACTATTCTTGTTATAAAAAAAAAAAAAACCTGCATGGTAAGAAATATAAGACCAGGAAAAATCTTACAGTCCGCTCCGGAGCATGTCACGTGACCGCCTAGACCACGTGTTTTGCGCATGGGCAAAACGGTGGTAGATGTTCATTAAAACCGGAGGGGACTACTTTAAAAAATAATAAACATTGAAACCTATCTTTATTCTTTTATGGAAGTAATTCAATTAGTTCGCAAACTTTTTGATCACCCCTCATATATAGTAATGTTAAGTAAAATATCAAAGCAAATTATAATTGAGATTTAATTTTTCACTGTCCTATTTGTCCAACCATAGGATTTTCTCGGCTTGTTCGCCCATCTTCTTTAGCACTCTTAGGGAAACAACCTTATTTTCGTGTAAACTTTCTTGGTTATATTTCAACACTGTACAGGTCATTTTATTTTATTGAAAGTCATCCTCCCTGTTAAACCTCTCAAGGCATTTCTGAAAAGTCGAATGTTACCATGTTATAATCTTGTAGGAATGTCTCATTTCTAATTTATTTCAACTCATCTGTCTGTTTAATTCTCGAGTTTTCCTCATTATCGAACAGCTGGGTAGATATCTGTGTAAAAACAGGTGTCATCGGAATTTTTTTAAGGAAGCATTTGAATGACTAAAAATCATCAAACTTTTTAGAATGATTTCAGTCACGTCCATATTTTTTGCAAAAAGATTTTTTTTTTCTTCAGAAAATTGACCAATTAATGCTTTGCTGTTTAAAATCTCGTTTTATTTATTACTGGTATTCATATCTTTATCTAGCCATACGTTTTATGGGAATGTGAAAAATAATAATGTCCATAAATAACAAAATGTAATTATGTAGAGAGAAAATTACATTTTAACGATGAAAATAAACTAGTTGATTACATTTTACAGCACCTGATGTTTACTTGCTATTCCACGGATATGTGTTTATTAAGAAATCGTGGTTTAGTAAGGATTTCTGCAGGTGACTTGTTTCTTCGGATTCTTACCTACCCTCCCATAACTATTCATATCAGGAATTAAGTGTTTAATAAAGTCTATGAAGATAAGCCTCCTTGTTGACATTCCGGTAAACATTTTGTTTTGATGAAACCCAACGAACAAATGTTGGAGGAAACTTTTATTTGATGACACGCATTCAGACTTCAGATCTGTTTTTATTATGTCAGATAACTGTAAAATCTCTCTAATTTATTGCAGGATTATTGAAATTAAATACCGATGGGTCTATGTGTTCTTGATATATGATCATCGTCTTAGCTGTTGTTTACTTACCAATGTTTGAGTGTGACGTGTCGATATTTGTAGTAACAATCAATCCTGCAAAAGATATCAGTACCTTGTTTGTAGAACACTGATAGGTATGAATTTATCAAAACTAGGAATAAATACGAACTTCCAATCTGTAAATTCATGTGGAGAAAACTAATCGATCTATTTATTTTGTACTTGACAAACTTCATTGTTATGCAGAGTTAAGCCCAGATTGGCTAAACTGCTATCTCTGGGTAAGGCGTTAAAAAGGGGTTAAACATATTTTGAGTGGTGGTTATTAGATTGAGAAATGCATAAGAATTTGGGCGTGTTTTCAATCAGGAAGGGCTTATTTCGGGTATATCAATACGTAACCAATATTTGAGAGCTGATTCTGAAAACTGTCTTCCAACATGGCGAAACTGTTGATTTTGTACATTTACTTCTGTCTTAACATTGTGAAATACGCTTCCGGGCACGGAAGATTGTGGGAGCCCCCGGCAAGAAGTACCCTTTGGAGAAGGGGGTTTCATACCACCCATAACTACGACGACAATGCTCTATTCTGCGGAGGATTTTCGGTAAATAATTATTGACCGTGGTTGTCTTAAAATCATACATAATTAAATACTTTAAAGTCATTTCCATTACACTTCAAAATATGTGACTTGAAGAAAGGTAATATTGTAAAAGTGGGAAAAAATAGAATACGTAGAAATTGAAAGAAAGGTAAATAATAAATATAAGGAAAATCTCTTTTTTCCTTACAATTTAATTTCAATTACAAAATAATTTTTAACTAATTTAAGTAAGAAATGTATGAAAATTTAAGCAACTGATGAGGACTCTAAAAATGTTTCATGTTACCACTTTTCCATTTTGAGAATCCAAATTTTAGAAATATGGAACTTCAGAGACAAAACGAGGCTGGTGACTGAGAAACGCGACAGTCATTTGGGAGACATCATAGAATGACATAAAATCGAATACTGCCTCTGATGTCCATGTTTTTAAAAATGTCTGTCTTAAGAATAAATGACCAAGCTTTACTTAAAATTTTATATTGATGATATTTTATGGTGATATTCTTTACATTTTTGGTAAATTTCTTTCCATAAATACTTCAGAACTTTATTGGGGGGGGGGGCTGCAAAATCAGGACGTATTTGCTGGAACGTCCTATATAAACACTAAGATTTCAGATTGCGGCATAAGAAAACTCGTGTAACAGTTTATAATTTAGTATCAAAATTTTACCTATATTTGCACTTTATCTAAATGCAAAGGCTAAAATAGTAAAAAGACGATTCCCTGAGTAATTCAAGAATAACTCATAATACCCGTTGAATTTCCTAACTGTTGAAAATGTGATTTATGGTTTGATTTGAAAAAATAAGATTAATTTTTTCACGAAAACATGGTTGAATTTTATTTTATTTACACATTTTCAGAAAATAACCTTGTTTTTCTTGATTTACATGATCTAAAAACATCATCTCTAGGTGCTAATGATTCCAGCCTTCTGGATATATGTATATATATTCGGAAAGCTCAGTGATCATCAATATTAATTTAATCACTATAAAATAAACATCTTCAAATAAATGTAAAAGTTATAAGGATAATCATATCAGGTTCCAAGATTTTGGTTATAAAATATATTTTAAGGAGAAGTAAATTTGAATTGTATTTTATACAGATGCTAAATAATTATTTTTCTATACTAGTTTAGATATACATGTGATAAAACATTGGGGTTTTGCGCAGGGTTTTTTCCGATCGTTTCATTAAACTAAATGATAAATGATGGTTTTGTGGCGAATGAATAACGTTTTTATAATTAAAACCTAATTATTATTTTCAATGCTGTAACTTCCCAGTTATTTTTTTTATAAATAATTCTCACAGAATTGTGAAAATTGTATAATCTTTTATTTACACAAATCGCTTAGAGATAATTTTCCACAGTAGCTGAGAAATATAAAGCAGTCATATTCAATAGAAAGAAATAAGATAGAATAAATCTAAGATAATCTTAAATTATAATAGGATCCTATGGTAAATGATACAGTATTTGTTACATGTATATTCCTATGAACGTCACGTAATATTAACTGATGAAGCTCCTAGTTCATCTCAACCAGAATTTACACTGCGTATTTTCATTTCTTTTTTAAACATGAAAAAGAAATCACTTTGCACTTAACATTTTTAGACTGAGCATCTTGAAAAATTTGATACTGCGAAGATATTACAGTTAAATTGAAAATGTGTATTTTAAATATTAGCAACGTAAACTTAGTATATTTCAAAACTCTAATCTTACACAAAATAATTCTTAGTTCCTAAATAAAAAGTTCTCCCGAGCTAAAACGAGACAAAACGGGGTATCGATTGTCGGCTCTGGCAACGAACTCTAGTTCAAGTATACAATTCAAGTTTGTCTCTATTTTTTTCTATTACTCTTTTTAAAAAATCCTTTTTTCAATCTATATTGTTTATACTTTTACTTTTTTGTAAAGATTAGGCTTATTTAAGGCGTGCCTCTAAGTTTATGCAAGTTTGTTTTGACCCAATCAAGTACCCACATCGTACCACGCAAAGAAGTTTGCACCAATGCATCGCGTGCATAAGTTTGTCTTTAATTGAAGTCTTGTTCTCGGGCCAAATATTTGGGCAACACACATGATTCATATCATGTTCTGCAAACACAGTGAATATTGTAAATGGTATTTTATTTAGGGACGGTTTCGTAACAACCGACTGATGCCTAGGGGGGAAACTGGTCAGGAAATGATTCTGTTGTTCCATGTTTTGGCACTAATCCTCGCGTCTGTTGCACCAAATTTACCCATTACTTGACCAAACATGAAAGTGTGTCGAAAAAAAAGAGTCAAACTTTAAAAATTAAAAAAAAAATCACAATTTTTAACAGTTAACGTTGAATTCTGGCTTCCGCTTTTATATAAAAAATAATAATATTAATAAGAACGTGTAGATGTTAACTTTTTTTTTATTCATTGCTCTTCTTACTTATATCCGTAAGGATTTATTTAGCTATCCATGTTGTATTAATTGGGAAGGGAGAAAGTTTTTATTGCTAACTTAGTTATGGGAATGGAGAGAGTTTCTATAACTTAGTAGCCTCGGACTCTAGCATCTTTTTTGTTTTTTCCATTCTTTTTTTTTTCCTGATTTACTCGAAACTCGATGTCAGGGTCAGGAATTTGGAGCTGGCTGCAAGCATAATTTCATCTTTCGCAACCTTTATTACTTTTTTTTTCAAACCATAATTCGGAAAGATCCCAAAAAGTTGCGATTGTAGGTTCTCATTTATTATCAGTTAGCAAAATATTTGCTTTGACTCTGATGAAGTAGAGATTTGCCAAATGATTTCATTAGACTACAGAACAAGGAAATGTTCCAGATCCTAGCAGCTAAACAGCTCTATGTAGAACTACAATCTTGATCAATATGCTGCCTTAGCTGCTAGGTAGAGAAGGCTACCATGTTAGTATACATGATTCGATTATAATCTATTATTTTATACCTAAAAAATGATAGTGATTTTTTAAAAAAAAAGCCCTAGGCGTAATTAAATAAAAAAAACATTTTAATATGTAGACTTGTTCTCACAAATGAGCCATATATGATTAATATCCACATCACGCCCTCCAAAATCAAATAAACTCCTTTAGTGCGGGCTATTTTGAAATTAAGCATTGTATCACAAATCTCTGCTGTTAGATTTGATCTTCTTCAATAATTAAATAAACTTCTTCTTTTTTTCTATTGATTTGAGCTACCCTTCATTTAATATACTTCATTTTATATACTTCATTTTACATCAGGTTCAGATGATGAACGGTGGTAAATGTGGAATTTGTGGCGACCCCTTCAATGCACCGCAGCCTCGGGACCACGAAGCAGGAGGAAAGTATGCCTCCGGTATCATAACGAGGCACTATACCGAGGGGCAACTAATCGACGTCGACGTGGATATCACAGCAAACCACAAGGGGTGGTTTGAATTCCGACTTTGTCCAAATAATGACGTAAAAAAAATTGCAACCCAGGCTTGCTTCGATAATAATCTGCTAAAGTTTGCAAATAATTCAACAAGGTAAATAGTGGAGTTTTTTCCTGTTCATGAATATCCTTAAATATAATCAAAATTATATATATATATATATATATATATATATATATATATATATATATATATATATATATATATATATATATATATATATATATATATATATATATATATATGAATGTTAAATATTGTCCTTAGATTTCAATCTGCTTGTCTATTAAAAATATATTGAAATACTAGAATTCTAAGTAAGTCTAGATAAACTCCTTTCATTACCGAAAAAATTAGCTCCTTCAATACATGGTGGGGGTTGAAAATATTCTCACGAATTCTTTTCTCTTTTTCGGTTTGTTTATTTTTTCTCCTTTTATTCTCTCGTCAAAGCTTGATTCTTATTACGATATTCTGTAATTATTTATTAAATTCTGTGTTTTTATTGAAGGATGCATATATCTACTGCAGTCGGTATGCACCACGCTCAATTACAGCTACCACCCGGTCTGACGTGCACCCAGTGCATCTTACAATGGAAATACCACACAGGTTAATTAAAAAGTGCTTATAATCCACGTCAATTTTTTAAAAGTTGATTTTTAATTAACATATGCTTATCGCTTTCTGTTATCAAAGGTTTTTGTTAGTATATAATTAATACTCTATCTCTAAAAAAGAAATGTCGTACCAAGACGTCGCCACGTCATGAAAATCCAAATGACACTGAAAAATTTCTTTTTTATGAGGATTGATATTAATTTGTAAACACGACTTGATTGTACAATAATGCGTGTATGTTAAATGATAGTAATATAGGGAGATATCGATGTGTTTCACAAAGGGTGCAACTTGCAAAATATGTGTTCTATAAAATAAAAATTATTTTGATTGAAGGAAACAGCTGGGGCGTTGATCCCTCGGGAAAAGGATGTATAGGGTGTGGCTCCCAGGAGGAATTCTATGGTTGTTCTGATATAGCTATTGAAAGCAAGAGTGGAAACCAAGCGAATGCCGTCTCAACCGCAAAAACAACAACGACAAAACGACCTACAACATCAACGACGACAAAACAACCTACAACAACAAAAATAACAACAAGCACCACGACTCCGACAACAACAAGCACTACAACTCCGACAACAACAAGCACCACAACTCCGACAACAACAACAGTGAAAGTAACAACTCCAACGACAACTAAAACCACAACTACAACAAAACCTACAACAACCACAACAGCAAAACCGAGCACTACCACAGCAACAACAACGACGACGACTACTACAAAAAAACCAAAAACAACAACAAAACCAACATCTCCTTCATCTACAACTGCTGCTTCTAATGGCAGTGGTGCTCGTCCCGTTCCCGGGGGAATGAGCCGCAAAAAGAAGTGCGGACCTACCTACGTCTGGAAGAAGACACCGGGCATGCAGCAGTGGTGTGAAACGAACTGTCGGATGGGATATTGCCCAGCGTCACACTGTGTTTGTGTGTAAACTCTTATTAAAACGTCCGCCAAACGTATAATGTTATTTTTGTTGATTATTTTTTTTAATAAATACATTTTTAAAAAATAAATACAATTTTAAAATATCTTTTATTTATTTTTTCCCTTTATCGAATGAGTATTACAAGGTTCTTAAATATTCTTACTAGAATCAAAGGTGAGTTATTCTCTATGTACGAAATCTAGTACATGTAACTGATTTTTGACTGCCTTTTTGGTTGTAGATCCATTATGACCTCATATTAATTAATTCAAACTTACTTTTTCTCTTACTTTCTCTTACTTTCTCTTACTCTTACTTTAAAACTACAATTTAATTACGTAGAAATTGAGCATTTTCACGTCATCATTAAAGTAATTCTATTCTCGGGTTTGAGAAACCTGTAGGTACCTTTCATTTACTTGATCTTGACCTTAATACACGTATTCACATAAAATTTGTCCAATTTATGAAAGATGATGCTTTGATAAATCTAGAGCAAAGTTGATTCTTGTAAAAGCTTCCTGCGATTAATGAATCTAACTCCAAAATGCATGGAATATCAGATTTCTAAGATAGAAACCTACCATAAAGCCTGTTTCCTTGGAATTATGTAGCCAAGATTCCCGGAAAAATTCTACTATATAGCCAGGCTTCCTGAAGAAATCCTACCATAAAGCCAGGCTTAATTCCTGGGGGTATTCCACTATATAGCCAGGCTTCCTTGGGATATTTTACCATTTAGCAGGCTTAACGGAGAATCAAACCGGTCCTACTATATAGCCAGGTTTCCAGGCTAGGAGAAATCCTACTATATAGCCAGGTTTCCAGGCTAGAAAAAATCCTACTACATAGCCAGGCTTCCGGGAGGGGTAGGAGGGGGGGGGGGCTGGCTGGGGAAAATATCACTATATACAGGCCCGTAGGTAGCAATTTCAGTGGGGGGGGGGGGGGGCAACTATACATTTTCAGTTGGGGGGGGGGGCAGCATGCAAAAATTCCTTGACATAAAAAAGGTCATCAGACGTTATTACTGAGGGGACACAAGCACCAAGAAGCTATGTTTTCTATAGTATACTATATATCGACAAAATTTCTAAATTGTAAATTTTTTGACTGGGGTGCCCCCCTCCCCCCGAACAAATTCATGGATCCGTGCATGTTATTAGTTGTAATTTTTAAATAATAACAACCATTTTAATTTGTTTTTCTTCTTCATCGAAAGGTTTATACAATATCAAAGATCAGTCAGTTTTTTGACTGGAATGAGCAGAAATTGTTGTTGATTATATCAAAAGTTATGAGATATTTTTGTTTGTGATTTACTTACAGACCTACATGTATGAATATTTATAAACGTAAATTATGAGATTTTTATATATTGTTTGATTCATTTGAAAGTATATAAACTGAAGTCTTGCAAAAAAAAAAAACAAACAAAAAAAAAAAACAAAAAAACAAAAAAATAAATAAATAAAACAAAAAAAACAACAAAAAAAAAACATGCAGAAGCCAAAGAGAAACAACTCTAAAACTAAGGGCATGCCAGTTACCCATTTTCCTCCCTTACATAAGACACTAGTATATCCCTCTGCTTGTTAACAAATTTACATTAAGGTAGATCACCGAGTATAACCCCACATATGGGGGTACGGAATAGTGACCTTTGGGGTGCGGATTTCGAAGCGTAATTTGCTAGGGAAATTGACCTAATTAGCTTTTCTACAGCGATTGAGATGGAATTAGTTTAAGTTTCATATTGCTTTGTATAATCAAAGACCTTTAGGTCTTATTTGACCTTTGCACGTACAAAATGTTGTTTTTCTGGCATTAAAAATTTAACAAGAAAGAAAATTATTTTAAAATCTTAAACTTTTGCTGAAATTAAGCATACTGATCAAAGTTACTTTATATATTCAGAAAAGAAAATCAAAAGTGGGGGTCTATGATGTAAAGTTTTAGATACTAAACCAAGAGGCCGATGGCTCACCTGAGTCAATACTAGTAGTATGCCCAGCTGTTCTTCGTCAGCAGAATTCTTCTCCTATATATTGATATATAAAGCTTTGATCGCCTGTTCTAGGCACACCCTACCCCCAGGTGCCATTTTTGAATGAAACTGAACATAACCTTCTGAGGATGCTGCTATATTCATATAACTAATCATGGTTTTGCTGTTCTTTAAAACGGAATTTTAAAGATGTCTGACACCCTACCCTGGGGGAGGAGGGGGGGGGGGGAAGGGGGGTCATGATTTGAACAAAGTTAACTTGAATGTACACTACCTGAGGATGCTTCCATATCAATATGACTAATCGTGGCTTTGTTGTTCTTGAGAAGAAGATTTTTAAAGATATTTCCTATATATTTTCTTTCGTAAAACTTTGATTTCCTATTATGGCCCCACCCTACTACTGGAGGATACCTGAGGATACCTTGAACAAATCTAAATCTACAATACTTGGGGATGCTTCCATATCAATATGACTAATCATGGCTTTCCTGTTCTTGAAAAGATTTTTAAAGATTTTTCCTATATATTCCTATGTAAAAATTTGATCCCCCATTGTGGCCCCACCCTACCCCCGGGGGTCATGATTTGAACAAACTTGAATCTACACTACCTGAGGATGATTCCATATCAATATGACTAATTGTGGCTTTGTTGTTTTTGAGAGGAAGATTTTTAAAGAATTTTCCTATATATTCCTATGTAAAACTTTGATCCCCCATTGTGGCCCCACCCTAATCTCAGCGAGATCCGTAGAGACTAAAAATTTTGGTCAGGTGTCTTTACGGATCTCAGACCAGAGTCACATAATCTCATTCGGGGTTTTGTGCCAAAATATAAAGTTGTTGATTTTTCATAGCAATAAGCTATTCGTGTACACCACCGATGCTGACGAGTTCCAGCAATAGTCTGCTTCAAATACTTCGTTCTACTTCTATTTCCTATAGAAATTAACCATAGTACGAAGTATTTGAAGCAGACTATTGCTGGAACTCTACGAAAAATCAACAACTTTATATTTTGATGGATTTAAACCTTTCAAAAATAAAAAACAAAAGTTTTATGGTGATAGGGAATTAAAAGGATGTCCAAAGCAAAAAAGTTAAAGCAGACAGCCAATACATTTCAGTCCGTATTAATCGAAACAAGAGGTCGAAGTACGGGTACGAAACCCCGAATGAGATTATATGACACTGGTCTGAGATCCGTAGAGACACCAGACCAAAATTTTCAGTCTCTACGGATCTCGCTGAGATTAGCCCCACCCTACCCTGGGGGTCATGATTTGAACAAACTTGAATATACACTATGTAATGAAGGTTTCACATAAGTTTCAACTTTTCCGGCCCAATGGTTCTTGAGAAGAAGATTTTTAACAGTTGACACCAAATTTTCACCAATTCTTAATTGCCTCCCCTTGGAAGAGGGCATGACCTTTCATATGAATAAACCTGAACCCCCTTTACCCAAGGATGCTTTGTGGTTGAAATTGGCCCAGTCGAAAAGGTGAAAACTTTACAGAAGGACGGACGAACGGCTAGACAGACGGACGGACAGCTAGACGAACTACAGACAAAATGTGCCATAACTTTTGAACAATTGCAGCTAGGGCTTTCAAATTTCACAGGTATATTCCTCGAGACAAGACCTTTCTTTGGGTACCAACATTTTTTGGCTTGGATTTTGACTTGCATTTGAGAAACTTTAACCTTCGCCATAAGCTACCATACAGGGGCATCAGTGTTTCACAAACACATACTGTTTAATCATATTCATTGTTATTATGCCCCGTATCGAAGATTCTGGGGTATATAGTTTTTGCCCTGTCCGTCTGTCTGTCTGTCTGTCTAGCTGTTTGTCTGTTTGTCCGCAAAAACTTAAACCTTGCCCATAACTTTTGATTGGTTATAACTATGGTTTTCATATTTCACATGTGCATTCCTTGTGACAAGACCTTTTTGGGTACCACCATATTTTACCTTTTGACCTTGACCTTGGAGTTTGACCTAGTTCTGCAAAATTTAACCAAACTTTAACCAGTTGGTGCTAGGGCTTTCATACTTCACATATGTAATCCTTGTGACAAGACCTTCCTTTGGATACTAACAACTTTGACCCTTTGACCTTGACCTTGGAGTTTGATTTACTGTTGGAAAACTTTGACCTTGGTCATAACTTTTGAACGAGTGGTGCTCCGGCTTTCATATTTCACCTGTGTATTTCTTGGGAGCAGGCCTTTCCTCGTGACCATTTGACCTTCACCTTGATGTTTAGGTTTATTCTTCGAGACAAGACCTTACTTTTGATACCAACATATTTGATTTGCATTTGAGAAAGTTTAACCTTTGCTTCAAGTTGCCATACGGGGGCATCAGTGTTTCACAAATACATCTTGTTTTCAGAAAGGTAGCGTCGCTTTTGAAAGGCGACAGCCAGGAAAATAAATACTTGTTCATTTGATAAGCAAAAAAAGGGAGGGGGTATTGTTCAAACTTGAAATATGGGGATAGGGTGTTTAATTCCGACTTTTCGACAAGAAAAAAAAATCGAATACATTAAAACTATATTGCAACAAAAAAGGAGGGGGATACGGAAGCCCATTTGGGACCTATCAAAAATATTTTCAAATTCGATATAACGAATTGTAGAATTTGTTATAATGAATTTAATTCGTTATAACAATTTCTTTGAATTCTGATTTAACAAATTTGTTGAATTCGTTATAACGAATTCAAAAATTTGTTATAACGAATTAAATTCGTTTAAACGAATTCTACAATATGTTATAACAAATTTAATTCGTTATAACGAATTCAACAATTTGTTTTAATGAATTTAATTCGTTAAATCAAATTCAACAATCAGCGCCTATAGAAAAATATGTATGAATTCGATATAACGATTTGTTGAATTCGTTTTAACGAATTTAAATCGCTATAACAAATTAGAGAATTCGTTTTAACGAATTCAATTCGTTATAACAAGTTTCAGAATTCGTTATAACGAATTTAATTCGTTATAACAAATTTTGAATTTGTTATAACGAATTCAACAAATTTGATATAACAGATTAAATTCGTTATATAACGAATTTAATCTGTTATATCAAATTTGTTGAATTCGTTATAACAAATTCAAAATTTGTTATAACGAATTAAATTCGTTATAACGAATTCTGAAACTTGTTATAACGAATTGAATTCGTTATAACAAATTCAACAATTCATTATATCGAATTCAAATATTATTTTTGATAGGTCCTAAATGGGCTTCCGTAGGGGGAGGAACCAGCCTTTCGATGATTTTTTTTTCATTCAAGATTACTAGTAACAGTAAAAGATGTTGGGATAAAGTGGGAGTGGGACCTCCCCCCCCCCCCCCCTCCGTTCGGTAAAGTAGCTTTCAATGGTACAATTTATCATTTAGATCCCAACTTTCTAACTAATTCTGTCAATGTTGAAATCTTCATCATTTGATGTAAAATAAAAAAAAAAAGAGCAAGAAACATATGCAAATATTAATAATAAAGAAATGGCGAATATCACTGAATGTATTTATATCTGTCAATAAATAAAACAAGTATATGAAATTAGTAAATGTGCCCGTCAAAATGACTATTTACAAAGCCATGGAATTGGTCGTTGTTCTTGGGTCTATTGACTTGAAGTGTATAACCAATTAGAATTTGATCTGAATGCCTCGGATATCCTTTTCTTTTTATGCTTGATACCATATGTGCATTTTTCCAAATATGGATTTACAAACTCCTATAACACCATAACTAATCATAAAGTAGGACCAGAGAAAGTTCGTGTGGCAGAAAGCAAACATAAACATATTGTTATAGAAATAAAATGATTGTCTCTTTATTGCCGAGAGTGGTGTTAATGAGTATCGCAAGAAGACTACTTTAGTCATATTGTTGATATTCTCTCACATTTTTGTTTACAAACCATATATGGTTATGACGGCATTGATCTACAATGACGAACTAATTAAACCAAGACCAAAAATGAAAAACAGTCAAAAAGAAAATGGATGCCAAAGAGGCGACCACACTTAACATCACTGGACTAAAATATAAATTAAGCAAAGACGCGGCCAAAAAATTACCAAATCTCAAAGTCACGTCTGATGTAACAGAGTACAGTTTTGAGCGACCTAGGCAATCTTTTGAGGCCGTTTACAACTACTGTTTGGTCGGTAAGCTTCATATTCCACCGACTGTCTGTATCGGAGAGTTCCTGGAAGAACTGGAATTCTGGGGAATTGATGTAAAGGATTTGGAAAAATGTTGCCACCACAGGTATGTGTTGTTTATGCGCGAGCAAGAGAATCTGAGAGGGTTCCTACGGTGTACTGAAGCGGAAATTGTCCACTATGAAGAAGTTGAGAAAAATGTAACCAACAACCTTAAGAACAGGATGTGGAGGATTATCGACAATCAAAATAATGACATTAAAACAAAGGTAAGTGGGTAAACCATAGATACGTTGTCTTTTTCTGTTTTGTGTACATGTGCCACTGTGTGCGTAGTACTTTGTTTTCATTAAGGACATCGATTTGCAATTTTAAAATTGCATATACATGCACGTGCACGCGGGTGCAAAGCGTAAAATGACCAATATACTAAAATCAAGCAATTTCTTATTTTAATTTTTAAAAAGATATAATTATATTGCTTTAGTTATAAGAATAGGTTGCTAATACATGTATATAGATCTACATAAGCTAGGATAAGATCTGCATGAGGGGAAAAAATGAAGGTTCTGAAACTGTATTAATTAGTCTCTGAGAATGTTTTCAAAGATAAAGCAAGATCATATTTTGTTTAACAAACAGATATACGTACTGAGTATCTTGATAGCATGTTCTTTTCAAATATGCCACTGTTCATTATTCATCTTTAAACTGTAGGCGTACTTTGTCTTGTCCACCGCCGTCATCTTACTGGCAATCTTCGGAGTGGCGTTCAGTACGGTTTCTATCACCAATCAGGGAGGTAGCACAGATAGTCATTTCTCAACTAAAAGCAGCACAGAATATACAACAGCGGTGTATAATTCTACAGATGGCGCATGGATTAACGAGTCACTACGAAACGACTCGCAGACATATACAGGAGGAGGGAAAATATTTTCCAATGCAGCGCGTGACAAAGTTTTAACTACAAAGAACAGCAGTCCTGAAACTCGTTGGTTCCTTTACATTGAGCACTTTACAAATGCATTCTTCACTGTGGAGTTGATCCTTCGTCTTGTATGTTGTCCTTCTCTTCGTCGTTATTTTCAAGGATATCTGAATTGGCTGGATATTATCGTCCTTGTTGCAAGTTATGGACGGTACATCGTCCTAGTTGCTGACATGACGGATTCTTCCACGGACGCCGATCCACTGCTGTATCTCCAAATGTTTCGAGTTCTGCGTCTGCTCCGAATCATTGAGAACGTTCCAGCTTTCAAGATCCTTTGCTACTCAGTCCGAATTGGTCGTAAAGATCTAATGACGATGATTTTGTTTCTTTTTATGGGAATGCTATTGTTCTCTAACTTTCTCTACTTTGTGGAGAGCAATGAAGAATTCAACAGCATCCCTGATGCTTGGTGGTTCAGCATCGTCACCATGACTACGGTTGGCTTTGGCGACATGGTCCCAAGGACTTCCGTCGGACGGGTTATCGGTGCCCTGTGTGCACTATCCGGAGTCTTGTTTATCTCGCTGACCATTCCTATTTTTGTCAACACATTCCAGTCTCTGTATCTGTACGCCTCATTCAACAGTAAAAGACTGCAGAAACAATAGTAGAGTCCAGAAATATAACAGTGACTTCTTTCTGTTGTAATACATGTAGTATGTTAAATCCTTATTTAATTGTAATTAGACGGGTACATAAATGTAGATTGAAAATCTTAAAAAATCATAGTATTGTACTGGAGTGTTATGAAATGCTTGTCGACATGGAAATCTTACTAAACAGATTGTTTAACTGATTAAAAAGACGTACACGTTAGATTACCTAGTGACATTTCACATATGGCTCCGTAAATCAATGATGAATTTATGTCCATGTATGATGTATATAGCATATCTTGAGTGCCTTTTTTACAGGGCATTATCATTACATTTACTGGCAAGATATCCACAACATACATTTACTTTTCCCGCGTTGAGAAAAAAAGTAAGTTCTTGTGAATAAGAATTGACAAAAATTAAATTCTTTCTTGCCTTTATTCCGTATTGGTAGGAATTTCTTTGCATCAGTCTTAATAAGAGGTCACTCAGAGCGCATCTCTTCACCAAGTTTATACGTATACACGGTATGCTGCCCTACTGTTTCTGCAGCTATGTTCAGGGAAGTCAGAGCGCATCTCTCCATCATTTATATGTATACACTGTATGCTGCCTTACCGTTTCTGCACCTATGTTCAGAGAAGTCAGAGCGCATCTCTCCACCAAGTTTATATGTATACACTGTATGCTGCCCTACTGTTTCTGCACCTATATTCAGGGAAGTCAGAGCGCATCTCTCCACCATTTATATGTATACACTGTATGCTGCCTTACTGTTTCTGCAGCTATGTTCAGAGAAGTTAAAACAATCCAGCCTCAGCATCTATTTACTCTGTCTCCAAATCAAATGTTTCCCTTATTCCAAAATTTGTATATAAACTATCGATTCTAAGATATCTTTCAGACAGATGATACAGATAATAAGGAAATTCGAACATCTAACATCCAACTTCAAATCTAAAGGATTCATTTTTGCTCCTGAGGCACAATCTTCCTTAAAATTTATCAAAATTTGTTTTAAAGCCAGAAAGATAGATTTTAAAGCCAGAAGGATAGATTTGAAGGATAGAATTTAAAGCCAGAAGTATAGATTTTAAAGCCAGAAGGATACACATGTAATCTGAGTGCATGTATAAATAATCTCCCTCCAGCTAAGATGGTGAAAGTAATGAAAATATACAAGCCAATTAATCAACTCCATGTATATTTTTTATTAGTTATATTCTTGATAATATATACAAGCACCAATATACATGAACATGGGACCTAATAAAATCAAATTCAAATGTCAGTATTATGCACTATGCATATTCATGCTACATTTATGTTGGAATGAAATGAATTTTTAAATAGTCTTGGAATTAATAGTTAAATATGCCACTATAAATGTGTAAATTTTTTTTCTAAACAATAGAAATGCTGCCTGTTTTTGTAAAATTTTATGAAATACATGACAGGATTTTTCAGCTAAATCATACAGATCTATACAGAAATTCAAAACTTCTTCATATAAATAGAGATGCAGAAATTCAAAACTTCTTCATATAAATAGAGATGCACATAAAAATTGTGTCTACTTCCCCAAACAAATCCCTCATTTCACAATTTCATGTAAAATATATATATCATATCTATGATATGCCTAATATTTGATAAAATTATCATCAGTGTTTCTGTCTCACACACACCAGCTTATTTTTGCTATATCACAATGAGAACCCTTGTAAAATATGTTTGGTTAACTCTTCTCTGTCCCAGGATCAGATAGGTAGCACACACACATCTGATCTTTCCCTAACAACAGAATGGTGTTACCATCAGGATGCCACTTCAAGGAATGGACATTGAAAACTCCTACAAAAAGAGGATGTACAGATTTAAAATAAAGATATTACCATTTCTTGACATACATGTATATTTAGAAAGTATGCTATCAATATAATCTAAACTGTTTTTTTTTCCCAAGATGTATATGTAGAATTATTTCCTGCATGTACAAAAATCACAGAACAAGAGGCCCAAGGGCATAAATGGTCACCTGAGTATTATATATTGTAAACAATCCATAGAAGTATAAAATACAACCAAATAAACTGATACATGTAGATGAAGCTATGTTGCCCAAAAAAAAAAAAGTAGGATGATCAGTGATCAACAAAATAATTAGTGTAGTACTCGGTAACAAATTTTAAAGTAGATCTATTTACTTGCTTGTACTTGCCCCCATTTGCCAATATCACCATTCTGACTAGCAAAACAATAGTGCTTGAGCACTGTTAGAAAACCAATCTCATTCCTCTCTTTTTCTTTGAAGAACATTTAATGTACAAAGATAAGGTATTTGTGTCTCTTTATCCATTATTTACAACTCTACCTGACCATTAAAAACTATGAAACTACTTTTTTTTATCTATTATAAAAATTCTTAAATAAATATCTTATTCAAATGAGTTTCAATTAAATCATTTATAGTGTTAATTATCATCGGTGAATAGCAAAGAGGAATAACCTCTCAATAGACTACAAATTAATAGAGGCATGTCGAGCACCAGAACACTTGAATAAGTGGTTCAGAATTTCAAAAATCTGGTAAAAATACCATTAAATTTTCAAAGAATAAGCATTTTCACTATAGATTCAACATTGCCCCACCTTAACACCAGAACCCCTTACTAAGGGGCAATGAAATTTACAAATTTGGAAGCACACTTGCTCATCATGAATATGCAATTAAATTGTTTATTTAATACCAAGGAGCAAAAAAGAAGATCTTCAATGAAATAAATGTTTTTCCACTATATAATCAATAGAGCCCCCCTCCCCCCCCCCCCCAAAAAAAAAATCAGAACCCCTGGGGCCACAAATTTCACAATTTTGAAAGAGGCACCTTTGCTCATCATAACTATGCACTTAGTTTATCTCGAAGTCAATGGGGCCAAGAAAATACTTCAAGATATCCCAGGGTTCGAGATATGCAGGGGAAAAATACTTAAGGAATAAGCTATTTGGACTTTCAAATAACTTCAACATATCCATGGTATTCGAGATATCAGTGTTTGATTGTATACAGGGGGACAGAAGAAGATTTTTAAACAATTTATGCATTTTTATTGCATGATCATTAGAGCTCTATCTTAACTCAGAACCCCTGACCCTGGGGCCATGAATTTCGCAATTTTGGTAGAGGGCTCAATGCTTATTACAATCATGCCAACAGTTTGATTGCTTGATGTCCAGGAGTAAAGCAGAAGAGTTTTAAAGATAGCACTAATTTTGATGGTTTAGCCCTTCCCCTCAGGACCTAGGGGAGCTGGGACCCTGAAATTCACAATTTTTGTACCCCTTCATCCATTGATGCTATATGCCAAAATTGGTTGAAATTAGTTCAGCAGTTCAGAGAAGAAGCTGAAAATGTTCAAAAGTTTATGACTAATGCACATCACACGACAACAAACAGAAACAAATACAAACAATAGGTCACCTATTAACATTAATATACTATAATAAACAAATAGGTCACCTGAGTGACTCAGGTGACCTAAAAAAAAAACCCAGAAGCATTATGAAACCCAAAAACAAAGAATTGCTCTCCGACTATTGAGCAGCTTTATTATCATATAGAACACCCTATATAACTTGACAGTTTGTAGTATTGTAATGTACATTGTCAATCTGTGTCTGTGTTTTTGTGTTTTTATCTTACCTTCCACTGGCACCTCTACAGCCAGACTGCCAGCGGGGGACCACATGTACATCTTACTGGTACCTGTACACAGGGCCAGGCGAGACTGGAGGGGGTCCCACTCTACACCTGTCAGTGAAAATATACTACTTCTCAAAACAAATATCTGTAACAGTAAACTCATGCATATGAGTCATGGTGAGCCATAATGCTCAATGAATTACATTGTTCTTAAAGACAACTGAATCTTAAAATCATATCTTTTATGAAAGGTCAAACTAAGTTGAACATAATATATCAACAATTCTTATCTACAGTCTCTGAATTAGCTTTATTACTAAATGCACTGTTGATAAAGTTTATTAAAGTTATCCTACTGTTGAACTTGGTTTTTAAAGTCTCATCTTAAAGACCCCTGACTTTCACTTCTTGGGCCAAGTGCTTGGCAAAAGAACAGTCACTCATTATCTATGTTTTATGTCTTAGATTTGACAAAATGGGTGATGATGGATGCAACAGATCACCTGAATGACTCAGGTGACCTAAAAATTTATACTTAAGCATTTGGGTAAGAGATGTCTTTTGTACATAGTGCTTCTTGAAAGGAAGATTTTTTATGAGTTCTTATTTGCTCCCTATTGATAAAGACAACACAGCCATTCATAAACAAGAGGTCCATGGGCCTCACTGCTCACCTGAGCATTTTGGCTAGGAAAACACAGAAATCAGTTCAGTCTCAGTATTGAACAGTTTAAATACTGTATGTGTACTTAAAAAAGCGGGCTTTATATTTTAGCGGCTTTGGCACAGACAAGGATGCGCTAATTCATGAATACCGCTAAGAAATCATTTATAAATACAATATATGGCACTGACATGTATAGCGCTAATTCAGCAACTCCATACCCAGTGATTGTGCTAAATTTTGAATATGCCAATTTATGTACACATACAGTATTTAAGTGGTCCCAACCTATTAAGGGGGCCTACTGGGGTTTTCATTGCGCAGTACTTCGTGCAGCATAGTAAAATAAAGCGAATTTACTATTTTAAAGCAACTATTTTTATATAATTTATAAAAATTACCAAAATTAGGAAATCTAAAGTTAAAAAATCTAATTACATTTTTAAATAATTGATTTTTTAAACGATTTTTCAAATGATGGGTAAATAGACATCATAACAGTGTGTTTTTGAGGTTATGAATAACCAAAGTTCTTTAAGAGGGGTCATTGATTATGTCATAAAATAACCAGAAGTCTCTGATGAGACTGTAGCTCTACTGGTCTGTTTGTATAACAAAAGAAAAGTAGCACTTGGATTTGAAACATTGCAACATGCAACAATAAATAGAATTATGTATCTTAATGTAGTCTACTTTTGTGACAAGTTATATTGAAATCAAATGAAAACTAGGAGGAGTAGCGTTTTGAAAGTATTTCACGGAAATTTCTATTTTTAGTACCGGTAACCATGACAACACCATTCACCCAAATAAAAAAAACAGAAATACATATTATGTATCGTAGTGTATTCTAACTGTGTGCCAAATTAGATTGAAATCAGACCAAAATTGTAGGAGGAGTAACGTTTTAAAGGAATTTCACAGAAATTTCTATTTTAAGTAACCATGGCAACACTGTTCATCGAATTCAAAAACCAATGCAATAAATTATGTATCTTAGTATAGTCTTCTTGTATGCCTAATTATATTAGAAGCAGACTAAAACTGTAGCAGGAGTAGTGTTTTAAAGGAATTTCACAGAAATTTCTATTTTTAGTAACCATGGCAACACCATCCATTGAATTCAAAAACCGATGCAATAAATTATGCATCTTAGTGTAGTGTACTTGTGTGCCAAGTTATATTGAAATCGGACCAAAACTGTAGGAGGAGTAGCGTTTTAAAGGAATTTCACAGAAATTTCTATTTTTAGTAACCATGGCAACACCGTCCATCGAAATCAAAAACCGATGCACTAAATTATATATCTTAGTGTAGTCTACTTGTGTGCCAAGTTATATTGAAATCGGACCAAAACTGTAGGAGGAGTAGCGTTTTAAAGGAATTTCACAGAAATTTCTATTTTTAGTAACCATGGCAACACCTTCCATCGAAATCAAAAACCGATGCACTTAATTATGTATCTTAGTGTAGTCTACTTGTGTGCCAAGTTATATTGAAATCGGACCAAAACTGTAGGAGGAGTAGCGTTTTAAAGGAATTTCACAGAAATTTCTATTTTTAGTGACCATGGCAACACCTTCCATCGAAATCAAAAACCGATGCACTAAATTATGTATCTTAGTGTAGTCTACTTGTGTGCCAAGTTATATTGAAATCGGACCAAAACTGTAGGAGGAGTAGCGTTTTAAAGGAATTTCACAGAAATTCCTATTTTTAGTAACCATGGCAACACCGTCCATCGAAATCAAAAACCGATGCACTAAATTATGTATCTTAGTGTAGTCTACTTGTGTGCCAAGTTATATTGAAATCGGACCAAAACTGTAGGAGGAGTAGCGTTTTAAAGGAATTTCACAGAAATTTCTATTTTTAGTGACCATGGCAACACCGTCCATCGAAATCAAAAACCGATGCACTAAATTATGTATCTTAGTGTAGTCTACTTGTGTGCCAAGTTATATTGAAATCGGACCAAAACTGTAGGAGGAGTAGCGTTTTAAAGGAATTTCACAGAAATTTCTATTTTTAGTGACCATGGCAACACCGTCCATCGAAATCAAAAACCGATGCACTAAATTATGTATCTTAGTGTAGTCTACTTGTGTGCCAAGTTATATTGAAATCGGACCAAAACTGTAGGAGGAGTAGCGTTTTAAAGGAATTTCACAGAAATTTCTATTTTTAGTAACCATGGCAACACCGTCCATCGAAATCAAAAACCGATGCTCTAAATTATGTATCTTAGTGTAGTCTACTTGTGTGCCAAGTTATATTGAAATCGGACCAAAACTGTAGGAGGAGTAGCGTTTTAAAGGAATTTCACAGAAATTTCTATTTTTAGTAACCATGGCAACACCGTCCATCGAAATCAAAAACCGATGCACTAAATTATGTATCTTAGTGTAGTCTACTTGTGTTCCAAGTTATATTGAAATCGGACCAAAACTGTAGGAGGAGTAGCGTTTTAAAGGAATTTCACAGAAATTTCTATTTTTAGTAACCATGGCAACACCGTCCATCGAAATCAAAAACCGATGCTCTAAATTATGTATCTTAGTGTAGTCTACTTGTGTGCCAAGTTATATTGAAATCGGACCAAAACTGTAGGAGGAGTAGCGTTTTAAAGGAATTTCACAGAAATTTCTATTTTTAGTAACCATGGCAACACCGTCCATCGAAATCAAAAACCGATGCACTAAATTATGTATCTTAGTGTAGTCTACTTGTGTGCCAAGTTATATTGAAATCGGACCAAAACTGTAGGAGGAGTAGCGTTTTGAAAAATTGTTTACAGACAGACGGACAGACAGACAGACAGACAGACAGACAGACGGACGGACGACGGACACCTTACTATCGCATAAGCTCTTCTGGTCTCTGACCAGTAGAGCTAAAAAGTATGAAATAGATGCTCTTGAAATTTTAAACATAGGAAATTGAGAATCTCACAATCATTTTAGTAGTTTCTTATATAAATCTACGGCATCTGTCACGTTTTGTAGTACTCCATAAAAACAGGAAAATATCATGAATTTTGACCATTTTGAGATGCCCCCTCTGGAAACAGATGGTAGAATTTTGTGTTTCTTGCATAAAATGTACATTATAGTTATAGTCATCAAATAATATAATTTTAGCAAAAAGTTTATAGTAGCATATAATTTGCTCCGAAGTTCGAAAAAAATAGTATTTTCCTACACATCCTATAGTCAATGTACCTGTATTTTGAGATGGTCCCTAAAGAATAACCGGACGGTAGATTTTCACTAAACTTGTCATGTATACTGAAGTCAATGTAAGGTACATATGGTATAAAATTAAAGAGTTTCTCTATAGTTGTTTTCACACAATAAAACCCCAGTCGGCTCCCTTAAGGGGAGGGAGGGAATGATTTGAACACTCAAATTTACACTCACTGAGGATGCTTCAATATTTCTTTGAATAATAAGGGCTTTAGAAGATTTTTAAAGATTATATTCCTATAACTTTTATCTGTATTGCCCCCCCCCCCCCCACCCACCCACCCAAGGGATTATTGATTGATTTGAACTATTTTGAATTTACACTACCTGAGGATGCTTCCATATAAATATGACTAATCATGGCTTTCCTGTTCCTGAGAAGAAGAATTTTTTAAAAGATTTTTCCAATATATTCCTTTGTAAAACTTTGATCGCCCATTGCAGCCCCGCCCTCCCTGAAGGTCATGATTGTGAAGAAACTTGAATCTACACTACCTAAGGATGATTCCATGTCAATATGACTAATCCTGGCTTTGTTGTTCTTGAGAAGAAGATTTTTCAAGATTTTTTTCTATATATTTCTATGTAAAACTTTGATCCCCCATTGTGGCCCCACCCTACCCCTTGGGGTCATGATTTGAATAAACTTGAATCTACACTACCTGAGGATGATTCCATATCAATATGACTAATCCTGGCTTTGTTGTTCTTGAGAAGAAGATTTTTCAAGATTTTTTTCTATACATTCCTATGTAAAACTTTAATCCCCCATTGTGGCCCTACCCTACCCTACCCTCGGGGGTCATGATTTGTACAAACTTGAATCTACACTACCTCAGGATGATTCCACATCAATATGACTAATTGTGGCTTTTTTGTTCTTGAGAAGAAGATTTTTTCCTATATATTCCCATGTAAAACTTTGATCCCCCATTGTGGCTGCACCCTACCCCTGGGGGTCGAGATTTGAACAAATTTGAATCTACACTACCTGAGGATGATTCCACATCAATATGACTAATCCTGGCTTTGTTGTTCTTGAGAAGAAGATTTTTCAAGATTTTTCCTATATATTCCTAATATGTAAAACTTTGATCCCCCATGTGAAAAGTTTACAGCTAGACAGATGGACGACGGACAAAATGTGATCAGAAAAGCTCACCTGAGCTTTCAGCTCAGGTGAACTAAAAAAACCATAAACCAAGTCTGTTAAAGGTTTGAAAATACCTAGAATATTTGGAGAAAAAGTTGAAAGCATGAATTTCTCAGAAAAGTAAATAGCGTCATCCAAATTTTCGCGTAATTTTACAAAAAACAGATGAAATGTATAAGTGATAAATAACTTTTTAATTAAAAGTTTGCCGTGCTCCGGGTCACCATCCCAAGTCTAATAATGAAGTCATAATTGTAATTATACATTTAAAATTGAATAAAATTTTACATTTTGTAATTCACATATAGTTAAGGATTATAAATATGCTAATAATAAATATCTTTGACACAACTTTTATTTAAATTTTAGCTTGTCCAAGAACTTTACGGACAACCCTCATATTTATATGAATTCATTATATGGATATAACAAATTATGGATATAGCGAATTAAATTCACAGGTCCCCAGGACTTCGCTATAACCAAGTTTTACTGTAGATAGATTGATAAATTCTAATATTAAGAAAAGCTTGCTTAAGTTCCCAATTTAGGTGAGCCGATATAATGAAAGTAGAAGAAACCTTACAATTATCAATTATAATTCACTTTTAAGATTTTATGCATAATAAAACAAAAAAAATGCATGACTTATCATAATTGGCATTTTCATTAAAGTCATTTTTTTGTGGATTCTTCTGTCTGACTTTTCAAAAAAATTCTATCCAATAACTAAAATTGACATATGATTTAAAATATAGTACAATATACTTACATTTTATTGCAGCCCCTTGAGTCAACAGTGCACACAGTTTGAGTTTCTGAACATCCCAAATCCATAATGTATTTGGCATATTGTCTATTTGAATAATTGAAAAAAAATATATGATTATAAATCATAGCACTAATGAAAATAATTACAAAAAATTCGCAGGTGAGTTAAGGCTAGGTATAGGCATTACTATGCAAATAAACTAATTAAAATGCCTAAGGACTATATCTATTATGCAGAGAAAGTTAAAACTTATTGTATATTACATACTTGGTACTGAAGACATGAGATAGCCAGTACACATTATGACGTAATATTATGACGTCATTGTTCTTTACTACACAAGATTATGACGGACATCAACAAAAATGCTTCGGCGCAAGGGCATGCTCTATTTTATTTAACTGAAACAAGGTATATTTAGAAGCAAAATATTCTAAAGATTGCCGGAATTGCTGCACAAATATCAACAGCTCAGTTGTATAATTTCTATTTGTAAAGTTTTAAGTTGAATCAGTGTAAAAATTTACAGTCCAGTACAAGTTTCCTCAAATTCCGATCAAATGAGCAAATGCCTAGGATTTGTGCAGCAGTATTATTAATCTATAGAATATTCCTCTTAGCATTACACAATTTTTATGTAGAATTAAATAGGTTAATCCCTTGCGCCGAAGCTGTTTTGTTGACACATTTTATTACCTCCAGTAGGTAAGAACAGTGGCGTCATAATATGACATCATAATGTGTACTGGCTATAACATATCATGGGTACTAAGTAGGCATAAGAAAATAAATCAAAACTTTCTCTGAATAATAAATATACCTCTTTTGCGTTTTTATTAGCTCATTTGCATAGAAACGCCTATACCTAGCCTTAACTCACATGCGTATATTTGGTTTGTTTGTTATCAGGCAGAAATTTAACAAATTTTATTAGAAATGTTTTTTAAATTCTAATCTTTTTTCAGAAAAGCATCTTTTCCTTACATTTATTTTGGAGTGTTAAAAAAATAAATATAATCATATAAATCATCCTCTAAGGTTTTCGACATTTTGTTATACCATTTCTTGTGTAGATGAATCTGCAATCACAGCTAAAGGCTAACAAGCCTACCCCTAGTTTTGGATTGGCACGGTTTGTGTCAGGTTTTACAATAGGAATGTTGACTGGAGGATGCTCTACCTCATCTAATCAGAAAACAGAGAAAATGATAATCAAATATAAATTAATGATATTAAAGAAAAAAATTAAAATTCAATACCTGTCTACAATTTTCAAAAAAAAGGCCATCAAAATCCATTACACTTTAGAATGGACAGTTACTTAGGGGATGTTCTTTTGCCAAGACAAACAAGATACATGCATGTACTTACATTTACTCTGTGGGGTGAAGAGGGCTGCTGTGGGTGCATCAACATCGTTCCCTGGAGGTAAAGGGGCTCTAGTCTCTGTCTCCCTATATAGCACCTAGAATATAAAATTAAATTAAAACTTCAAAGGAATATAATGACCTCTTATGTAATAAAAATTATTTATAACACTTCCGTAATACAAAGAAAATACTATCATTCCAATAACAGCGTGTCACTTTGGTTGATCGACTGTAGTAAAATTTCACAAAATGATTACCGTATTACTTATCCAATGGATGGTTGATTTCAATAAAATCAATACTACTTTGCATATGAAACAAAGAACCCAGCAATACTACTGACCATACTGACCAATGGTATTGAATGATTGTTCATGAGTATGCAGTAAACAACAATTACATGTGGACAGGCGAAGCAAATTTTACTTCCTATAATGTTGATATAGCTATAATATAGCATCAGAAGAGTAGCCTTACTATTTCCATGCTTTAAATTTTTTTATATGTATAACTCCATCCCATCAAATCACACCAAATTTGACACATGCTTTTTCGAGGACAGAAAATGGGCTTTGACTGACTACATGTGTTGCTGAATATAAATGTTGTACTGGTAACAATCATTCAATGTGATTGGCCAGTATTATCAGGGTATTGTTGGATTCTGTGTTTCATATGCGAAGTTGTATTAATTTCATTGAAATCAAACATCAATCGATGAGTAATATGATAATCAATTTCTGAAATTTTACCACAGTCGATCAAGCAAAGTGACACGCTGTTAGAATGATAGTACTTAAATACAAAAAACAACAGCTAGTACAAAAAATATTCTTTTCTTTAAGGAGGCTGGGGGGTCAACAAATTAACCAAAAATTAACCACCAGATTTAACTTATTTTTTTAGATATGATATCTTAAGCTGTCAACTATCATTTGGCAAAGAAAAATTTCAAAAATTTTAGTTTTAAAATTTGATCATTTTCTATATCTTCATATAGAGCTCTTCTTCTAAAGGAGATCAATATAGTCTAAAAATGGCCACAACCCCCCAGCCTCTTTAAAATACATTTCATTGTGTTTAGGTTAAATCATTCAAGGGAAGCAATCATATGCAATTCAGAATTAGCTGACAAGAGTTATCTCTCTTTGATAACTTACCACCTCCTCCTCGTTTACTGTAGCAGGATGGCTGTGTGTAGCTACTGATTTCCAAGTGATGTGATTCAAAATCCTCACCTAAAAACACAATCAAGGTATAAGTACATTAATTAAATAAGAACATTTAGGATGGACCTATCAAATATTATCAAAGTTCCAAAACATGTGTTCATGCATTGACTCATATATGCCAATAATAACAGGGTAAATGAACCTTAAAAAATCACAATGATGACAGATATTTAATATTATTCTTTAACAGGTACATTTTTACACAATCAGTTTCAACAGTATGCTAAATCATGCATACATTGACTTAGTTTTGATCTTTCCAAGAGGACACCACATGAGCAATATAAGTGATCTAGTCACCTATACCTGTACATACATAATGTTCCAGTTCCAGTATGAATGATGTTGGTTTGTCTTGTAATCCTGAGTCTTGGATGCACATTTTATTTCATATACATCTAATCAGTAGATTCTCAAGAAGATAAAAATTAGCCATTGTTTGAAATCTTTCAAATGCCGTTGGTCAAACTGAAATTGTTTTCTTGCGTAAAATCTAAACTTTAAAGGTAGGGTCAATCAAATCTTTTGAAGTAAATTTATGATAATAAATCAATCACAATTTACTTTGCAGTATCTGACCAGTATCAAATATTCCCTTTGTTTATGTCGCTAAATTACAATGAAATCTCAGAAATATTTCGTCTCTATCTGTTTTTTTTTAAACCACAAAAACTTCAATACAGATGTCCAGATCAGGAGATTATGAGAAGCACTTGAACTTAATTGTTACGGGTGAATAGAGATGTAAATAACATGTTCAAAGCAAAAAAAATACAATACACATAATTCCTGTCTTGACTCGAATCCCCCTCTTTGTTTGTTTGGTATTTGTCATGGTAACTGATTATATAGTTCAGTGATCTCATTTTAACCGTTATAATATCCCCAATCTGCCTTTAAAATCTTGAATTTCAATAGCAGTAAATAAATGCATAGACTGTTCCCCTAGAAACTCATCAAAACATTGGCACGTCACTTTGAAATAACTGCTTTAGTAGTTTTCTATCATGGGTTTAAATCATATGATATGGTTTCTGACACAAGTGGGTCTTGAAAGCATTTGAATAGTGAAAGCTGATATTCCCTGGTCTAGTAGCCATTAGGCATAAAAATTTAACAATCAAAAATTAGATATTTCGTATTCCCTTTAAATATAAAGAAACTGAGATTCTAGCTCGACATTATGTGTACATGTGATATTTAACACAATAAGACAAAATGATATAAAGTGCTATAGGTACAAACAAAATCAATCAAATCTGATAAAAATCTTTATTCCAACACATCAGTATATTCCATATCATTTTTAAAATACAGAAATATTGATAAAATGTTCTCTAAAACATTATCTTTAAGGAATATTGTGACTTTAATTCTTAATTTTTTGGCACAGTTAACACTGCATGATTATCCCCCTCTACCAGATTAAGATAACGGGGACTTTTACTCAGGGAGAACAACCTAATCTAGTGACAATGCTATCTTACTGTGACTTATCAATCATAATCTGTCAATTTCTTCTACGGTCCCTCAGAGGCACCTACTTCACTTAAAGAACATTTATAGCAGCATTAAAAATCAATTATCATCCAGGATCTTAAAAGTTAATCCTAACAAAAAAACTGGGAATTCTGACAGATAAGAGGGGATTGCGTATCCTGAAAAATACGCAAATAAGGTCATACGTAATACATAAGGTCACTTCATTCATTGCCGTTGTGATGACAAGTCATACACAATTACTCTCCCAATAAAAAATACACTGCTAGTACATAGGATGGATATTATTTTCCACTGTAAACAAGTCAATAATTTTTTTGGGCCAATCACCAACCTGAGTACTGAATCCTTGTTTTTTAAAGTACATTTAAGCATTGAATCATTATTTTTTGAAAGATATAGTCTCATAACTGCAATGTTGTGTCCAAAACAAATTGAGTAACGATCGTTATGAAAATTTGTTTGCACACCGTTGCAGTTATGAGACTATATCTTTCAAAAAATAATGATTCAATGCTTATATTTACATTTTTTAATTCCTTGCCTTGACTGTAAAGGTGTTTTTTATTTTAAAATCCCTGTATTATCCTTCTGGTAAGTTAAATTTAAGGACATACGCAACGTAGTTTGAACTTTACTGTCTTTTTCCCTTGAGTTGAAGAGTTCCAATACTTAAAGGAATTGTGTGCTACATTTGTATGTCTATATATGCTGTTGTACACTTCTTCTAAAACAAGTTTGGATAAACAAATCATCTAGAATATGTGTTTAGTAATTTTTGTGTATTTTTCTTTGAATTATACAAGAATTTTCATCAATTGATATCTTTTCAAAACCCCTAGTAATGCATGCTGATTTTTTGTTGAAGAACATCTGATGGCACTATAATCTTAAATTAGGAATATCTTGAAAAATTATCAGTAGGTAAGATACGTTGCGTATGTCCTTAATGGAAGAGCCATTGCAACAGCTTCTGTTCAATGTGAGCTTGAAATTTGATTTTCGCTTATGACGTTGCACTTCCACGGCGTTAAATGTTTGTGACATCAAAATGAACGCATACTTTAACATATTGACCCCCTGTCCGTGTTATGGTGTTTTGAATGCCGTAGCTTTCCTCATACTTTATAAGCAAAATACATGTTGAATGTAAATATTTTTTAATGTACACTATAAGGATAAGTTAATAGAATAAATTCCAGTACTTATTTTTTCTTCTACAATCACCAAAATCACCAAATAGAGGGGAATGGTCATGCTAATCAGAAACTTCCTGTTTCATTCATCAGATGTAGACATTTGCTCAATATGGCAAAACTCATATCAACTGTAAACATGCAAAAAAAAAAAAAGAGTTAAGATTTCACATCTTGCAACTCTTTATAAAACCTGAAACTCTCTGATGAGACTGTCCCTCTACTGGCTTGCATATTCTTGAGCTACACTGCTGCTGGTATGTTAGTTTACGACATTTAGTATTTTTTATTTGTCAGTGAAAAGTAACAACACTCTTTTATATGAAAGTAAAAAAAAAAAAATAAATAAATAAAAAATAAATTATTCAACTTAATATTTCTTAAATTGAAAGAGGAGTACCACTTTGATACCATTTAAGCTATTTTAAAATTACAAAAACTGTAGTGTGGATTTTTTAAAAATTGTTTACAGACAAAACTGCTAGAAAGACAGACAGCCAAAGAAATTAATGTAGGGCTGGGTATCAGCTAGGAATTTTGTACTGCGATGTACTGCAATATTTTTACAGTAGGGCTGGCTATCAGCTAGGAATTTTGTATTGCGATGTACTGCAATATTTTTACAGTAGGGCTGGATATCGGCTAGGAATTTTGTATTGCGATGTACTGCAATATTTTTACCAGTAACTGTATTGAGATTTTCAATACTCAATACCAGTTAAAATGATCTTTTTCTTATTTTATTAACCTCCATTTATAAGCAGAATGTATATTACTATTATAAACACATTGGAACAAAAAAGTTCTTGTTGATTTCACTACAGTTTTGCAACGAAATGCAAACATATAAGAGGAACCTTACTGCTTGGTACGACAGAAAACGTTTCTGACATCTTTAATTTCATTTTTACTTTAGAAATCCTATAAAAGCCCAAGCATTTTGCCAGTATATCGGTACTGAAAAAACATATCGCAATGCAATATTATTTGTTAACGAATCGCAATATACTGGAATATCGATATTATTGCGCAGCCCTAAATTACAGACACTTATTACAAATGTATGGTAATAAAAAAAGCTAAAAACTAGCATTTCCTGTGTCATTGCAACACAACCACTTGATCTAACAATGATATAATGTGAAAATGCAGTGATAATCAAACAAAATAGATTAGAAATATGAAAAAACATATGTATAACTCCTGTACCAGGCACCTATTGCTGATAATAACACTTAAATATTATCAATGTTTTGTCACCTACATAGTTTACTTAAGATGTATTAACCCACAAAAGAAAAACGTGAAGCACACCACTGATAAATATGAAGGACTCTTTCCAAGAATCTGAATGAAAAACAATCAGGGTTAAAATGTGACTATTTACAACATCACCCAGATTTTTGGAGTATGCGATAGCGTAAATAGAGGTCTGGCTTTAGTCAGATTGCGTTTTCCTGAAATTTAACTGCTAATTAAGCTCTGACACAATCTGACTAAAGCCAGACCTCTATTTACACTATCGCATATGCGATAGCGTAAATAGAGGTCTGGCTTTAGTCAGATTGAGGAAAACGTGTTTCAATTTTAAAATGAAATACTGTATAGGGAAAAAAAATCACTTGCAGTATAAATATTCGCTATATTCACGGTGTTAATAATTCTTTGAAATCAAGAAACGGTGAATAAATTTTAAATAAAATCAAGACATTTTTTTTTTTTGGAAGGGGGGGGGGTAATCGGGGTAAGCAGTAGATATATATTACATACTCATTCAGTAATTAAAAGCTGAACTTGTAATTTAATGATTTTAATTACCATGTTTTTCCTACAATTCGAATCTGCAGATAATGATATGTAAGTATTTATAGTTAAATAGCTGTTTAAAAACCTGACACTTAAGTTGTTTGATCAAAACATTAGGGGTCGTAACTAACATTACCTTGTCACCTGATTTTATAGACATTTTGAGTAACTCTGGTTTTTTCCCCAAATTTATTTATTCAAATACATGGAACTCTTGAACTTCTTTTAGATACAGTGTAATATTATTTCGTCCATGTGATTCATTTTCCCGGTACTTTTCCCTGTGATGTTTTATTCCTTCAGAAAGGAGAATTTTGGGTGACGTGTCAGTTTTGCCTTGGTATAACAACTGTGAGGGTAGAACGATGCTACTCATCGTAGAAGCAAGCAGGGAAGTCATTTGACGTTTATCATCAAAACTGTTTTCAACCTCTCATTATTTGAATTTTGCTGTGGAAAAGATCCAATGAAGTTGATTTTAATTTTTTTTTTTAATTTTACACCAATTCCACAAATTCATCAAATCCTGATTGTCAGAGGAGAGAAAAACATGAAAAGTACTACCCCTGTCATTATTCCACTAGATACAGTTACCAAAAAAGGTCTCCATATAAAAAGTGTTCAAATTTCTTGTATATTAGCAGTTTACTTGTTCAGTGATGGAATTCAAAATGAGAGTGAAGTTGCTTATTGCATGCAACACACTTTTTGATGGAATTCAAAATGAGAGTGAAGTTGCTTATTGCATGCAACACACTTTTATGTTAAAGACTTATTAATGAAATTGAGTTATTATAAAATCATTAAATTTTAATAGCATGTGCTTGCAGCTCTACTTCTTTTGAAGAATTGCAATATTCAAGATGGTGCATGCTGACCTTCAAAATCTTTCACTGAAATAGGAGCCAAGGCGGGAGATAAGAATCTAGCTGTGATAATGCTTATGTAGCTGTGATGTATCAGATTTACCAAATAAATAGATATATATTTTCCTTATTAATGTTTTTGTTTACTTCACACATGTTGTTTACTATTTGCACAAATTCAGTCCAATCACTGCACCATATGATTCCTTTATTCTTGTGGTATTGTCAATACTGTCATTAAACCTTTGCAGGTGTGATGGAGAAAATATTCCGAATACTTCCTCTCACAGCCAATCAAATCAACTTCTCAAGCATTTAGGGGGAAAAATTACCTAAACCATAAACATTATCATAACTCGTAAAATTGCTTTATTCAAATCATATAGAAATTTGGTCCAAATTCTAACCATAACTATTTCAGAATTATTACATATCTGGAATCTAATATTTTGACATTTTAATATTTTAATATTGACAAAGAGAAAATATCTGATTTGTATAGAATCGCTCATAAGGTGAGATATTATGCTAATATATCAATTCAGATATTTACGATTATGATGAGATTTATCCCCTACAGGTACTTTTGTATTCAATATTACCATCTTGATCCAGAGATAAGTCTTAACATCATTAGCTTGAAGAAATCGGTGATGTTAGTTAAAATAACCCTCAACATGCATCAGCTGTCAACAGAATCGTCCACAAACTACTTTTTCATCTGAATTCATTAACCAAATTCAAACTTGGTTTAATTCAAAATTATGTATAAAACTTTAATGTGTTCTTTTCTATGAATTTTAAAAATCTGAGTTATCAAACACTAAAAATATTTAACAGGTCCAAAATATTAGGTGTATGCAAATATACAGAGCACCAAAAAAAAAAAAAAAAAAAAGACAGCGAAAGATATTTACAAAGAACATCATCCAGAGGTAATGAATACCCCTATAAAGTCCCTTACTTTGTTTTAATATTTTCATGGTACAAATGATTGTCTTGATAAAATAAATTGATAATACAGGTTGTAGTACATAGGGTAGAAAAAGCAGAAAAAAGGAACATGCACACCCCTAAATGAGATAAGGAAACTTTACCATTCACCTCACATAGACTGTCAAATTACAAAGTCCTACAGTTTTCGTTTGAACAACATCTTTTGACAACATTGAAGTTTAGAAAAAAATTTTTGAATGACGAACACATTTTTAGTTCATTTCAGTTAAACCTCCAGGAAGTGAAAAGGACACTTTGACTAAATTGGATCCCCTTTGCCCTTTCATATATTTTGTTTCATGTTTGACTAAAACTTGTCAAGTGGTTTTGGTAGAGATAAAAAAAAATCAAACTTTTAATGGACAGAAAGACAAAAAATGCAAACATGCTTTAATGGATCCTTTGGTCTTCAAAATTGTATCTGCAGAGCCTGATACAAAAAAAAATAGAATTAAGTAAATTTAGCAATTAAAAATTGAAGTTGTAGATCATGAATTAGACTTCAGCTCACATTAAGTAAGACACGTACAGTTTAATATATTTTGTAGCTGTTTGCACATACTGATCTAGACTTGAAGTCTTAGAAGATGGACTATATATCTTCTGTTTGATGAACTAGTACATTTCCACCTTAATATGACAGACATCTTACTAGGTATAAAGTGACATCCCCCATTGTAAGTCCCCAGTCTTACACTCAGATAAAGGACAGCTTCCCGCTAAGTTATGGGGTTATCAGTAAAGTTTGGGTCCAGGGGTTAAAACTCAGATGTTTATACCTCACAAAGATCATAGTTATGTTGTGTGAACCAAGATGGATGAAAAAGTAGGCTTCAGTGAAAATATCATTAAGGTAGGTTTTTCTCATGAAACTGCATAATGGTTCAAATTTAGAGGGAAAAAAATTGCATAATTGGATGCTTTATGTGCATATACTGGGTAATCTTCTCTTAAACATTTTTTTTCTGTCTTTCAAAAATTTCTTCAAACATATCTAGAATATTTTTTTATTACTAGACAGCATTTGGCAATCATATGATATATTTTTCATTGAATGCAATCACAAACCATGAAAATATATGCGATAATCATTCTTTCCAAATCTCTATATACATGGAAACATAATAGTTTGATCCAATCATTCTATCACATTAAGTGAAATGGTCTGAACATTTTACAAATGATTTAATATCATCAATTTTTGTACATTGCCAAATTGTTACGGCCTTTGTATATGTTGGAATTTCCACCCACACCTTCATGTTATACATACAGCACTATCTTCAAGGGGGTAGATAACGAAATACAAATGTACAGAGAAATATTGTATAAAGGTCATTTTAACATGGTACCCTTGGTACATTGTGGTCATCTCTATAAAAGAACAAGTGTACTCGTCTGGAAACACACATTAAATTAAAACAAAATCAGCAAATATATACCGGTATATCACACTGTTACTTCTTTATGGGAATTATACCATACTTGTGGTGAATATATAGATAGTATCATTCACTACTTTAAAATTCATGATTGATGTATGTATGTCTTGTTATATTTACCTACATACTTCTATCTGTGTGCATGCAAACACTATACAGTACCTTATAAGTTTACAGAGCATCTCTGTCCTTAAAAATGCTATTTAAATCAGAAGTCTCTGATGAGACTGTATCTCTACTGGTTTCTGCTTGTAATTGTGAAAGAGAAAGTTGCACTAATGTCTTTAACATTTTTATTTAATTTCTACTGGCATAGATTTTTTCTAAAATTTTACCAAGTTTTATTGAAATTAAAAAAAGTATGTATTGTTTAACTACATATTAAATAAAAAAAAAATTTCAGAAAAATTAAAAAAAAAATTAAGTAGTTTTCTGATGGATTCCCATGATCAAGAGCTTCCAAAGATATTCTTGCTCCAAAAAAAGACCATGCTGTGATTATCTCATTTATCAAATCATTTATCATTCAATATTTGACAAATGCACAGACAGGTTTCTTGATAAGCATGAAGATTATTATTTTGGCTTAAAAAATATGTGTAGAAATAAATGCAACTGAGAGACAAGTCACTAGAAACAGAGCAGTATGCATCACAAATGATAATAAATGACAATCTACAAATGTTTTCTAGTCTAAAGAAAATTGGAAACTCCTGCAGATTTTACTCTGTACTGTCATTTTTTGTTATCTAACTGGTTTACCATTTTCCTACTTTTTACACATCAGAAAGTAAATGCAGAGATGTACAAATCTTCATATGATTCTCAACAAATATCAATTTCTGATCATTTTGTTGGTAATGGGGGAAAAAAAGCTTCAATTTATATTGTTTTTCACATGCAAAAAATTCTGAGAAGTAACAGTAACTTCAAATTAGTCAAATGGTTGTTTGTGACTTTTACTAACTTTAAGTCACTAACATATTTGGTATACCAATGGATATTAATTTCCAGTAGTAACATTGCCAAAAACTAAGAAAAACATTACTTTCTAGGGGAAGATTTATGTAACAGCTGTAAAAAAGAAAATAAACTTTATTCTAAGAATTCAGACACATTTGTTTACTTCCTTGTTTTTTGTCAGATCCGGGTTCAGAAACAAAATTAACAAAATTAAAATTCTATCAGTGTAGTACAGGTGTAGGGTATCCATGCACATGTTCATTGATTTATGCATCCAAAAATAATACATGTACCGTTTTGTAGCAGTAACTTAAGACTTTTAATTCCATGCAATGATTTTAGTTCTATCAATTAATGTTTAATGTAGCTGGTAATATTTAACATTAAATTTAGAATTCAGATAAAATCAACCTTCCCTTTTTAAATCAATGATTTAAAGGAAAAGTATTTCTGTACTCATACCTTTTCGTCGAAGCTGCCTAGTGCCAGGAACTGGCTCGTGGGGGACCACGCCAGGGACTTGATACCCAGAGCATTCTCATAAGCACTAAATTTGGATGCACATCTTCCATCAATTGTGTAGAGAAGAATCTTGTACTAAAAAAAAGGAATAATTATCATTTCATGGTCATTATTTTCAAGACTTTACAAAAAAACTTTAATAAAATATTTGTAATTTGCCAGAGTCAAAAAAATTCAACTACCAAGATGTAGACTAGTAATATGAGAATGTTTCCATGAATGTATATTTCAATGTCTCTGAGGAACTTGACATTATTTTCATTATCAAGGATTCCACTCCTTCATCCAATTATTTTTTTTTAATTTTTACTTAAATCTTTTTCAAATATCAAAACCGAAAACGACATACTATGGCTTTATCAAAATAAAAGGATATACAGTTGAACTTTGATATCTTGAACACCAATATCTCAAATACCATGGATATGTGGAAGTGAGTTGAAGTTCCAACCATATTTTCCATATCTATTTTAACTTCATATCTTGAATCCTTTGATATCTTGTTTTTTTTTTTTTACTGGTCACGCCGAGTTCTGGATAATGATCTTTGACTGTATTGCTATCTTTCTTCACTATGGAGTTTCATTTTATATGAAATGGTATTTATACACTTACGATGCCATTCTCTTCAATTTACATTTCAATAAACTTAGGAGAATCAGAAAGTGACAGATTCTAAGAATGAGTCTTAGAAAGTAACTTAATTCCAGAAACTATTTAACTCCGCACTTATAACAAAAACCTTTCAACAGGTTAACTCATTGACTTATACATCTGCCAATAATATAGTGCATCTGACACAAGATTTCTTTGCTATTTTTATTGTGAATGATTCATTGCACCCACTTTGATATTAAACTCTTGTCACTGAACTTATACATTTATAATATTCTAATTATGTGAATTAGCAGGTATTTTGCAGATATTAAGAATAAATTAACATAACTGCACTGTATGTCCATTGAAAAAATATATATTGCTGAATTATTAACAGAAAATTACACTCTTAGCAAATAGTAATTTTGCCATGAAAATGATGCAGAAATATTGCAATGCAATCCATGATCCATAACATGCAATGAAGCATTGAAATTTTGCCCATTGTTAAAATGAAAATGCTAAAGATGATTTTCAAGATAAATATTAAATTTTTTTTATCAAATGGGGAATCTTGAGCACATTGCGTCTGCTTTTTTTGTCTTGACAAATCATTTACCTTTCACCATTTCTTGACCTCATAGATGGATTGATTTATCAAGCATAATAAAAGGAATACTACCAGTAAATACAATTCAAGAGAGAGAGAGACCTGTGGGCAACAATGCTCACCTGAGTCACTTTGCCCCTTCTGATCATGAGAAAAATTTTAAAGATATTTCTCATTTTTGATTTTATATTTTGGTTCCACTCTTGCCCCAGGGACATGACTTGACCAATGACTCGAATCCAAACCATCCAAAGACTTTTAATTCTAAAATTATGGAATCAGGCCCTGAGTAGGTCTGGGGTAGAAGTCAAAAATAAGAAAAACTGACCCAAAAAAAGAAAATGAAAAATTATAGAACAAAAATGGAGTGAAATATCAAGAATTTAGAAAAACATTACTCTTTATCTTGGAATATTTAAGTGCCCTCTAGAATAATTACTACTATTTCAGCATGTTCAGGGAAATGACAATGTAAAACAAAATATTTTAGAATAAATGTAACTGCATATCTTTATCAAGTTTCCCATTTAGGAAAAAAATGTTGATTTTAGCATGCACACTTGTCTGTCTACTTGTAGAAAAGATCTGAAGTAAGTCTGAAATATCATGGGTAATTTCATATATCCTATTAACATGTATTATGTTATATCAACTTAAAATTGTAATTATCAACTGTCAAATCTGCTGTTTTCTATACAATGTAGAATAGGTATATATGAAAATGAATGCATTATGTTACTTCTGAAGAAAAGGTCTCAAAAACATACTGTAACCCCCCCCCCCCTCCTCAATCTAGTCCTCCACCTCTTCCCCTTTCCTACAGGATACAGATATTTTCATTTCTGTAGTCAATCACCTCCAAAGGAGTCTTTCTAGTTCATTTTAATTAAATTAGCATATTTGCAGCTGATAAAGTCACGTGATCTTTTTCACAAATGAAAATTCATACTTTAATTTAAAATTTTTGCAGATTATAGGCCTTATGATTTATGAGGCTTTTAAAAAATCTGATACACAAATAACGGTAAAAATTCTTTTCTGTCTAGGGATACAGAAGTCTGCCATTTGCATATTTGAAAATGACACTGTGTTACTTATACCCTTATGACTCGTGGAGGGTAAATTACACGAGAGATTTTACATCAGTCCACCAAATTATGTTCTTTGTATCTATGTAAATTAATTATCAAGTAACCAATGGTTGATGCTTCAGAAAATGTCTTATTTGTCCTCTAAATTTTCGTGGTCCTTAGAACCTGTTACAAAGAAAAGCGGCATCATCCACTGAATAATTCATTAAGAAACGAAACCTGAATCTTCATCCATAAAACACTTAAAGATGCTTGTCAACAACAAAAAGATACAGTTAGGTCTACATTGTAGATCCCTGCTATGATAATCCACTAAGTTGGTCAAATTACGGGTGACGCGTGCTGAGGGTGATGCCAGCTGGGTGACAATTATTAGTCCTTGAGCAAACACCACAAAGAAATGTACGTGCCTAGGTTCACGACAATTACATACAAATTACTGCACTGTAGTTAAACAAAGGTGGCCAACTGCGTCAAAAATGTATCAAGTGCTTAGATTTAATGTGCATTTAATGCCTATTCACATCATATTGATTCCTATAAACACATTTATTACATTGATTTTCAACTGATCCCAAAAGTCATTTTAAAACTTCTCATTAGCATCCCTGAGAGTAGTCAGTCTTTCTGACAATCTGTGAAGAGGGCTCTTAATAATAACAACTTAAATTCAATTAAAAAGACAACAGTTTCATAAAAGTTGCAATTGTATCATTTCAAGTGTGCAAAAATAAAAGTTTCAAAAATTATGGACTTGAAATTTTCAAACTTAGAACTTAATTCCTAACAAACTCTGCAGTCTTTACTGGCCATGATAATTAGCCAAAAGTTAAGCTTTTTTTAACACAAAAAAAAAAACAAACAAAAAAAACAAAAAGGTTATTGGCAGTTATACCTTTAATGTCTAAAGATGTTTATTATTTTGACAAAATTCCTTTTCACATAATTTTGAAGCTACTCAAATAATATTAAAGAAAAGATTCATCAAGTTTCCACTGCCTATTTACCATAGTTATTTGAAGATACTGCAAATGAGTTATGAAGATATCAAATCAAATGCCAAACAAACTATTTCTATTACAATGACCATGACCAATGAGAAATGACCTTTGATAAACACAAGTTTTACATTGGTGATGAGATATGACTTTGACTCAAAGTTATAATCCAAATATGTCTCCCACATCAAATAAGAACAGCTTTTCTAAAAAGTGTCAAAGAAAAATTATTTTGTGGATTAAAAAATCTGAGCTATCTAAAATTTTAGTTCAACTTCTATGTGATATATATATTCCAGTGACAAATATTAATGAAAGTGTGTTAATGATAGATTTTCCATATACATGTACTGGTATAGATGTAAGGAATACTGATAGATATGGTAAATAAATTTTATATTTATCAAGACATCAAACAGGAGATGTAGGCATCTCATGCAGTTCAGCATTATTATCTTGCTTAGCATCAATATTTAAATGTCCTTTTTTCTCTGTTCAATTCATTTGTTAGATTATATAAAAACAAACAAACATCAGTGAGATTTTAGACTTGATGTCTACACACATGGACTTCTAGGTAAGTACAATCAAAATGCAAACCACACCTAAAGAAAATGCACAGAGACTAAGCTATCACAGATGCCATCTTGTGTTTACTTCTGCAAAACCTTCAGAATGCACACAGAATGAATGGAAGGAGAGTGTGTATTAAAAAAATTTAATTCTTTTCCTGGGGTGATCCTATTGTTGTAGCTGTTAAATGTCCTTCTTTTCAACAGGTTTTCGGACAATAGCCATTCAATGTCTTACATGCCTTCCACTTTTTTTGTTTCTAGCAATTTTCTTGTGAACGCTACTGAAGCGGCACCATCGAATTACCTGTCAGTCCTTGGAACTTTAGAGTAACTGAGAGAAGTTTAAACCACGTTCTATCTAACACCTCTAGATGCGACAACTATTTCTAGTCACTCATCTGTATCCAAAAATTCTATTTCTAAATGACAAGCACATTTCTTTGACAGTTGTAACTGGGATTTAAAGGAAGTGGGATACAGATTGAGGTAGATACCCAGTCATCACAACAGGTGTTCTGATCATCCGTCCAGCTGTATGTCTCGCTGACATTTAGGAGAGAGCCAGCACTTATTCCGTCCTTTTTACTCATGATGCCGTCCCATGTTCCAGAAATACCCAACATCCCACAAGTACCCATATGGAGTGCCCGCCAGCCCAACCTGCCCCCACCCCAGAGGATGTTCCCGTCCATGCCTAGAAACCACATGGAGGCTGCTGCAATGACCTATAACCCTGGATGCAGGTAACAATTATTTATGTCTCACTTTGAATCAGAATAACTGTTAGGCTACTGGCAACATCTGCAACTCTGACAAAAAGAGTGATGCTATCTGTAGCACTTTTTGCGGGATGCCCTTTTTAAAGTTGTAACACATTTAATGATTGATGAAATTTTTTAAATGTTCATAATAGATTTCAATGGGCATGCTTCTGCAAATTTTTATTGCCACTATCTTCTAACCTATGAAAAACACTGAATATCAAATTTTAACCATGAATATGTATTAAGTTTCACTTTTCCTCAAAATTCAATCAGAAGACACTTCATGGATTTTTTTATGCTTTTAAATATGTTAATGAAGATGTCAAATCACTGCTAATGCAATCAAACACTTGTTTCTTCAACGGATATGCATGCAGTCTTGGTTTGAGTCAGTCTGTATGAAATAATTCTGTCATATGAACTGTGAATGTGTATATCAATTACAAATTGAACTGCCCATGAGAAATGAATGAATGAATAAAATGATTGAAGCAGGACAGTAAACTGTACTGCAGGTAAACAAACAACCCGACTGTAATTAACCCCTGTAGCACTGTAACACCTTTGTGGAAGATTAAACATTGTGACCATAGGGAAGCATTATTGTTCTCCACAAATTGCTGGCTGTATTAAATTCCTTCCATTATCTTTTTGATTTTAAGACCCCTTATTGTTTTCCCCCAAACATGCCAATCACCAGCATGTCAATCATACAGAAAGGTGAAAAGAAAGCCAGGGGTTGGTTAAGGTCACTTATTGTGTGATTACGGTGTATGCATGAAAATCTGAAACCCGAAGAGCGTACCATAATAATGAAGTTTGCTGCAGGAAGGATTGATATGTGAATATTTTTGTATCCAGTCTATAGAAGATCTTTGAACTACCTAAAATTGGGTTTCGATGTAATCTTACAATCTTATTGTAGATATCAAAAGTAAATACAGAATCCTTAAAATTGACCCTTAAATTCATACTGCCAGTGTAATTAAAATTATAATTACTAAATTAAGCATGCACATTCTTATCAAAACATATTTATAAATATAAATATATTTTTGGATGTTATTCCCACAATTAAAATGTATATTGAGTTCCTGGTATATATGCAGGTACACATGTACCAGTTTGATTATGTAATTAATCTTTGATTTCTCTGATAGCAAAGTTTGCATTAGTGCAAAGTTCAATGGTTTTTGTAAATACAGAAATTATTCATTGCTAACTTTTGTCTGCTCAACCAATCAAATTCATTCTCTTGGTGATTATGGAATTATTAACACAATCTGTGAACATATCATACTATGAAAAAGGAAAATGATGATTAAAAGAAAACAAACTTCAGAAAGTTTGTTTTTCAAATGCTGTAGCTATAGTCTTCAGTTTCAAGAGAATGTAAGGCTAGGTTATCAGTTACATCTAAGAAAAACTAAAACATAAGTCATAATTTATCATATCAGTCCATGATAAAGGAAATCTACGAGGATACAGCTGACTGATTTTTCTTTAGGTCCTGGTTATGATAACAGTGAAATAATCTTGTTATATGAACGGAGTTCTAGAATTTGAGAACTTATAACCCATGTGTGAGATTTGATCAACCCAATAATAATATCCTATCGAGAGAACTATGATTGAGGAATTACGCATAAATATGTAAAATTTATTCATGTTTGAGATGTATTTAATTATGGTGTTAAATTTGGGGATTACTAAGTAATTTATATTCCCAAATATATCATTGCATAGGGATACATATAAAAACGCATAAAAATAAATTTGCAATGATTATACATATGAAACTAAGTTTTTTTTTCAAAAAAAGGGAAAAATTTGCCATAACAAAGCAAGAACCATTATCAGCATGCCTATTCAATCTTTAAAAGTTGATGCAATCTCCAATTAGCTATGAACACGAGATGTCAGTAGTGCAGGAGGCCAACTATAAAATGTCATATAAAATTTAAAATCTCCAACAAAAAAATATCCACCCATGGACAACTCTCCTAAAAACAAAATAAAACTGGAGACATTCTGACATTAAACTGTTCTTGAAGACAATTTCAGTAGGCCATCGATTGCCTAGGAATCTGTATTAGTGCCCTACTAAAACAAATGACTTGGATCAAACAAGTCTTTTTATGTTAATTTGTTTTGTGGTTTATTCTTCAGTCAATTAATTTAATTTTTATGAACCTCAGTAAATACTTTAGAAATGGGACAATGAACTCTGATGCAAAAAATGTGTTACACACTCTTCATATGTGAAATACTCAGAGGTGATTTAACTATTAAGATATAGAATTTCTTGCATCTGCCCACCCCACCCTTCTTTTTTTTTTTTTTAAAGAAAAAAAAACAAAATGGGTACTTTAAGTGTAAAATGCATCAAAACAAAATGTGCATGTCAGATATGTTTACGTAGGGTGGAAATGCATGCATTTAAATGTAATAAAAGTAAGGTACAAACAATGAAATGGTACAGTTCTGAGTGGAAAAATCTGAGTGTACATTAAGTGCTCAAAAACATAAAAAAAAAAAATTATATATCCATGCTAGGATAAACTAATTGCTAAATAACAGAAAATGTGCTGCTCCAAAACACACTTGTTACCCCCAGGAAGTTAAAAGGATAATCTTCATCCATAAATTATTCTCTGCACAATGAATAAACTTGTGACCTACCCTTGAATTAACATTTTACGACCACAAAGACATGCATTATAATATTGATCAGAAATGGTTAGTGTGCACTTTTGGTTTGAATATTGGTTTTCTAAGCCTTCAAGATGATTTCTTCATGTTATAAAAAGGTCAAAAAGTCAAAAATTTCTGATAAATATGATTTATTACCTAATAATGTTCAATTAAAAATCAAATTTATTTGGTTGCAAAATATAAGATTTCTAGCAAAGCACAATTGTCCACAGAAAATAAAGTTTAAAAACACAGCAAACAAAAAACAAAAAATAAATTCTTATTCCAACAGTGATATATTATGTCTAAGAGAGTGAATCAAAAATCAGTAGTCACATTTTAAATGTATAAACTCTTTCTTTAATACTTTCATTAAATTTTTTTGCTGAATACCACATTTCTGAATAAATCTAAGTCATAGACAAGGTATTTAAAGATAAAAGAAGAATTGTGTAATGTGCTAATCATGGCCCAATATGAATCTTATGGTTCAGAGGGATTTTTTTCCTTTTGATCCAAATCCATAATGCATTTGTCCTGAATGACGGCTTTCCAGTCAGTTAGTCATATTGTCCACTAACAAATCACTGGCCACTTTTGACAGCTTTTTAAATTCCTTATCAGCTACACATCAAGGAGGACTGTACAGCTTAACTGGTGCTATGTCCAGCAGTAATACCCATTATCACCTAAATCTCACTTACTCTACCCAATCACTGAAACAGAAACTCTAAACACCATTGAACAGATTTCAAAGGGACAAAAATGTCTCATCATTTAAGAGTCTTTGAATGAAATCATGACTGGAAAAAAAAAAAGAATTCAAATCAAAACTCTTGAAAAAATTTCTTCAAAACATTAAATTTGGGAAAAAATGGTGGTCAAATTCCCAATTATTTTTTCAATACATATTTTTCTGAGTAACACATGTTGTCACAAACCATTAAAGTATATTTAAACAATTGTATTGAATTATCATGACCTTGTTTAAATGCCAGCTCTGTGCATACATCTAAACATAAACATTTTCTTTGTTCTCTAATTGTCCCTTCAACTATAAAGGTACGGCACCATTTTTACCCACTGTTGAAGGTAAGGAAGCAGATTTGTTAGGTTTGAGGGTCAAAAAGTAAAATACTGAATTGAATCAAGGGTCATTTATGAAAATGATTTAATCTGTTTCTAAACACCAGTATCTTGTGGTATGATCCTGACCTGGACAATGGGTTCCTTTCATCATTTCAGGCTATAATCAAAGATAAATAGCTATTAATTTTCACCTGGACAGGTATGTTAGCTACCTGTGGACCAAGTTACTCTGTGACTTGAACCTCCTTGATAAAGCACACGCAATGTTTAAACTCAATCATTCATATCCCCACTCATAAGTTTTGTACTTTAAAACCCTCCACTTCAAGGTCAGTTCTGTCTCCATTGCAATAATTCTACAGTGTCATCTCATTACAATAAGTTTTTGGCCAAAGCTGCATTTCTGAACTGCCAAGAATGATTCTGTAACTTTTGGGACAATTTATTAAGAAGTAATAGATGGAAACTACCTAACAAGCATAAATAACATCTGTTTTAAAACCTATCATGTATCTTACCAAGTTAGAATAAACTTTACCAATTTCACGCTTAAAAATTTGGGTATCAATTCATCAGGAAAATGGGGCCTTGGAATTGATCTGATAAATTGTCAGTTTCTACCTGGCTAACTGCATCATGGTGTTTACTCTAGATGGCACCATTACATGTAAGATTAACTCAAGGATGTAACATCAGCTTATCTTTAATCTTAAAAGATGTCTTTGTCAGTGAAATGGCTGGACTTTGAAGTCATAACTTCTATTATATCAATATTGTGCCCTAGAGAAGCATCACCAACTCTTGGATAAGGATCTTCATTGAGAATATGAAAGAATATTGACTCTTGTCTTTTTATCTGATTTTCTTTTCAAAACCAATTTTCACACATGATGCCCAACAATCCAAAACATTCCTAAGGTAAACAGAAACTTTTTTGGGCCACTAAAGGGTAATTAGTCTGATCTTTATTTACCGCTTTTGTTTACCTATCACTTTAGCTTTTCTTAGGAAAAGTAGTTAGTTTACCACCTTCTAAGATAACACACAGAATACTGTGAAAAAACCTGGTTTATTTATCTAAGAGATAGTACTTGATTGGATTACTACCAGTCTTTGGGAAGACAGAAGACAATACTGTTTTTCTGAAAAGAATTAAAGCAGAACATTTATCTTTTTTGTGTGTGTGTTTTATGGGACTGTTTTTAAACCAATTTTTTTTTGAAAGTTGATTCTTTGGTTACACAAAGTAATTGGTTAATAAACTTTGAGTGTACCATGAATTTGACCTGGTATTTGCCTTCAGGGCCAGACTTTTAAGACTGCATGGTAATAAAAAAAAATTAGTCTACATTTTTTGGGGGGAAAAAAATTTCAAATCTTTCTTGCAGCTTTTTCTAAAATATTTTCTCAGTTTGTAGTAACCTGTAGTACATAAATTTTATAAATGCAATAAACAGAAAGTATCAATTAAAGAATTAAATCATATCCGATAACACTCTGCATATCTGCATAGCATTACATTAAATTCAAATTTGTCATATTTTATAGCCTAGCCAAAATATCATTTAATTCTATTTTCAAAAGATTGAAATTTATTATTTGTTATGATTTTTCTTTTTTTTATGTCAAGAAAAAAGGTCACCTACATCATCAAAACTAATAAAATTAATAGACTGATATTTGGGTGGTAGAAGAATTTTAAATTTATTAAATAATTTTGTTTTTATGTACTTTTTCACAACCTTTCTAATAAACTCTAAAAACGTAATGATAAATCTGTCTTAGGAGATTGGTTTATGAACAATATGCTTTATGACAAATAAATCAACTGAAATGCATGTGGTCACCTAAAATGCCTCATCCAAAAAACATTGACGTCAATTTTACCCTTCCTCTTTTGACAACGTTTTGTAAACACACACCTGACAGTTTTCAATGAATTAAATGAATCTGATTGAATCTATCAATTGAATTTTATTTTCAGATGTCTCTCAATGAGTATTAAATTTCACTCCAGCTGCTTTCTGGCATGGTAAATACACCATTATCTAAATGGGACAACATTTATGAATGATGTCAATGTAATGTTATCTTTTTTTTTTCTGACATTGCTATGTTGTGTAAGGCTTTACTTCCGTATGAATGAATTTTTATTTAATAAGTTTAAGATGAACTTGCTTATGAATTTGAGTTAGCAAAAAAATATACATGTACATGCACAAAGCATATACTATTACATTAAAAAAAAAACATGACAATTGCTCCTAGAATAGATTTTCCTTATCTAGATTTTATAGTTTTTGATTCAAAGATTTTACTACTTTTCTTTAGAAAAACAAAAAAGAAGACCCATGGTTCAGATAAATATATCAAAAGTTGAATGAAACTTCAATCTGATTGTGAAATTTCAATTAGCTTTCTCAATTAATGGCTCACTCGAGAATCCAACGTTATGGTGTAATTAAATATCTTCTTTACTGAGCAAGTGTGGTAAATATATATCAATGTAATTTAAAACTCTATAAGATAAAACAGCTGTTATATAGGTGTTTGGTATTTGGTGACATTATTGCACTAGGCACGCTTACTGTGATTGGTGATTCCCACACCGCCAGAACTCGTCCGTCTGGGGACCACTCGATACCCGCTAAGTCATCTGTCTCAGTCTCAAAATGCTGAAATAAAAGAATTCAATTTATATTTGATTATTTTGAAATATCAGAAAAATTTCTGGTGACAATGCTATAATTTAGAATGAAAAAGAATGATTTAAAATATCTTCAGTTCATGCAGTTTGAAATGCTGGGAACTTCACGTGATATGCACATGTATTATAATTTGTGTAAAATTATTTTTTTAAAAAGCAACTGCATTCTTGCTCAGTATCTGTGCTGTGGTTGCTCATATTTACTGCAATCAATGATATCATCTAGCAACATGTTAAAAGAAGGACCAGTAACTGCATTACTTTTACAAGCTCCCAAGAGTCACAAGCAAAGATACTTATGAAGTCTTTGCAATCTCTTCTCTCCGCCAGGGCCATGTATCTCCCTCCATTGCTGTAGTCTAATGCTGAACAGTAAATGATACATAATCTTTATACTACTTCATGATAAACATTAAACAACATACAAATGCTCATGAAAGTAGAATATTTAGCAGTGGTCATGCTTTGTGCTGCTTTACCAAATGGAATATTAATGTACTATTTACAATGTACTCACGTTTTTGACACTGTTTTGGGTACCGAATGTATGAGACAGACTTTGTTACTAAGGACCAAACAGTTATCCTCAACTGCAAAAAGATAAAATCATCGGTACTTTTTACAAGTTCTTATATTGTGTATTTAATTTTGATTAGTTAATGAATCTCTTTCTCTCTCTCTCTCTCTCTCTCTCATTTGACTTTTAAATTCATTGCAGAGAGTTGTAAACACTTCAGAGTTAATAAATATTTTAATGTATTTATGATTTTACACTTGGGTGTGTACTCTCTCATTACCCTATATGTATTTGAAGTCAAAATGCCTCTAAAAAACTTTTAAAATACACTGTATACACTAAAAGTCTGCTATCATCATTTCTGCATTTACTTATAATGGAAAAAAAAGAGAAAAGATAAGAAAATTGTCAAATTTTTTTTTTAAAAATATGCATTTAAATTTTTACAAAAATCAGATCACATAATTTAGTCACAATATGCAATCTGATCTTGCTTTTAAACATAAAATTTAGAAGCAATAAATGTCACCAGAATGTTATTTATGTAACATGATCAAAGAAAGATAGTCTATATTTTTCCTTAATTATGTCAAGATAAAAATCTTAAAAATCCCTCTCATTAGATGCTTAAATATCTCAAAATGTATGTAAGTTATGGAATAAATGATCCTTTTCCTCAATGATTAATGCACGAAAAAAAAAGAGAAATGTGTTGTTGTTAATAAAAGATCATTAGATAAATTCTCTTACAAATATGTTTCACGATTTTTTTTTTCTGAAATCTTAGGTACTGCCAGTCACAATTCAACTTATTTTACTTTCATATGTAAAAAATGTACAGGTACATTGCAAAAATATGGCTATAATCCAAGCATTTTAGCTATACAAGAAAATAAAATGAAACAATTATTGAAGGAGAAAAGAAGCATTGGTGTAAAGCTAAAAGTTTTTGTACAGAAGTACTCATTTCCCCTAGGAAAACTTTTTACAATCTTACACCAAATAACTATTTCAAAAAAAGCGACAACACCAATACAATAGAACCTATTGAGAATTAATCTAGCTGAAAATTGTCCACTGTCAAGAACTGACACTTACAATTAAATAATCGCCCCAATTCCAAAAAAATTAAAGATGTTAGGCTGGGAACCTTATCTTCAATGATTCAACACAAACAAGTTGAAAGACAAATAAGAGAAAATGTAAAAAGGCCATAAAATTTGTCAATAGACCTTGAGGTTAGGAGTCGAAAGTTATACATTAACAAATATCGAGAGGACGAGAAGCCCAAGAAGCTATGGGAACTGACATTATTCGGTGAGTTAATCCATTATTTAATTTTGTTTTTTCAACCTGAAAAGTCTTTATTCTCAAATAAAAAAAAATAGATTGATAACTTAATATCCCATTTCTCTCATGTATGAAATTCTATTTGAAATTTCTACAGTGAAAAAATACTGTACTTCAAAAATTCACTCTACCCCATATTTTTTAAAATGTGAATTTGGGGTCTTAATAAGTATACACAAGAGGATTGGTTTTAATTTTAATGGATGTTAAAACCTTATGCATGTATTTAGCGTTGAATTAGATTTGCAATTTATATAAACATGATTCTCAGAAATAAATTAAAGTTATCTTAATTGCCAGTCAAGCAAAAATTAGTCCTGACATTTTCCTTGAAAACTCCTGTAACCTACGTAAAAATCAGCTGTTGTTAGGATGTGTCGACCATCTGGGCTCCATCTAGCTGCACATAGTCCAGCCGACCCTTCATCTATCTTACATGTCCATTCTGGTTGTTCTATGGACCAGACCTATAAACCGTAGGGAAAAAAAAATTCTTATACAGTGTCTATGTTTTGTAACTAAAATATTTGTATATGTTACCAGAATAGATGCACGCTTTCATCTGTTGATCAGAGGATGTCAAATCCTCTCGTTTTTCTTAAATATGCATCTTTAAAGTGTATTAACTTTATTCTGTCACGTGGTAAGAAATTTACAATTACAGTGGAATAACTTTAAATTTCAGCTTTAATTCAACATTTCTTAAATGTTGATAGCATGTAATGTCCTTGTAGAATTATTTATTATGTAGATGATAGTATATTGAGTGAGAGGAACATTAGATGTTTTGGATTTACAACCTGTATTGATAAAATCTTCTCAGTCTATTAATTTAATCTTATGAAAGATGAAATTTACACATGCCCATAAATAATTTTTAAATAAGAGTCTGAGAGAATATGAAAAAGAGAGACAACTCTTCCTGGAAACCAGCAGGGAGACAGGTTTAGACCATTAGAAAGCAATAATGACTTATAAATATTAAATGAAATTCATGTGGCTGTCTTACAATGGGTGCGAATTAATGTAAACTTCAAAGACATAACCATGTATTTATCACAGAGGGTGACTAGATGTAGATATGTGATTAATAGGTTATCACTGAGAAAGATCATTCTGTTTTTTAAGGATTAGAGAATAAGATTAATATTCTAATCTTGTTGATCATCATTTCCAAACCTTTTGAAAGAGATGCTTATATTTTCCGTATTTTACATGGTATCTGGCTTAGTTAATCATTTTAAAAGTAAAAAAAAAAAACTTTACATATTTACATGTGTTTCAATTATTGCTTCATCACTAACAATAAATTACCTGACATTTTCAAAGTTCTTAGGTTAGCTGAAGTATCTTTTGCTCTTTAAAGTAAGATTCTTTCATGTGTTTTGCTACATGTATGTCTTATCTTGGACATTAAATGGGGAAATACTCTTAGCAAAAAATTTACATTTAAACTTCTGCTAAAATACCTGAGTGTAAATAAAATTGTTGTCTCACCTGTACTATGCCTCTTTTGAACAGTCCACACAAAACAAACTGTGAATCTGATGACCACTACAATAATTTTTTTTTTTTTAAATTGTAAAAATGTACAAATTAAAGCAATTCAACTTTTAGAAATATGTTATAGGCATTATAATGCACTGTAACATTTTTTTTTCCTGTCATGAAACATCATCTGCCATGACTTACCAGAAAGTCATTAAAATTGCATAACAAATTAGGTTTACTATTACTGTGGTTATAATTAATTGAATTCTGAATGAAGGTACCAAAGCAGTGACTTTAATTGAATACTGGATCATTAACCTCTATGTGTTGAATGGTGTCTAGGCATGTAAACAGATTCTGTATCTGTAGTGTATCCACATCTCTGATCACTAGACGAAATTCAACCACTGAAGCCTGTAAATAAATACACATTATTTATGTAAAGTTTGATATTAAAAAGAAATTGGTTTCTTTAATTAAATCTAAACTGACCGTGTTTCAATTTTCATATTTTCTTTGCTTTAAAGTGGACTGATATACGATTTTCAATTAATACATTGTAATTTTTTTTTATACATATCACATCCACTGAAAGTATGTATAAATTTTTGCTTTCATAAAATTTGACACTTGATGCCAACTAGAGAATTTGTATAAGCAAACACTGAACTGAGATTACTTGCAATTCTTATAGATGTGTATACATAATATATTAAACATGACATTTTTTGTGTTACATTTTCAAGTATCTTAAACAAAATTTGATGTCATAAAACTCTGTTTTGAGTGTGAAAAATTTTATTTGGTGGATTATAGGTTTTTTGTAATATAATCTGCTTATAGACTTTTACTAATATAAAAAGGGAGAACAGTTTTATTGAAGCAGGTAAACTCTTTCCTATTCAAAATTTACACAAAGTAAATTGTAACACTTATACCATAATCCAAAATGCTGATTAGTCAATTGATGCTTAATGTTTCCTTCAGATTTTCTCTAATTCCTGACAGTTTTTAATTTGGCACCTTGCTGTCAGATTACTTATCAAAGAGGTAGAACTCAACATGTAACATTGCACAATAAACAGGCTTTGAATGATACTTCATATTACCATGATTGTAAATAACATTTATATAAAACTTATGGTTTTCCAATAAAACCAATATATATTTTATATTTTCTTATGCATCTGATTTGAACAAATTTTACTTCAATATTTTTTTTTAACTGTGGGATTAGGCACAAGTTCTAAAAACTTAATTCGCCCTCTCACACATGTAAATCTAATTACACATGATATAATTATGTTGATATGTTAATTAAAAAAGGTGTTTGAGAATTGTTTCAATATCCAGCAAGAATTAAAAAAGCCAAGAAAACATAATTTTTCAAATTATTATTAATGTCTTCATGAACAGTTTATGTGCTTTCGTTACTGTTCTGTAGAAAATAATGTGTCTCCTGCATCATTTTATTGTGCCAGAAAGAATATGAAGCAAGGGAGTGTAAGCTTTATGACTGAACAACCATTCAAGTTTATGAAAAAGGTTTGTGTGAATGATTAAATCAGGTGAACTAGAAAGGACATCACGTAGTACAATAATACATGAATCTTGTCAGTGTGTCTACTTCCTTACCAAATACTTTCCGTTGGGGGAAAACTTGCAAATTTGACTACTTTGACGGAACAACTCGGAAAAATTCATGTCAATTTCTTTAATATTTCAAACAGTTTGACGAATGCTCATCTGGAATACACAAAAAGAAAATACACTATACAGTCCTATCAGCATGTGTCAACATGCGACAGTCGCCATCTTCTCGTTAGCTCCAAATACCGTGCACCTTTTTGCATCGTGTTGTTAGCGGCAGAACTCACAATCACTTTGATCAATCACCATTAAAATGTACCGTACTGTTTTGTAATTAGCCTGTTAATTGCATCACAGGTAGCGTTAAAATCACAGGTGTGTGTTTTCATAAGCAACAACTTTTCAAGTGTAATCTTCGGACTCCCGACTGTGCTGCGCGCTGATTGGTCGATCTGTACAGTTAATCCCTGGGGTCACGGGTATATAGCAGGTAAAGAAATGTTTGATTAGATTAAAAATATTTCCAATGGCTAAATTAAATTATAAACATAGGTAAGTGCATAAGATATTTACTTGTTTTAAAACTGGGTTCATCATTTTGTCCCGATTTCTGTCATAACGCGTTTCCCGCGAATATGCACCCGCCATAATAAATAGAAAACCACGTGGTATAGATCGAATTATTGACAGTGCAGTGTCAGAGAGTGGAAGAGTGAGGATCACCATTTGTGTTCAATTTCATTGTTTTTATGTCGTTACCTCATATATAGCCGTTAAAACGGCAATATTTTTTTTACTACCGTAAGTATTAAGAAATGACGTTTTTGTGGAAACACATCGAAGTTCAGAACTGTAGTAGTAAAAATGTCGATTTTGGGAGAATTTAGGAATGCCGAATGGCGGTAAAGTACATGTTCCGGTGCAAGCGTTTTGATGTTTTGGCAATTATTTTTGTTTCAACTTTGCCGGTAAATGTTTTATAGCTTGAAAATTGTAGTTGGTCACTTTGACCTCATTTCTGCTGTGTAAACAAACTCGATTTCTGTAGATTGATAAGATAAGGGGTCAAACATTCAAAAGTTCCGATTAAACTCTCAAAAGTTCTGTAAATAGTTTATATACAGTGAATTTTTCATTATTGAATATATCAAGATATGAAATCTGGCACTTGTATTTAAATATATTAGTAAATATAGGTGTATAGTGGATGCAAGTTTCAAAGAGCATTATTCATTTGATTAATGAAGATTATTTAAGTGTTTAAAAACATGTTAGACTGCAGTTGCAACTTAGCAATGGATACTACAATGTGATATCAAATGTGCAAATTTTCACGTAAATGGAATTCCCGACGATTTTGCATTCATGTCCCTTTTTTCCTTCTCTATTTTCCTTATTCTAGGAATCAATTTTGGTAAAATTCAAATGCAAACAAAGTTCTTATGTATGTCAGAGAAGAAAATAGATCAGTTAAGTTTGTTTGAACAATGGCTTAAAATGGGTGAACCCCATGGCTGTGTACTTTTCATTGAAGATCACATTAAAAGTTATTCATTTTTGTTGACAATTGTACCCTTTCTTTTCTCTCTGACCCATAAGTCTTTATTTTCAAAAGAAATTTTGTCAAGAAAATTGTTAAATAGAAGGAACTCGCTGTCATGGTTTGTTTGAAAAACGTTTTCAATAGAAAAAAACTTGAGATCAATTTCTATAGAATTGGTTTCCAAGCTTACTTGCACATTGTATGTATTTGCTTAACAGAGCATGGAAGGTACATTAATTTAGGTATCAACAGGCAATAGGAATCTTGGAGAATTTTTAGGTTAAATCTTTCTCTCATCTGATAACCAATATTACAGAGCAATTACTCAATACGGAACTTTCGAGATACGCCGGAATCGTGGTTTACGGCTGACTTTTACACACAGCAGTCACGTGATAATAAGGAAATGTAGGGCATTGTAATGGCGAATGTTTACATCGCAACGAAATATTGAGCAGACTAAATTATTCGACGTCTGAAAAAAAGGAAGAACACAGATACTCCCAGCCACTACTGGTGTTCTTTGTCAGGGTGTGCAGCAGACGGGAGGCCAGTTGAGCCACTTATCCTTGGATGCAAGGCGTCCAATTTTAAGAGGAAACTCAAATTACGAAGGCAGCGGCCTCAGCAGGTCTTTCGAGATGAGGAGTTTTCCCCTAGACGATACCACTCCGTTTGTTCCCTACATTTTGTAGATGGCTGTCCCACTGAAAACAATCCTATCCCTACCCTATTTAGTCGCTACAATTTCAAGATTCCAAAATAGAAACCACCTCCATTGAAAAACCTCAGCATGCATATGCGAGTACAACCACTATGAATATACATGTATACCTCTACATCAACAGAGAAGAAGTGTGAAAAGGGTCAATGTAAAAAAAAACAGGGCCATCCAGGAAGCTGACTAGATTCGAAGAATTCTTGATCACACTCCTTAGAATTTGACTTGGTGTCAACACCTCTTTACTTGCTAACTTGTTTGGGGTAGCCGAGAGTCAGGTATACCAAATATTTAGCACATGGATTAATCTCATATATAGGGTGTGTTACTAAGAAATATTAGATTCAAACTGCAAGTTCACTAATTTGTCTAAGTTTCAAATAAAAATTTAAATATTGTTAATATTTTATGAATATATCTTAATTTTTTATTATATTACAAATGGTTTATTTCCTTAAATAAATTAATTACTGGTAATTGGTAAATATATTATATATATATATTTATTTATTTAGATTCACAAATAATATAATTCACACAGAATATTAGTATTTTGACTTTGAAAAGTATTACTAAGTAACTGTATTTTATATAGGTATTTGGACCTCAAATTAAATGGCCTTCAAGAGCACAAGTATAAGGAAATTCATACCACACTCATTCAAGAATGCTTTTCCTTGGACAAGAGTTCAGAGTAGTCGACTGAACAGAGATGTTTGTTCAGCGGCCACGTACCCCTAGAGCACAGCATCAAACATACAATAACTATAAGAGCCATAACACATTAAAGTGCCTTGTTGGAATCACTCCCTCTTGTATCACCACTTGACAAACGAATAATGATCTATATATGATGCATGTAATTGTACTATCCAAAGATGTGTTCATGAATGCTCTATGATCATGAATAGTAGCTATGCACATAATATGACATCTGAAACAAGTGCTTACATGTAAATTAAATCAAAAGAATAAGATCTTTTTCATGTATCTGAATGTTCATTCCATAAAGGCATCTAAAACATACCAGACCTGGGGTCAATTACTTTAAATGTAATGCATTAAATTACAATTACTTCAAAATTTTTACCATTACAATTACCATTACCCTCATTTAGAAAAGTAATTAATTAAATTACAATTACTTTGTTTAAGTAATGAATTACATTACACATTACATTTTATAAGAGAAAAACACAAATTTTATGACCACACAATTTATATCTATACTTTTCACACTTTGTGCTTGGTTGATATGCTTTCCCTCATGTCTGTAAGTCAGAGTGGTATTTGGATTTTGTATTCATTTATCATGTTCATGTAGTTTACCAATCTACCATGATCTACAGTTGACAAAGAAAGTGGATCGGAACACTTTTAATGTTGCAGTTTTGTTCAGTCTCTGATGTTAGTTCCTCCGTTTTTTTTTTAAATAAATGTATTAATGTCACTTGTTTTGTGGCTTCTTTGAAACCCAATGATTTCTTCTTTTTTTTTCAAAACAATTCTGGCTTTCTTCAATTGATTTTATAACTGTCTTGTCAAGAAGTTTTCCATTAAAACAATTATTTACATGTAGTATGTCTGTCAATCACCACTGAATAAACATTTTTTTTTTTTTTTAAAGTAAGATATAGGATTTTAATTTTAAGACTCTAACATTATAAATAAAAAAAAAATAACCTCTCAGTGACCTTTATTTGTTTCAGATTCAATAATGAAGAGAGATTTAAAACCAAAATGTAATTGAAAGGCAATGGTCATTACTGACATTTTTTTTTAAATTAATGCATAAACATTACAATTGTAATTGAAAGATGAGTCCATTACACATTACATCCAATTACTTTGAAAAAATGTAATGATTACAATGCATTACCATTACCCCAGGTCTGATACAAACTGTAATGTAAATATTGTATTTATTTATGAAAGAATTTAATCATATGATCATGATGATCGAAATATTTTATTGTTTGTTCCTAATTTATATTTATCAGTTCAGGTATTCTGCCATCAATAAATTATGAATATTAATGAATCCTGTACCTTAGACCAAAAGTGTTTTAAGTTTTTCCTCACTGTTATAATCAAGAATGCCATAAATTATTATGCATTACATGCTTATCTCATTTACAAATTTGTTGCTCTGCTATACTTAGAGAGACATAATTGCAACTTTCAAATGTTTGTCGAAGAGATATTCACATTTTTGTACTATTTCCTCAAATTTCAAAGGATCATAATGTATTTGCTCACAGAAAAATCCACATTTTGTGTAAAAACACAGGAGTTGAAACAATTTTTTTCTTCAATTTCTTTAATAGAGTTGTTGTTCAAGGACTTGCATGGGTTGTTTATTGAATGGTGAGCGCTAACTTCAGGTTCTTCTCCTGTATAGTCCTGTAGTTTTATGTAATTGGCCAATACAAGATGAGATGACACGAGGCTTAAAAAATTGTCCCAAACACATGGAATATCTGTTCCGACTTGAGTGTGACAGTCTTTGTGCCTCTCACAGAATGAAGCCACAGCAAATATCGAAGCTGTACAGTGCTTACACGACCCATCATCTCTAAAATCAAGAGAACTTTTGTTCAAAGTGATGAAGTATTGAATATGAAATTCCATGACATGAATAGTGTATTGAGCAATTTACATAATCATAAATGCTTGTAGGCTGAGACAGGGCTCCCTCTGTGTATGTGTTTTTATGAACAAAAAGCATTAGTATATCTTTATGAAATAACATTTTTGATAATTATTGCTTTAAATTCTACTGGAGAATCTGTAGTCATAATGTGAAAACCAGAATATTTACACTACATCCACCTGAGTGAATCTGTTCATTGCCCTCAACAAATATCCAGGTCTTGTATGGATCTGCATCTGGCTAGTCTCAGGAACTGTGTCACACTTGATGTACTGAAAATCATCAGACAGGGGGGACACTTTCACTTTATCAACGTGGTTGTTTTAGTCTGTATCCATTGTCTTGTCTCTGTCTATGTTTTCAACCGAGAATAACGTACTCCAGCCATCGTTCAAAAGTTTTATGAAAACATCGGAAATCTCAATGTTCGGCAGTTTTATGAGATCTTCAGACCACCTATCAACACTTGTTATATTTCGGAAAACTTTATCTCCAACAGTTTGACATCACCACCCTGTAGGCCTAATCATCTGCCACTTCTGAATTTCAACTCCCAGTTCACAAAGTCTTATCAAATGATGATTTTAATATATTGAAAAAGCTATTCCTTTAAAGGATAAAAGGTCTTTCAGCATAGGCACTTGCCAAGAATTGAAATTATAGTCGTAATCACAGTCTGTATCTAATGACGCCATCGTTTACATGCCCTACATTTCACTTTTGCGTGATGTAAAAATCGGGTCGGAAACGTATCTCGGAAGTCGCGTATTTGAGACATCTGTAGGCATTTCTTGGAAAGAAAATTTTCGTAGATTCATAGAAAGAGATGTATAGGTCTTAAGAATTAAGGGGTTTGGGGGTTGTTTGTTTGTTTGTTTTTTTTTTTTGTTTTTTTTTTTGAACTTGCATTATTAAAAAAAAAAAAAAAAAAAAAGGTCATGCTAAAATTTTGTGCAGATGTTAAATGATTAATCGATCTGTCAACAACCAAACTTTGACACAATTTTTGATGTAAAATATTTTTCTTCAACTTGTATAATTTGTATTATATAGATATTTGTGCATCATCTTGTACATTCCTATACTTCTCAATGGATTCTAAGGATCAATTCTATTACAGATTTGGAAAATATTCATCGAAAATACCAATGTCGCAGACAACCATATCTCCTAATAGTTCAGTCACTGGGCCCCCCTTGTCCCAGGAAGCTTTTGATTACTTGTGGCATAGCTTAGAAGAGTGTACTGACCAAGGGTAAACAGTTTTATTTATTTTATTGATTTATTTGTAAGGGGGGGGGGGGGGGGGGGGCATTGATATAAAATGGATAAAGTACTTGAAAAAGAAATATGGGGAAAGAAATCAGTAATGTACTGAAATGAAGATTTTAGAATGTACAAATTAAGATTTGTTTTCCTTAATTGCTCTGAGTAAGATAGATAGATAGATAGATATATATATATATATATATATATATATATATATATATATATATATATATATATATATTATATTATGTTATTTCTGATTTTATCATTTTTCTTTGGACAATGTACTGATAAATGTGCAGGGTTGTCCCTAAGAATTAAAATAGCAGGGGACATTAAAAAAGTACAAGGGGATCTGGGGTTCCTCTCTTAACAGAAGGATGAAGGGGAATACCAGAGTAACTTGGGGATTAAGTCATTATAGGCAGGGAAATTCCCAGGCCCCCAGGACTTGGGGACAACCTTGATGTGAAATATTCTTGGTACAAATTGATGCAAGGGTAAAATAAGTGGGTTTTTTTTTTTTTTTTATCTTACTATAGCCAGTACACTCATATACAACAGAGGGACTTGGATTATTCATACGAGGATATAAATGAGGATGAAGATACCACTAGCCTTCAGATAGAAAGATTTCAAATAAAATCGAATCATCAAGATTCGATTACAGATCTGGTAAGTTTGAGTTTTTTGTTTTTTCTCTTTGAGTTTGAACAACCATAAGAGTGTTTGTCTTGGGTAAAAACTCGGACACATAAAAATTTAACTTGTGAGTAAAAACAAAACATTACTTTAAGGAGCTGAATGATTTTGTATTTATAATAAGATTGTAATAGGGGAAAACCATTGACCACCATCAGTTAAGTGTTCCATTATATTAACAGTGTTTTGAGGGATTAATAATTTTTACTTTTACTCCGTTCTTGTTGCTTTAATTGAGTTCCATTTTCCACAAATATTTACCCAATGTGTTTTTGAATATTTACACATCAATTGAAGCATCTAATAGAAAATCAATGAAAATTCTCTACTGTTTTTACATAATATGCTTATATTAGTGTCATGAATTCATGTTTCATATTTTTAAAGTGCATAATTAGACAAAATTGGAAACTGATCAAATTGTCAGTGTGATAACATAATAGTATAAGATATAGAAGAATGTGCAAGATCATTTTATTTCAGTGGAAATCATTCCATGTGAAAATTTCTTTAATAGTTATAGTCAGTTATCCTTTTAAAAAATTTGATCCCTCTCCCAAAAAATTGGATCCTTCTCTGAGCCTAAGGCTAGTGGTCTAATGCTCATATCAGGTGTCTGTGGTGCTAAGCGGATGAGAGTTATTGAACCCCCCCCCCCCCCCACCACCACCACCACCTGGATGGGACACTAGTCCATGGGAGGTTGACCCCCACCCACAACATAACCAAGGACTCATTGCATCTGGATGTACTAAGACAATGCAGATAAAGTGCCTTGTCTAAGGACACAACATCAAGTGACCACAGCAGGGCTTGAATCAGAGACCTTTGTTACTGGCCAAACACTCATGACCACTGAGCTATGTACTCCATATTTAAAAATTGGATGCAAACCAAATTTTAGCCCATTATTGATCAAGTGTAAAACAGGCTAAACAACACTCATTAAATTATAAATGAAGGCCCTAATCTGATTACGCTGTTGTCCTGTTTAATATTAGACCACAAAGGCTTTAGGCCTCTATTCCTTATACCTGCTGACAGTCTTTGTTACCTTTAATTAGGTGTAAGAACATTACCTGGATATGCTAAAAGGCCATTGTTAAACTGGGTTGTATTACATAAACTAATAATGCATTTGCTGGTGTACTATGGCAAAACTAGGTTAAATGTTTACAAGTCTTTAAGATATTACATAGAGTTAAAGCTTGGAGTATGAAATCTTTGTTTGCACAGCCCTGTTGACTGATCTAAACAAAGCCATGCTGGTCTGCTATATATAGGTTTAACCCCAGTAACCAAGACAACAGAATGCCAATTTTAATTATGCACTGTTTCTCTAAAATTTACTGCAGTACCTAAAATCATTAAAAATTTAAAACAAGGTATTTATAAAGAGATCATGCATGACGAATATCCCTTTAAATCAATCTTTTGTTCCCCCTTTGCGTCACCCTGAACTAGAGGCATTATCATATTATAAATACTTATTGATCACCTGGTATTGAACTCTGCCAATATCTACGTGTTTGGGCAGGTAGATTGTCGCACGGACTTTATACAAGTTTATACCTGTGTACAGGCAAATGTTTTATTCCATATAAACTAGTTTACAATTTGAAATGCTTTAGTGAGGAGTATTTTTATTTTAACTTTCTGTGATATTTATTTATTTATTTTAAAAAAAAAAGGTACAGTTTTTGTACTGTGAAAATTAACTAAAGATATTTTTATCATTATCCGTCCACAATGATTAAGTTTGAAAGAACTGGATTTACTACATACAGGGTAAGTTGAGTACTAGTTGTTTACATCTCATTAATGAAAAGGTAACATCTTTTAATTTCGTTGACTAGTAATACAACACTAAATAAAGATCAATTTTTTTTTCTAAATTTCTTTTTGTTTTACTATATAAACACTAAAAAATATTAACCATAATTTTAAGTTATAAATAAAATCAATTTAATTAAAATTAAATTTTATAAGTCAGGAATGTGGCATGTCCCAAGTCTTTCTATAAATAGCTGTCCCACAAATGAGTTGTCAACCTATGTATGTATACTTGTAGATATAACTATAGGTACACTTGTGGCTTAGAGAATTGAATAGAATATTTAAATTTCTCTAGGCCAAACTGATAAGGCATAGGGCAGTTCATGCATTTCTGGTAAATATATATATGTGAAAGAGATGAAGAAAAGCTTCACCTATTTTCATAAATTTCCCTACTAAATGTTTTATGTTAATTCATTTGCTTTCTCATTGGAGGATAGATTAATTGTCGCCCTGATAGATATTGATCTGTGGGGAACTGGTCACCAAAAATAATTAGGCTTATCTATAATAGCATTCTCCCATCATTGATCCTGTAGTAGATTGAGCAATCAAGCCCTTGTTGAGATAATTAAGTGTAAAATGCATTTTCATTAAACTACACAGGTCACAGATTTTTTTCCCCTGTCTCCCATGTGCTATTGATTTCTAGAATGGTTGATGCAGAAGCTATGCCAGAAATTTTTTACCATGCCAAAAGGAAGAAATGACAATCAATATGAAATAAAGATTGTATCATGAAATTAAAAACCACAGAACATCCAGAAACAAAAGATGTTAAATACACAAATCTGTGAATGTGCAACATAACTTTTAATTTTGCAAAAAAGTAACCCAGATGAAATGATTGATTCTTGGTTTGGGTGAAAAGATTTTATTTTTGAATAACAATTGCCATTCTTGTTGCAGCTTAACCCCATTATTCCACAATCAACAGCCTCGTCAATGAGCCCAGACTCACAGACTGGCATCATAGGCAGCTCAACAGCATCATCCCCATACAATGATGTAAGTTTATTACCTGTCTGCTATTGCATACAGCATACACTGGATTCCATCGGAAGTTTACAGCTGTAAATTAGAGAGACTTTAAATTTTAATCTGACATGAAATTGAATTTTGAATAGTAAAGACCAAAAAAAAAATTGAAAGTCAGTGATACCAATTCTTGTTACCTAAACATACATTAAGCATGATTTAGACATTAAAAAATAGCTTTCCAAACTGATCTATAGAGTTGGCATGTTTCATTAAGAATTTTAAGTAGATTTCAAAAACAAAAATTAAGTGATAAAGATAAATCAAATCTCACATGCTGGGACACACAAATCATGTTTGGGAAAATGTCACCCTCAGAGGCTGACAGATAATATTACTGTTTTTTTATTAAGCCAGTATTAGAAATGTAAACTGTTCACTCAACATGCCAAGCTAATTCATCAGGCCTTAGTTTGTTTAACTGACAATGAGAGAGTGTGTGTTTGATGCTATTCAATCAGTGTTATCTAAACATATTAAGTTAATTACTGTGTTTGACACCCTGCATTGATATATATAAAATTAGCAGATGTAATAGAATTCAAAATATTTATCTTGGCTATTCTGTACTACACAGTTAATACTTCAGTCTAAGTACTTTTTGAAAATGAGAATGAAAATGTTGGATTTGAGTTTCCATGCAGAAGAATTAGATGAATATTATGCCATTTATGATGAAAACAAGGTAAAAATGTAGTCAGAGAGCAAGTTTATTGATCTCTCTAAGATAAAATTGATTTTGTATTTCATTCTTCAAGATAATTTATTGATACTTTTATTTTTTCCAGACCATCACATCTCCCCCACCGTATTCACCACACACAAGTATGACCTCACCCATTCCAACAGTTCCATCCAAGTAAGTCAAGTCCAAGTAGATCCTGTTTTCCTTTGTGTGAATTATTAGTAAATAAAATGATTTACAGCAAATTAAGCTTCAGGCAAAAATATGGGGCTTTGTTTCGATGGGAATATAGGCAGAAGAAATTGAAGAATTGTAATAGGAATCTGGATATCACAGTTTCTTATAGGGTCATAGTGTTATTTTTGTGATTTTATATAGAGAAGATTAAAGAAACTTTGAAAAGAATCACTGGAATGGAATTTTAACTAACTGGATATTTGGCTTGGTCTCTGTTGAATTGTAACGGTATAGTTATTCATAAAAGCCCTTCTTTAAATCCCTTAGCGACATGAACAAACTTGAAACCACTTCAAAATATCTAATGTCAACATTGTGCTTGGTCAACAAAGTGTGTCGCATTAAAACTCCCACTTAAGAAACTCAGAGGAATGGGTTGTTAAAAAATAGAATTGCTTTGTAGAAAACAATTTTCTCTAGTGTTAAAATTTAATGACAAAAAGGTCAAATGATTGAAAAAATCAATTCTTCTCTTCAAGTTTAATAATTTACATACTGAACGCGATAAAACTAACCCACAATGTCATTTTTACCTTAAAGTCTAGTATATTGTCAACAGATAATAATCAATAATAATCAATAAATTCTTTTCACATTGTACAGAACGTTTTTAAAACAGCCTTTACAGTATATGGTTATTGGTAAAAAGGTCAATACATTTATTCTGGGTACACTTAGAATCCATTTTTCCCATCCTCATTAGAGTGATATTGATTTTATTTGCTTTTTACCTCCATTTTGTCTCTTCCATAGTTATTCAAAACATTTTAAAATTACATGTTAAATACTTATGAATGAATTCAGTATATTAAATAAAGTCCTTTGTTAGACTGTTAAAGTGAATGCAGAGTACAATTTTTAAATCTTACTTATCTTTTACAGCACTGATTATGCTGGGGATTCTGGATTTCAAATATCATTTTCGCAACCATCGAAAGAAACGAAATCAACAACTTGGACAGTATGTAGAAAATAAATCTTGATCACTTGTACCTATAAATCATGCTTTTTTTTCCCCCAGTTCATGAGTGTAAAATAATCTCTTTATTGAGTATGTAATTTATCCATATTATTTTGTGATAATGAGACATTTTGTCCTTTGCAGTACTCCGAATCATTAAAGAAACTATATGTCAGAATGGCTACAACATGCCCAGTACGTTTTAAAACACAGCGCCAACCACCTGCAGGTTGTATTATCAGGGCAATGCCAATTTTTATGAAACCAGAACATGTGCAAGAACCTGTCAAGCGTTGCCCAAACCATGCAACATCTAAAGAAAATAATGAGAGTAAGCAATATTTTCAAATATTTCAAAAGACATCATAATTAGATACTTTACATTCATGGTACTTTTGAGCATGTTAAGTTATAATTTATTTGAGGAAAGGATAGAAAGTGATCAGATGGATTACAGGGATTATGTAACATTTGTTATCAGGGCACTGTATGGATAAAGTTTGTATCAGCTGTAATCCTCTATGTTGACAAAATCACCAGTAATTGTGACTTTGAAAGATCTCGTTCTGTTCACATACACAGTAGAAATGTGCATTTTACTATCAGCGGAAGAAAGATTTTTTTTTGATAAATGTATTTGAAAGCTTGTAAACAAACCTTTTAAAAGAAGTCTCAATTAGCACAATAATTCCTTGCATATTAGCTTTATTATAGTTAAATTCTATGATCTACATGTATTTCTATTTATAGATCATCCCGCTCCAACACATTTAGTGAGATGTGAACACAAACTGGCAAAATATACGGAAGATTCTTATACATCCAGACAAAGTGTTATAATTCCCCATGAGCAGCCCCAGGCTGGGTCAGAGTGGGTGACAAACCTGTTCCAGTTTATGTGTCTGGGTTCCTGTGTGGGAGGGCCTAACAGAAGACCCATCCAAATTGTCTTCACCCTTGAAAAAGAGTAAGTGTCATAGAATTGTCAAATCAGTTAATGCATTAATACTCTAAAATGAAAAATAAGGAATTTAACTGCATAACAATGGTCTAAATGACAACTTGTCAAATATTTGCAGATTTCTGATTTTATCACAATTTTTTATTCTAGCAACCAAGTGCTTGGTAGACGGGCAGTGGAAGTAAGGATATGTGCTTGTCCGGGGAGGGATCGCAAGGCAGATGAAAAAGCAGCTCTCCCACCTGCCAAGCAGTCACCCAAAAAGAGTAAGTGTAATTGTATTTGGCACTTTATTATTGTCCTAAGTATGACAAGAATTTGAGGATATTTTCCATGTGATTATATTTACAGATGTATGATAATCTTATTTTCAGTTGGGAGTAAGATCTCTTATGGAACAGAAATTACGACCATAATGCCTGGAAAGAAGAGGAAGTTGGATGACGGAGGAGAGGAATCTTTCACCCTGACAGTGAGTGTTAACAGCCCTATCAGAATTTGACTATCCACTTTTTTTGCATTTATTCAGGTTTTAAAAATTGATCCTCTGTTTATAGGTGCGTGGTAAAGAAAATTATGACATTCTTTGTAAACTGAGGGATTCCCTAGAACTTGCATCCATGGTTCCACAGAATCAGATTGATCGCTACAAGCAACAGCAGGTGGAAGTGAACAGACAGTAAGTGTTACCTTGCTATTACAACAGGTCATCACTCCAGCAGCTGTTGGCATGGTTTGATGACTTGATGAGCTTTTCTTGTATCAGTCTTGGCAAAATGCTTTCATCAACTAACACTCTTCTGAAATATATAATCTTTTTTTTTTAATTTTTTTAAAGAAATTCTTAAATACATGAAAAGTTGATAACATTATCATATAATTTCTTTTTGGAAATGAAATGTTGAAAGGAGAGTGTTGGTTAATGACTGCATTTGTAAAACATATTTAGATTGGTTTGCAAGTCCCCTTCATTTTTTTAAAAGATTTTTTTTTTAATTCTTAATTCTTAAAACAATTAGCTGGAAATTGAAATTATTAAAGAAAAATGTGGCTTGAAAACCAATTTTACCAATCCATACTCAATGATTAGCTAATACTTAATAGTTAAGTTGTTAGGTTTTATGACAGATGTAATTGAGTATGGATTGGTACTGGTATACGCTTGCAGATCGAGTGAAAGAGGTGTGGTTGGCCGCTAAAAGAACAAGAGGGATAGAGATGAGAAAAGGTACACAAAGGATATGAAAAATCTTTGTGAACCTTTATTGTAGAAAATTTTGTCCACTCTCTCCTTTCTTTTGAATTTTCTGATATCCAGAATATTAAATTGAAAGGGGGTATTCCTAGTTCACGTTCCCACTAACCGAGGTTACTGCATGAGCACTTCTTTCCTACTGACCTCAAAGACCTGTTCAACACTGTGTTTTGACCAGGACTTTGTTTGACTGTTGCCCGTTATGGTAAGCTGTGAATTGATATTTTTTCAGGCCTTCAATACAGAAAGATAATCATGCACCGGCTATAGAATATGAGAATAGTGACTTTATCGCGAATTGTTTGGAACCTGAAATAGACTTTCCCTCAGTTTTCAATGGCAGCCACCTCAACCTAAAGCAGGAGTTCAGTTTCACAAGCCAGTTTATGTTCTCTGAAGTTGAAACGTAGAAGATAGAGAATTAGTTGACGGTGTAGACTTTTGCCCTGATCTTGCCTGACTTGTTGTAGGTGGCTGTCTGTAGTTCTGGCCCGTGAGAGCAAAAATAAATTGATGAAAAGAAAATCCAAGCCAGGGAAAGTTCTCAAACGACCCTGTTAGTGAGACAGAGGCCAGAGATTGAGCCAAAACCTTGTAATTCTGGAAGCAGGTCTTCGTAATGACAGGATACAAGCATATTCTACAGATGCTACCAGTTGTCCTTGTGTCAGGGAATTTCCAAAGTGCTGGGATAACTTCATCATGCCCCAACTCTCTGAAGCACAACATTGTTTTCTTGATCCTCCACAGACTTTTCTTGCATGTCATTTTCATTATGATTAAATAAAAACTGATTTTGCTGGAGGCTCTACCTCCATATATTATGTGTTCATATTTATGCAATTAAGAAATTGCGAAGATTTACTTATAAATGTTTATTATACTGTATGTGACATGTTATGTTAGCTGAATCTTTTTAGCTTTTATAACTTGGCCTGTAAATTGGATCTGGGAATTAATTATTTGTATTCAAGATATTTTAATTTATTTGTTGTTGAAGATGAATTTGTTAGTTGTAGTAACTACATCCGTCCTTTTCAATAGTGCTGAATATTATTATCTTTGATATTAATTTTGTAAATAATTTATATTGAATGTTTCCTATTTAAAACCATTTTATTTCCTTTCTGAAGATAAAGCAGGGATTTATCATGCTAGAATCATGCATTTTGAAATTACAACTGCCAGTAAAATTAGAAATAGATGGTGAATGTATGGAATATTGTATATTTTGTATATGAAATAAACTAGAACAAAAGTGACATTTGTTTTCATTGGAATCTTGCGCGATAATTATCTTGCACGAGTTCTATCCCTTTGACTTCATTGTTTTTTTTTTTTAAAGACAAAACCTCATATGGCCAAACACAGTTATTATAGACAGCATAAATGTTTACATGGTTATGAAGCAGTTATTTTAGACAAGATATACTTGGGTATAGCCAAACAAAGTTAACAAGTGATTATTTGTATAATAAGCATCTGGAAGGAAGTGCTCAAGGAAAAATGTGGGAAAATAACAGGAATGTTTTTTCATGTTGCAGTGAAAAGTTTATCTCCTCCAATTCAAAAGAGCAAGGTTCACTTGAGACCTTGTTTTGTCGAGTGAATTTCTGAAAAATTAAAACTGCTCAAATTTAGTTGGCAATACATTAAATATCACTTGGCCCTCTGGTGACTGCATATCTATTGAAAATGATGGAATTTTCTTGTGTGGACAGGCATTGGAGAGAATCGTAAACCCTTGGCTAGCAAAGATGCAATTTTCAAAGTTCATGGGAAAGTTTTATTTTTCAAAAATTGTATTTTATTGAATAACTTACTGATTGATAATTTCTTTTTAAAGATAACTGTTAAGCATATTTAGTGGAAATGGGTTATAGCCATATAAGATAATTTTTGATTATGAGTGGTTTAAGTCTTCATTCTACGTAAACATTTAAATGATGAAAATATGAATGTGAAGTTTTTATTTTATTTTTCAAAAAAAATTTTTAATTGAGTATGATTGTATGAACCCATTCCATATGATATTGAAATTTTTTAAAAAATTATATGTTTCAACAAACTCATTTATTTAAATCACACTGACACAACATACAAGAAGCCTAGGGGTCAAGGCATTTAACATAACACCCTATCGCTAGCTTTGGAGTGATTTTGAATCATGCATGAGGCTCTTTTTTTTTTCACATATCTTAAAAACATAACTGAAAAATTATTTATTTATCAGTAAATAATTCAAAGTAATAAGGAAATCAAATATGTAAAAGATGAACATGACAACACAATATTTGAAAAAAAATATATCAATTTCCTGTGAAATTTTAGAATTGAGAAAAACATTGTTTCAGAGCAGAGGATTGTCCTTGCCTTATACACCTCCATTCTTTTATGATTTCACTTCTCTGCTCTTCTTGGAAAATATGTTAAATCTTTATGCACCAATGTAAAGAGTGAGATAAAAAGAAAACAAAAAAACGACCAAGCAAACAAAAAAATTGAATTTATGTGGTTTTTGTCAACACCTCCCTCCCATCAAAACTAATTGTGATGCATGTTGAAGATTTGATTATCAAGTACTGTTAAATAACATATTTATTTTGCTTATACTTAAAAATAGACATTTCATATAACAGAAACATGAAGAATCATGTTTGCACTTTTTGGTGCAATTGTGGACAGAATTTTTAATTTCACTTGTAAGGGAATATTGCATGTCATGTCCACCAGAAACTTGAATGTCAGCAACTACGTTAGTCGTGATGGTATGAACAAAATAACTACATTGAAAACTTCAAATTTGAAAAAAAGCTTAATAAGAAGAATTACCAGTCCAATTTCAACTAATAAAATTGTGATGATAAGGCCATCTTTAAAAAAAATTGTTTGCTTGCCCTCTGCCATCCGACTAAAATCAGCCCGACTCAAAACTTTTTTAACCTACAGGAAACAATTTCTTTTTATTCATTCCGAAGTTTTCTCATCCCATTCATAACTATTTTAACTTCATTTTCGCAAGTGCTTTTTAATAAAAAAAAAAAAAAAAAAAAAACCCTTCCTACCTTCCCAATTTTTTTTATCCTTAGTAGGGAGAGGGCAAGCAAACTTTTTTTTTTAAAAGATGGCTTAAGTAGTCTCTTGCGGGGAATATTAAATCTGTCTTGCAAGTATTTTTTATGGAAATGTCACGCAGTGTATTTCGCATGTAAAGGAAAATTATGAAGCAAATTCTGTTAAAAAGAAAAAGTCCTGCAGGATGTATGTTGTATGTGCAGAGCTTAATTTATGAATATAAATAAGTTGGGTATTGATATAAACATTTACAATTTTGCATATAAAGAAGTCTTGTGGTCACTTTTACCCAGGGTTTAAAAAATCTGTTTTGCAAGTAATATCTTCTGCTTGGCATTAAATGTGAAAATGTGCACTGATACAAGCTGGACTAGTAAAACTACCAAAAGTATATTTCAAAATACATACTAATAAGGATTTCAAACAGTACTGGTCCAGGTTCAAGTATGTCCTGTTGTTGTTGTCCTCTAATACCGGTATGGCCAACTTGAAAAAATGTTTCAACGAGGCAAATAGTATTTTCTGATGTGTTCCTGTTAAAAATCTTGCTGACGTGCAAATAAACACAGTGCAGCTTGGAAAGGATTCACTTTTTAAAACTTAAAAATCAGCAGTTTTTAAAAAAAATCAATAAAGGAATGGTGTCGCAGACTCTGATGCATAAGCTCCTTTCCAAGAAATTGGGGGGGGGGGGGGGGGTTCTGGTATCTTTACTGATAAAAATAAATGAAAGAAAAAAAATTCTTCGCTGTTTAAAGAAGCAAATTAAAAGGCAATTCATTTGCTTGGACATAAATATAAACGCCAGGAACACCATCTTGATTGTCATGGCAATGGCAGTAACAGATAATACAAAAAAATTAGACATAAAAATAGAAAGATTCTCAACATAGATTAAAATTTAAAATGTTATCAATTTTTAGGCCCACTTTGATAGCAGCAAGTCGAGAATCCGAGGTGGTTGTGCAGACAGAGTCAACTAGTAGACAGGCCACTCTCCCATTTACACCTGAGGTAGCCAATCAGATTCAAGTGTCTTCCTCGCAAAACGGTGCTGTCCAAGTGATCCCAATAGAGAATGGAGACGCTCAAATAAAGGAGGAGCTGTTGAATGGCACTGACAATAGCATTGCAAGGTAAGGCCTATCCTAAAATTGTGATATAAAATTTTAGCGTCTGCTTTATTCAAATTTCGGAATGAAAAGGAATAAGCTAGAAGACATGCGCATACAAAAGAAATCAGGAATTTAGAACGCCGAGTCAGATGAATTTCCAACCTAATAAGAATAAGAGTTATCGGTCTTTGAATAAGAAATAATCTGCACAAAATAACCGGGTTTATTCATGTTGGATAAACCCCATTAAGTAATAAAAGTGAAGAAAATAGTGATGATTTTGCAAGAAATTTAGATACCTATCCATGAATGTAAGATGCCCATTTTGTAACAGTAAAAATATAAGGGAAAAGGATTATTGTCTGGTGAAAGAATTGATTATAAAATAATTTTCGTTGATTTTTTTATAGTTGGTTGACCAGCTTGGGCCTCTCAGCATACATAGACAATTTCCACCAACAGAACCTGGTGACAATGAGCCAGTTAGAAGATCACACTTTAGAGGTACATAATTAAGGATATCTTTACAACAAGTTATTCTGCAGTATGAAATTCTACATTGGACTATGTACTTGAATTATGCATTTTTTGTTGTCAGATTTTGCCAGGATATCTTTTTTGATAAGATTTATAAGTAAGTACAGTCATTTGGTTTAATTTGCCTTATTTTATTTTAGGACCTCCAAAAAATGAAGATCGGAACAACACACCGCAACAAGATTTGGAAGGGTTTAGTGGAGTACAAGAACTCAGTAAACTGCCTGGACCCAGAATCCTTACAAAGAGATAATAGCACAGCTTCCTCCATTAATCTGAACTCCCAGGGTTCCATATCGCAGAGCTCCACCTATTGCCCGGGATATTATGAGGTCACCAGGTACACCTTTAAGCACACAATTTCTATGACACGAGAGACCAAGAGGCCGAGGACTGATGAGTAAATGCTGTAAGGACCAAAGATTCCACACAACGAGCAGTACTGTACAGACATTTTGAAAACTTTGTATATGTACGTTTTGGTCAAAATGTTGATGCTTATTTATGCAAACAAGGAAATGTTTTCAAGATTTTACAATCTTTGCTCTTTTTTGTGAGAGGAGCAGTTTTGTAGAAAATTGTTTCAGCTTTTTTTTTTCCCCTTGTCTATTTGTTAATGATTGTTATGTATATTTTTGAGTTTCGTAGAGTTAGCATTTGAACAAGAGTATAGACTTGTGTATGGTCTTATTTGCTTTTTTTGTTTTGCTAGGGTTAATTGGTTTTTGTTTTGTTTTTGATGTTAATTTAAAAAGAGATATACAATGACAAAACGTTAATGGTGTTCAAAGTTCATTGTGAACAAACTACTTCTGTGTTCAGTGATGCAATTACATTGATATCATGTTCATGTCGTCCTGCGTTTTTATATCACAAGTGAAATTATGATGGTGCAATTAAAGTATTCCATTTTCATTCCATTTCAGTTTGAGATGCATTAAACTGTATTTTTTATGGGTCATTTTATAACCATTGGCTTTCCATGGTTTTATACTTCTCAAAACATTTTAAACATTGTTGATTTTGATTTTTTTTTAATTCATAAAAAAATTTATGGTACTTATGGTTTTAATAAAAGTATCTCCATAACTTTCTTAAGTGGCAGAAATGTTTTCTACTCATCATTTATCATCTCATTTTATGCATCACATAAAGCAAGTCAAGAAACTCTCCGTCCTGTTCCATTTTCTGTTACTAGTTTTTTTTTTTTTTTTTCAAAGAAAAAGAAAAACATGTTGTTGAGCAATATTCTATATTTAACTGATATGTATTGTGTGTTACACGTGTCATTTGCTGTGAAGTATATTTAATGAGTGTGACAGTGTATAGGGTTCATTTTGAGTACAACAGTGTATCCATTACAAGATTTTATTTATTTATGAAATTGAACCATATTTTGTTTTGCCTAAATAATGTTGTAATACCCAAATTAACTTGTACATTTATATACTATGTAGTGAGTAGAGTTGATTTATATATTTAACATCTGTTTAAATAACTTTACAAACAATATTGGAATCCCTCTGATGAAATATCTCAGCATATTTGGACAACACTGCCTTTCAAAGATGTAAACTTACTGCATTTGTCATCATCTTGTTTAAATCTGTTAGGATAATTCATTATCTAATGGAAGTAATCACTGTTCAAAAAGCATTTGCTTTGAAGTAGGTATGAAAACGAATTAATGTTAGGAAGTGTTCGGACTTGGAGTGTGCAATTGTTGACATTGTGCCTTAGGATGTGTTATCAAATTAAATACAGCCACCTTAGCAGGCAATTTCTCCTCACTAGCTGTCACAGGTTCAGACAGTAACAAACTAGATACACGCCATTAGAGCTCTCCTTCTTGTCAAAATTACAGTGAGAAAGATGTCTGTAAATGGTAGCATGAACGTAACTATGTCCTATTGCACTTGAAACAACAAAAAATCAGTGCTTGTGTTCTTAGCCAATATTCTGATGTGTATAGTGTATGTGTTTACCAATATTTCCTGTGTTATATGTGATCTTTGTTTTACTGTATTTGAAAAAAACCATGAATGAAACAAAAAGTTGTCTACTTAAAGCTGCATATGATCGCCATATATGTAGAGAGAGTATTTTGAGACTTTTTTATGTTAAATCCAAATTTATGTGATAATTGAATGGTTCAAATGTTTCTTTGGCTTTATCGAGAATTTAAGAGAGAGAAGTTTTCTATGAATTGTTGATTGTACATACCTTGCAAAGTCTATGAAGCTTACTTTTGATAACCATTATATGATACAAATAATGAGTGGAAAATGTTTTATAATTTTGTTTTACAATACAATTATATAAAATAAAACAAGAAATATATCTGAATACTTGATTGTATAGTTTTTCTTTCTCATGTCTAAGATGTGTCTTCTTAATATTTCCAGATACCAATGGTTTAAGTATTAAGTGGTGTAATTAATTTCTTTTTTGTTCAGATCTTTGGTGCATAAGATGAACTGACTTGATTTGTCACAAACGGACATAAAGAGGAAAAATGATAGTCGTTGAGGTCAAGTTATGAAAAGGGACATGTGAAAGATGCATAAATAGGCTGTCAAAATAATGCGAGGTGTCCTGTTTTCAGTATAAGTGAAGCAGTGTGTAATAGATTTTGATACATAACCTCTGTCTTTTTGGTACACTGAAGATATATCACACAAATTTCATGACTTTTTGCTCATCTTGATTTTGAAATTCATAAAACGACAGAGATTATAAAGAAGTTCCAATTAGCATGTGTCAAATTTATTTTCTTATGATGATGTATCTTGTATTTATTTAGCTTTGTATTAAAATTCGCTCTTGGTAAGATTACCATAGAAAAGAAAGGTACATCTGGACAGATTTTTTAATTTAGGATTTTATAAATATCAAAAAAGAAATATTTAAACAAAAATTTCCCCAGAAATATACAGTATACTTTGTCTGCGCGCGCTGATGGGTCAACTGACACGTTGAGTGATTTACCGTGGCAGACGACACCGGTAATATTGACGCCCTCCGTTAAAGAACCTTATATTTCTGGGGATTTAGAGCACTTGAAAAGGGGTAAGGTATTTTGAACTCAACATGCAGTGAGGAGTCTTAGTATCCATTATAATTGTTTTAATTGACAGTGTAACTTGATAAATGACTATAATTTTGCGTATTTCCGGGATAACTGACGGACAACTTGGAATTTGTATTTTGGGTTGTGTTTTTTTTTGGGGGGGGGGGGGGGGGGATTCTGTTATTGAATATGGGTAAAGGACCCTCATACATTGATTGTCAGTTTTGATATTCTTCACTTATGAAATAATTTATTTTTGAATATTTTATTAAATGTTTTCTGGAGACGCTTAATTTGTATTAATTAGGAAAACATGTGTAACCCTAAAGCAAGTTGTACTATACAAGGAAATAAGCGAGATTGGAAAACTTCCATCTCATTGGTAAAATTTGATCATAGACTCAATTCACTGATTATTTTTAACCGAAAAAAAATCATCTTTGTTTCCGAAAGTTGTTTCGTTCTTCATACAGGTAACTAATTAATACAGTCAGAAAAAGTGAGAGAAGAAATGGTAATCTTTATATGGAATGATGGCACACCCTCCTATTCAAAATATAGACAGGAAACTTTGCTTGTGTTCCTATTATCGATGCTTTTCAGTGGGTGAAGGTTACGTGATCATGTAAGAGTGATGAATAAATTATGTAGACACGAACTACTACTGTTTTAGAATTTAACCGCATGGATTGAGTAATTTTTCGCCTCTGCATTTGAAATTAAAATGAAAATTAAGAATGTTGATAAATGGTGAATGAAATAACGATAATTTTTTTGTGAACAAATTTCTGCGTTTTCAGATATCCACATTTTAATCAAACGTTACATGAAGAATGAATTCAAAATAGCTGTCGTATTGTTAATTTTGATTTAGTGAAAACAAATTTTTACAGAAATTTTATATTGAAAACTTTGTTTTAATGCCAGCCCAAACATTCTAGATTTCTAATACGACAGCTATACCAATATTTTATTTTTAATTTTTACTCAGAGTTTTTGGAAACGAAAATAGTGAACATTCATGACAAACTGCAAAATTCCAGTTTCCCGTGGAAAACATCTACAATGTATTAATATTAACATATGATTTCACTTTGGGATTCCTTTGAAAGAAAGTCTATGTTCACGTCCTCTAGAACTACAACTGATGAGGAGAAATTTTAAGGTCAGATGGCGCTATACTGTTTATGTGTGCTTGAAAACTGAATAAAGATTTTAAGTAGTGGATATCAGTTTTGAAAGTCCATGAGTATGACCTTACAGTTAGTTTTCACACAAGCGTATTTTTGAGGAAGCGTTAATACGTCTCTTGAAATATTCTGGGTGAAAAGTATCAGGTCGTATTTTCAAAACTTAAATGCATTTCCAGAAATAACTTTCAGCAAATTAATATATAATAGCATGCAGTCTTACATTCCGAAAACAACTTATAATGTGCAAAGTAATATTGCAAGAATCTCTCAAATGTAAATATCAATGAAAAAATGTCATATATGTGAGCTATTTTGAATACAATGACAATTGAAAAAAAAAATGGGAAGGGGGGGGGGGTACTTTAAAAGACGTGAAATACAGAAGCCCTATAAAATCACTCGTTTTTAGTTTGTTTGGTTCTTTTTTCGTATGTTTGGTGAATTTGGTTCATTCTGAAAAAAACCTTTTTCGGTATCACGTATTTGTATATAGATCTATCAAACGCATTTTGTGCTGTGCTAACCGGTACATATAGGTGAATAAAATCTTAGTGATGAAATTCTATGACGTTTTAACAAAAGTAGGAAATCTGCAAATTGACTGAAAATATGTACATGCATTTCTTAGACTTACAACAAAACGGGTTGATGGTTTTTGAGAGTACATTTAAAGGCAATATGATTTGATTGTATATATTATGTCATACGCTAGATTTTCTACTGATGTCCTCGTTTGTTAATTACCTCGTTCTTGTTCTCGAGAAAGGTGGAAAAACTGTGGTAGTAAAAGAATTTCAGAAACACTCTTTAATTAAAAAAAAAAAAACAAAAAAAAAAAAACAGAATATCATTTCAAAGATGGCAATGTATAGAATCCAAGGCAGATCTGAAGGGGTTGCAGCAGATATGCTTTTAAGAATTTTACAAACATCAGATATCGTATTTCAAGAGAATTCGGTCTCTCATAGGAAAAGGTTTTGTATCTGAAAGCCAGAGCATTTAATCTCTAGGATTCTATCCGTAAGTCCAGAAAGGTATAATATAGGTCAGATGGATTTTTACTTTTCATTTTTTCTAATTGCTGGTTTTAATTGTTTATTTGTTTTCTTATTTTTTGTTCAAAGACTGTTATGCAGAATAAGATATTCCTATTCGATCAATGTGTAGGTAGTTGACTATTTAATAAAGTTCGATCTGTATTCCTGGTGTCCTATCTGACATATTTTATTTTATCAAATAAATTCTGCAATATGACTACTTTAGTAGTCATTTGATAAAATAAAATATGTCAGAAAGGACACTGGTATAATTAACTATTGGAATACTATGAATTCCTTGCAGATAAACCGCATATACTGTTGACATATGTGATCCACAAAGTATGAAAATCAAATTCAATATCACTCTAGTTAATGATTAATGAACGCAGTAAGATCAAAGTTCACATGCTTTACTACAGAGCTACATCCGGTTTATACATATTGTTTAATATTAAAGATCTGTCCGAGTTTCCATATTTGTTCTCTTGTTCCAGGAGGTAAAAATGTGAGGAAAAGAATGAACCAATCGTAGAAGAGGATATTCCTGTCAACAGATGGCGTGTAAAGATGGCGGAGAAAGAAGAAGAGAGATCCAAGAAATTTGACTACGAGGAAACTTTGGTAAGATAGATGCATAGAAATTGTTAAGATTAGCACAGCAACTTAATGAGAATGATTGGTGTTTCGACTTTCAATCAAAAAGCGCTGCGAATTGAAACATTCTTTGTGGAGGTGTATGCAATGGTATCGTTTTGACTGATAAGTTCACCGCGCTCAGCAGTCAGGGAGAAGAAGTCACAAAAATTCTGTATATCAGAGACCTATATACTAACGTATAGGTCTCTGTAAACATCCTTAAATAAACATACCTATCAAATACTCGTAAAGACAATGAACTGCATATCATTGTTTCTGAAATCACAAATAATGCGAAAGATATGAATAGTTAAGTTTCTATCAATTTACAGGGCATGGCCGTAGGAACCGGGGGGGGGGGGCACGGGGGGGCCGTGCCCCCCCCCCCAATAATTTTGCCGATATATAGAATACTATAGAAAACATAGTAGCTACTACATGCTTGTGCCCCCTCACTAATAACGTCTGATGCCCTTTTTTTTCTTTTTCTTTTTTTTGCTTGTCAAGAATTTTGGCAGTTGAAAGTGCCCCCTCAACTGAAAATGTATGGTTGTGCCCCCTCAAAGTGAAATTGCTTCCTACGGGCCTGCAGGGGCCTGTTAATGTATAAGATGGCACTTTTCCCAAATTCTAAATGAATGCACTGTCTAATTTCTACTCCATAATTAATCCCAGATGAATATGGTATATCTATTTTTTTATTAATATTTTGTCTTCTTTGTGTTGTTATAGCATATATGGCAAGAAAAGGCTTTGGGGAAATAAATGCATCCAAAACTGAAATATAATTATTATTAGTTTAGTGGTTTCATTGTTGAAATGTTGCTGTTTAAATTCTTTTCTGCAGGAGGTTTCATAATGCAAAATTAAAATGATGTCAAATATGCAAACTGGAAGCTTTTAAGGAAGTTGGATGAAGGAAATTTCCCCTTCTTACACATTGTATACCAAAAAAAAAGGAATATGATCGTTGTGCAAATGATTGACCTCCAGCTTATTTTAGTATTAGATAAATATTAACGAAGCTTAAAAGGGTTAAGTCTTCAGTTAAAGAAAGAAAAGGAGCCATTTCATCCCCCCCCCCTTCTTTAAAGCAAATTGGCAAACATTAAGAACATCAGTTAAATACATATTGTAAACTTTTCAGCCTTATTTATCCTGTTCATTACAATACATACATGTATTTGTTTACATGTCTATTTTCATATCCAAAATTAAATGTTTCAGGAAAAGTGCTGTTTCCTGTTTTAAATATAATTGTAAAACTATATTAATTACTACCCGGTACAATATACCGGTAATGTTAATTATACCTCTGTCAGAAATATGCAGTACATGGCACATGTTGGAACTAAAGGTCATGTTTATTTCAAACAACAAAGGAAACTTCCTCTTTATAAAAGGAACATATTATAGCTTTTTTTACAACTGAATGAGTCTCTACATGATGTAAAAAAACAAGGTTTTACATAACTTTTTGTCATTTATATCAGATTTTTGAATATAAGTAGCGTATTAACATTGAAATTAACTTGGTATGGTTGGGGGTTTTTAATACTATTGATAGATTTCAAATAGTCAGGTAATACAGTAGACAGTTACATAAGGATATAAAACCATCTTTGTAAAACAAATGTATACATACTTATATACTGGTGGTATGTTTTGTCTAGTATGTGTATATTTATATGCATAATGAAATAATGGTCATTTGCCGAATTATGCGTAACCACGTTAAGATTTTTTTCTAAAATCAAAGCTTTTATTGCTAAAAAATGCAGGAAATTAATTCAGACGACAGACATAATAAAATCATATTTAGCCTGTCAGATAAATTGAAATCTTCAGTTTTTGATCTGATCTGAAGATTAGTGTAAAAGAAATACATGTATATTTAAGCTCTGCATTGGTACTCACTAGTCAGTTTATGTAGAGCAGACATATTGTATTTTTTTGGCTAGTTTCATTTATGTCATATATAACTTATAACTTCCTAAAGAATAATTTCTCGTACATTTCTGTACATTTTTTCACAGAATTTAAGTTATGTTGTATTTAAATAAAGATCTCCCAATAGCATTGATTTATCATTAAATCATATCAGAAAGAAAGGAGTCTCTGACTCAACAATACAAGAATACATGAACTGGAAGACAAAAACCATCCAAAAATAATTAATGTCTTTTGCATTGTCTGGAGATCAATTTAACGTGTGTGATATTTGTCATTAAATAAGTTGTTTTGTCAGTTCCTAGTGGTCATTCTGGGTCAAGTATGACCAATTTATGATTCTGTTACTGTGAAATATCATTCATAAAGCTTTTCTCACAGATTAAATGTAACAGTCATTGTCTGTCTATTGAGGGATGAAAAGTTGTTTAAATCTATAGGTGTTTTTATAGTATAGATCTAGACGTATCAACAAAAGCACAATGTACATGTATACAGAATATTTATAAAAATATTCCTATGTTTTGCTAGTTTATTGAAAATATATACTGTAAATGTATACTTTTTCCCCACAGGGTCAAAATTCTGCGGAATCAAAATTTCTTTTCAATCCGCAGGTAGAAAATTACGCAGATTTCTTAGATTGCCACTATATGCCTTATATGTACTTTACGTACACTAGGACAAATTTCCTTGTAAAATTTGCGAATCTGTACATAGCATAAATCATACCACATGGAAAAAAGTAGTTCTATAGTATATAGTCTTGAGATTGGATGAATCTTATTGAAGGTGATATTTATTGCTATCTACAATGTAATTTCAAATTTTAATTCATTGTCTTACAGATCTATGGAAAATACAAACGAGATCTTGGAAAATGGGCCAAGTTCCAGGCGAGAACGATCAAGAAAGAGAAGCGGGACATTGGAAACACAGAGGTTAAACCACACACAGGATTCAGGGTCTACTTAGGTATGTGGCCCCTCCTCTTAGCATTATGCTATACATGCACTGGTTAGGGTTCTGTCAAGTGAATGTCCTGCAGTATATACAATGTATTAAATGTACCATACCTGATAACTCCCTGGAGAAGAAAATCCACTTTTTTTTCTGCTATCTCAGGGTTAATGAGATGTAAATGGACTGAACAATTGTGATAGAATCTTAAGTAGAGTTCATTGTAAAACAGTAATATTAAGATAACTTCTAATTTAAGAAGCATGATGTATTAATATAGAGAATATTTATTACACGTGTGTGTCATTTGAATAATTTTTAATGCAGAAAGACTACGGCAAAGAGGTAACTTGTGTGAATATTGCCTTATCTTTCCAGCTTATTCTCTGCTATTGATAATATCAATAATATTTAAATATCCTATAATAATTAATTTAAGCAAGTCAGAGTTGTAAAGAAAGTCATTTTTATGCCCCCAAAGATTTGGGAATATAGTTTTTGGTCTGTCCATCCATCTGTCTGTTTGTCTGTAAATCTGTTTGTCTATTTGTCCACAAAAACTTTAACCTTGCCCATAACTTTACAATGGTTGGTCCAAGGGCTTTCATATTTCACATGAATATTCTTTGTGACAAGATCTTTCATATTTGACCTCTTGACCTTGAACTTGGAGTTTGACTACTTTTTCAAAAAATTACCAAACTTTAACCTTGGCCATAACAGCTATTGCCTAAGGCCTTTATTTATATCACATGTGTATTCCATGTGTTCAAACCAACATTTTTGACCTTTGAACCTTGACCTTTGAGTTTGACCTACTTTTGAAAAACTTTAACTTGGCCATAACTTTTGAATGGTGGGTTTTAGGACTTACATGTATCACCTGTGTATTCCTTGTGACAAGACCTTTTTGATACCTACATTTTTTACCTCATAACCTTGACCCTGGAGTTTGACTTACATTTGAAAATACTTTAACCTTGCCTATTACTTTTGAATGGTTGCTGCTAGGGCTTTCAAATTTCACTTATGCATTCCTTGTGACATGACCTTTCCTTTTGGTACCATTTTAACCTCATGACATTGACCATGGCGTAAGGCTTATTTTTTGAAAAACCTTGGCCATATTTTCTGAATGGTTGGTACTAGGGTTATTATATTTTACATGTGTATTCCTTGTAACCAGACCTTTCTCTGGGTATCAATATTTTTGAACTTATGACCTTTGCCTTGGAATTTGACTTGCATTTGAAAAACTTTAACCTTGGTCTTGAGCTGCCATACAAGGGCATCAGTGTTTCATAAACAAATCTAGTTCCTTAAGTTTTTCATCATGTAACATGAACATTTTTAAATTTACATATTAGAGCAGTAAGCAATGAAATTAATTTTAGAGAAGCTTTAAAATATTTAATATGTTTAAGCAACCACTATATTTAAATTTGGAATCTTTAGATATCATATATAGTCATATACTAGAATAGACATCTTTTTACAGGATTCAAATATAAAGTTCTAAAAGAATCACCTAAGTTCAGTAAGAGTTCATTCAGCTCATTAATAATTATTTTGATTAATTCTAAAATGTCTGATTCTATCTCTTTGCTAGAGTTGCTTTTATTTTTTCAATATCTTTGCTGCAGAAAACATCTGTTTTATTCTTGCTTGTAGAGCACATACTTTCCATTTTGCAAGTTTTTTATTTTAATTCAGTGACATATTGAATGTGCATGCTTGATGTTTTGTTGTGTTTTCACAAAAGTTACCTGTAAGATATACAGTTATAATATTATTTTGTTCTAATTTTAAGAAAGTTTGTGCAGAAGGGGGGAGGGGGGGATTGGATATCAACAAGCCAGATTTGGAAAAAAAAGTTTATTGAAAGAATTGCTCTAAGTAAATAATGTTATAAAATACTAACAAACCACTGGCACCAATGAATCATATACATGACATCAAGTAGCCGTAAAATTGTGAAGGCTTAATGTCTAACATTTTATAGATTCACTAGATGTTTTCTTACTGTTCACTTTATGCTGTACTTGAATGCATTTTATTTTTAATTTGTCACTTTCATAACTGCTGCAATTTTTCTATAGTTTTTTTTCTCATCATGCTCATAAATTGTTTGTTGTATTTTGTTGTTGTTGTTGTTTTTATTTATTTATTTATTTTTGTTTTGTTTTGTTTTGGTTTATTTACTACTTTTTTTTTTGGGGGGGGGGGGGGGCATTTTAGTCAATGCGTATATTTTAATTCATTTCACTATCACACAAACTTAATAAAATTGTAATATCAATTTGAAAAATAATTAAATGCAAGAAAATTAAGATTGGAATTCTTAAGCTTAATTTAAAATTCCTTAACTTAATTTTGAATAAAAAAATTTTGTGCACATCAAAATCCCAAAAGCAGTTAGTCATTGGTTATTTTGAAACATACAAATTGAATATTTTCTTTCATTTTAATTAGAGAGATTAATCCATTTTCGAGATGTTGTCTTCCAAAAAATTGGAGAAGATTGGATCTTCTTGGCTCTGCTGGGAATTCTTATGGCCCTGCTCAGTTTTACTATGGATTATATCATTGAAAAGTGCCAAGCAGGTCAGGAAAAACAATTATAATTAAGATAGAAAATTAATTTTCTATTTTGTATGCTTTGATGTATGAGTTTTCCATACCATAACAGTGTAAAATTTTACAATAATTTTACTTTGGAAGGAATTCAAAGACAAAAATTGAGAATTATCATATTTATAATGATTTGAATAGATTGAAGGTTAACATTTCATTTCATTCCATTCTGGGTGATGTCATTATTGAAATTTTGTAAATTTATAGTCAAATATTATAGAATTTCTTTATTTTCAGCTAAGTTCTGGCTATATCAGGAGCTGGCTTTCTCCCCACCACTTCAGTATTTTGCCTGGGTGTCTTACACACTGCTGTTTATATTATTTGCCACAGGATTTTCTCATCTTGTCTCACCCCAGGCTTGTGGTAAGTACTGCATAATAAAGCTTTTAGGTTTATCATTGTCACAAATGCCTAGTGATTTAGTGCATTTTTTCATTTCAGTTTTTCTATCAAAGTTACTTATTGTTCCCATTTGTTGTCAATTTCATCTAAAAATTGAGCAAATATTTTTTTTTAATGGGGAGGGTGGGGTTCTTAATTAAAATCAGTAGGAGAAAATTGAAGGTTGTGTTTTTTGCTGTCAAAAAGTATGAATTGAGGTCTTATAATAAATAGAATATAACTAAGATTTTAAAATATGTAATTGTAGGGTCTGGTATCCCAGAGATGAAGACTATTTTAAGAGGTGTGGTGTTAAAAGAATTTCTAACATTTAGGACACTGGTGTCCAAAGTAGTAGGACTTTGTTCCTCATTAGGAAGTACACTTCCTATTGGGAAAGAGGTAAGGATTTTAAAATATATTTAAAAATGTTTTTGTTTCATAAGAGAAAAATTGTTTTTATTTGTACTTTATAAGTTTCCCATTAACATGAAGTAACATGAAGGAGGAATATTCCCAGTTAACATGGTGATAAACATTAATATATTTTTAAATTATTTTTATGTGTACCTCCAGTGGAAGTACTCTTATAACTTATAACTTTCAGTACCTTGATTATTACCAATCATTTGTATAGGTATTTATTTCATTACAAGGTAAATATGATTAATTAAAATGCAAAAAGTCATTGCAAGATACCTTTGACTGAAGTTAAATTTAAGATATACTTTGTCTTATTAAATGCAGGGAAACTAATACATTATGCATGTGTTGGTCTCTCTCTCTGTCATCGGACATGATTTTGTGCATGTTCTGAAAACCACAGGTGCCATTGCTCCCCACACTTTTGTGCATATTTAAATGATCATTGAAGTTTGTACATGATAGTGATTGTGTTTTCTTGTTTCTTTCGAAATTTATGGTGAGGTTGAATGACTTTCAATATTTTTTTTTTATTCAAGTGAAAAGTTTATGTTAGTTAGAATTTTGTATGTTACTTTGCCTATATGAAACACTGAAGTATTATGATCTGGGTGGCATGAATGTTTATGTATAATTCATGAGTGTAGTAAAAAAAAATATTTGAAAAAAATTAACCTTTTTGTACATAAACAGGGGTGAATTACCAGGTACAGAAGTATACGGTACAAAAATCCATTAAAACTTTAATGGAAATGATTCTCTTGACACAGCGTATATGAAATTACTATGCTTAATTTTACCTTGATTCTATTTTCATATTATTTTAGCAATTTAATACTATAATTTATTCTGCTAAAGAATTAATTAATTTAAGGTGGAGTTAGTTTTTGATTGTAAAAAAAGAGAACAAGGATATGCACACATTAAAAATTAAGACAATAAACCAGGATTTTCAGATTTTTAAACACTTGATATAGATTCACATGACTCAATACAACCCACCTTACACAGCAAGATGGATGGTACAAGGGGTTATTTCTGTCAATCATGCCAACATCGTGTTTGATATGGATCATGAATTCCCCTTTTCTGGTCACCACATCTGACATTTGTGGTCTCTTTTTTTAGGGGAAATGATTGTTGTGTTCATGCATGCTTTTCCTTCCATTTTCCTAGTGAAATTTCTGATATTAAGTAATTCAATTTTTGAAATCTAGTATAGGTTAAAATACTAGAGATTGTCTTTTGAATATGGACTTCTTAACTATTTTTATTATCACCCTGTCGTGTGTAAAGCCAGGGAATATAGTGTTTGTCATGCCAGTCCTTCATTCCTCTGTACCTCCGCCTGACTCTAATTCAGTTTAGAAAAAGAACAAAGACTTTTTTTATCAACTTCAGACTCACACACATATTGGTGAGAACAAGTTAACTGTGTTATCAATTTCATCTGTATGACCTTGACTTTACTTTTTCTCATTGTGCATGAAATATCTTGGTTCAAAGAAACTTCAAGATTGTGAGGCAAAAACTTGAAGATATTTAGGTCACCTTAGTCACACAGGTTTTCTATATATTTTTGTCTGTCATTGATTGTAGCTAGGTCATAAATTTAAAATTTTCAGCTTTTTCTCAGAGATTGCTGAACCAGTATGAACCAATTTTGGCATATTGCAACTATGGGTAAAGGAAAACATAAATTTTGATTTTCGTGGTTTCTGCCTCCCTGGTGCTTGAGGGGTACGGTGCAAAAACCATCAAAATTAATGGAATTTTCAAAAATCTTCTTTACTCCAGGACACCAAACAGTAGAATTAAATGGCATTATTATAATAAACATGAGCTGTCAACAAAAAATGTAAAATTCAGGGCCCCTGGGTCAGGGGTTCTGGTGTTCTAAGGGCAGGGCTCTTTTGGTCTTATAGTGAAAATTCTGTGAACATCTTTGATTTTGGGCATCTAACAGATAAACTAAGTACAGATTATGATGAGCAAAGGAGCCTCTTCCAAAATTGAGAAATTCAGGGCCCGTGGCTGGGTGAGGGGGTCTGGTGTTGGAGTGGGGTTCATATTGCCAAAAAGTGAAAATGCATATATTCTTTTTTAAAAATCTTCTTTGATCCTGGGCACTAAGCAGACAAACTAAGCACATACTTATGATAAGCAGGGGTGCCTCTTCTAAAATTGTGAAGTTCATAGCCCCTGGGTCAGGGGTTCTAGTGTTTGGATGAAGGCATTGTCACCTATAAACTTCAGAACCTATGATGGAAGATAGAAAAAAATGAAGAAAATTAATTCAAACAAATGAGTAATATGTTTATGGGGACACTGTTGGGGCAAGCGCAGTTGAAACCTTTACATAGCTTACACTTGAAACTCTGATCCTCCTCTTAATTGAAACTGTACAAGACAGTCTAGATTGTGACGTCACATGACATCATATGTAAATTGTTCATTTCCGATCGGTAACTGAGTCTAAATTGACCCTTTGCAATTGTAATGAAAGGCATTGTAGAGTAGATACAATTAATTTTTTGTTTCATTTAGCTCTCCACAAGAACTAAATCTTAATAATGATAACTGTGCCATTATTGCATGGAATCCTGGTGGCAAAGGAATTCTGGGAAAATTTGCTTGACAAATATATAGATTTTAAGTCAAATTTTCTCTGTTCTTACACATTAATTTATTGAGCTCACTGCTCTTACTATAAACTCATGTACATGAATTAAAATACTGTCAATATTTGAACATCATGTAGGTTTATTTTTTAATGATCATTTTCAGTAAGTCTGTCAGTTTAAGGTAGTATGGGATACCTCCACGTTATGACGTATTTCCGTTTGAAGTATTGTTTTGATTTGCATGAGTGCTTATTATCGGGTCAAAATTTGTAGATACACCGTTGAAAAGAACACTCTGAAGCCTATTTCAATGCAATTTCTCACAAGTCGGCATTTTAAGTAAAAACAGACAAAAAAATCGCAAGTATATAAATTTACTTATAATTGTACAACGGACATTTAAAAAAGCAAACCCCTGTAAAAGGTAGTTTCAACATTGCTGCTTTTGAACACTTTTAAGCAAAAGCTGTATTTCAATTGTTTGAGTAACTGTACAGCACCTTGTTTGCGGTGAGGCATGGATAAGTGCAATTACTTCACATTGTGCTGAATTATCACCAATCAATTATCACGTTAACTAGGGCTGGACTTTTTTGTTATTTAATTCAAGAAGTAACTGTTTGGTCACAAATCAGCTAGCTGTTGTATATAGTCCCAAAACGTTCAGATGAATGCAATTGCTCTGAACAAGATAGGTCCTGGAAAGCGATTGTCCATGCGTTGTTTTCAAAACCGCTCAAAGTTGAAAACTACAAAGTGCAATTTTTTTATGGTTGGGAAAAAATGATCATCATTTCTAAAATAGCACCCAGGTTTTTTTCAACCCTTGGAAAATAAAGAAGGATAACTCTTCCGCTCGGATCTTTTAATTCAAAAAATTTTAAATGCATTTTATATTTTCCATTTATATATATATTTTCAATTTGTTTATTTCACTTTGCTAACATATTAAGATGCATTCTAATTGTAGACTTTCATGAAATGTTATCCGTCTATTTTCAAGAAATAAAGTTTTCCCAGTTTTTTACGCTTATTTTTTGTTGAAAATTAAAAAAATACTAAGACATATTTCTTGTCATTTTTGTTTTTATAAACACTTTATATTAGCAAACGCCTGCCTATAATATTAAGCTTATGAAAAAAGAATTATGCAAGAAAAAAATCGTTTTTGTATTTCTCATTAAAATAATAAAAAAATTATTAAAATTACACTTTAATATACTGAAAGGTGGGGGTATTTCAAATCCTTCTAATTTGGGTACATAAATATGTAGGAGAAGTTTCGTTTGGTATCCCATACCACCTTAAATGATAGACTCAGCTCAAGTATACCTCACAGAGGGCCCACATGTTGTCTCTATGGAGTGCAGCTTTTAGGTGCTAAAAGTAAAAGCAAACTGGAATAGATACTTTTAAAAAATGCAGATTTGTTTGGGTTTTTTTTTCAAATTGCCAAGTTCTCCAAAATGGGGGTGATGTTAAACATAGAATTAACTTTGGAGAGACTAATTTTAAAATCACTGTAAATAGTGCAACTAATAGGTCAATTGAGTAAAAGAATTATACAAGAACTTGTTATGCATAGTACAAAACATACTTTTTAATAGATAATAAATTAGTTGGTCAAAAGTTTAGATCAGAGGTCAGGATTGTTTAAAATGACCATTGTGATGCAATTTAACTGATTTTTTAAATATATATATATTATTTATTTACTTGATAGACTGGTTTGAAGAAGACATCTCTTGAATAAAGGTCAAGGCCAAAGGGTTAAGACTATTGATATGGCTATTACTTATTGTAGTAATGCAGTACATGTAATGTTCATTTTTTTTAACCCCCCCCCCCCAAAAAAAACCCCACTCTTTTTACATATATCAACATTGTTAAGAGGAACACACCAGTCGATTTTGAGATTATTCATAGGTCAATATGATCATGTTAAACTTTTTATTTGTTCAGATTGTAAAATCGGAGTATAATTTTAACATGCACAATTATTTTTTCTCTTACTCAAAGGTCAAGGTTAAAAAAAGAGAAATTAAGATAACATGGTTCAAGGGCCCAGTATGAATTTGTACATTTTCTAGGTTATTATTCCAAATATTGCAGAAAATTTATGTTGACTTCATATCCTGCTTATTAATCTTATCTGTACACTGTATTATATGCAGGTAAAGTAAATGTTAAAAAAAATGTATCGCATGCCATTCATCACTTTATTACACAGTTTCCCATCAGAACAAGATTCATTTGCATAATTACCAAAAAAAATTGTAAGATTCAAAAATGTAATAATAAAGTTGTTGTCTTGAAATTTTCAGTGTCTCTGCGTGATTAGGCGATGTGTAAATTTTGTATCAAGATATATCACATTTTTTCCAAAAATATCACAATAATATCCTGATACCTTTTTACACACAATTTTTAATATGATTTTAAATGAATTTCCATAATTTTTTGAAAAATATATTGTGAAAACATAACTTCACATTTTTTTTCAGTTTAGTGCTAGGATTTCATTGTTTTACATTTCTTTTTACAAATTTGGTCATTATAATTGAAACAAATTGAACAGGAAAATCAGTTATTTCTGGAATTTATAATAGTTAATACTGTGGAATCATTTGATTTCGTGGTGGCTCAATATTTGTGGAATTTGTGGGTACCCTACATCAACGATAATAATTGGGGTTTTAAGAGTCATCTTTCCTTTTGTAGATATGAGTGAATACATGAAATTACGTTCCCTTTGAACCAGCAAAAATTTGAACAATCCATGAAAATCTGTACCCGCGAATTTTAATGATTCCACAGTAGTAAATAGCAGTATTTTAGTCTCCATATCACAATATTTTTCACACAATTCAAAAAATCATGATATACCAGTATATAATGTAAAATTGTGCATCCCTAGCTCTGATCAAGTTTGATTACAAATTCTCACATCTGTGACACATAATATTGGGTCCTAAATTCAATGCAGATTGTTAAATTTCTAGAGATATATAAAGAAACATTCCAAGTGCTATTGTGTATAGGTTTAATTTATTTAAATTTGAAGCTTAAAATTAGCTAAGATTCAAATGCCATTTCAGATTTTATACAGAACTGAGGGATCATTATAATAAATTATGAGATTTTGTGCTATAAGCATTTTTGATGCATTGCTTTTGTAATTATTGTGATAGGCTCTCAAAAATTAATGACTGCCAGAGTACAGACTTAACAATTATTTCATTATATAAATATGGCAGATCATTGCTATCTGGTAATAATTCAAGGATCCAATAAGTAGGATAAAATAAATGTAGCTATAATTAATGATTCCGTTAAGCTCACCTGAGTTGATATATGATTTAGGTAATGCTTGGTGTCTGTTTCTGTCATTCTTTCTTTTGTACTTTTTGAAGCAAAGCATGAAACATCACTGGAGTAAAATACATTCCAAGGGGTAATGTTTTAAGTGAACTGATAAACTTTATTTAGTTTTTAGGTCACCTGAGTCACTCAGGTGACCTATTGCTATCTGTTTTCGTCCGTCGTCGTCCGTCGGTCATAAACTTTTGAACATTTTCAGCTTCTTCTCTGGAACCACTGAACCAATTTCAACCAATTTTAGCATATAGCATCAATGGATGAAGGGGTACAAAAATTGTGAATTTCATGGTCCCTGCCCCCCTGGGGCCTGAGGGGTGGGGCTAAAACCATCAAAATTAGTGCTATCTTTAAAAATCTTCTACTTTACTCCTGGACATCAAGCAGTCAAACTGTTGGCATGATTGTAATAAGCATTTAGCCCTCTACCAAAATTGTGAAATTCATGGCCCCAGGGTCAGGGGTTCTGGTGCTAGGGCAGGGCTATATAGATCATATAGTGAAAGTGCATTATTTCTTTGAAAATCTTCTTCTCTGCTCCTGGGTATTATTGAAACAAATTGAATACATAGTTATGATAAGCAAGGATGACTCTACCAAAATTGTGAAATTCATGGCCCCAGGGTCAGGGGTTCTGGTGCTAGGGCGGGGCTATATAGATCATATAGTGAAAGTGCATTATTTCTTTGAAAATCTTCTTCTCTACTCTTGGGTATTATTGAAACAAATTAAATACATTGTTATGATAAGCAAGAGTGACTCTACCAAAATTGTGAAATTCATAGCCCAAGGGTCAGGGGTTCTGCTGCTAGGGCAGGATTATATAGATCATATAGTGAAAGTGCATTATTTCTTTGAAAACCTTCTTCTCTACTCCTGGGTTTTATAATTAAAATCCTGTCTGCTCTTAGTGTTAAGCAGATAAACAAAGTGATTACTTATGATGGGCAAACTTCTGGTCCCAGGGTGAGAGGCTCTAGTGTTTCTTGCAGGGGAGGGGGGAGGGGGGACTCTATTAATAATATAGTGAATCTGTAATAAAAATGCATTATTTCTTTAAAAATCTTCTCTGCACCTGGGCATATCAGGGGCAAAAAGAGTAAAAGTTTTAATAAGGAAGAGTATTTTTACCAGATTTTTGAACATCTGGACCATTTGGTCAAGTGTTCTGGTCCTGGCATATCATCTTCGCTAGCCAAGGGTTTCTGATACGCTACTCTACTCATAAACCCTTGGCATACGGTGCTGACAAAAGACGGGATTGTTTTTGTCACGTGATCATGATTCTTACCTGAGGCCTGTTCAACAGAGCGAACGTTCGCGAGCGCTCGCGAACATTTCTGTTGGAAAGATAAGGAATTTTGGCGAGCGCTCGCGAACGTTCGCTCTGTTGAACAGGCCTCAGGTACGCACAGATTGCGTCATCGACAGAAATAAAAAGCGTATTTTAAAAAATTTTGTTTTTAAAGAATAATTGAGTTATGTTAATTTGTTATTTTAACATGTAAAAATGCAAATCTACATCTTCAGTATAGATTCTTAATCAAATATTTTGCACGTTGCTTTAGAAATAGGATGGCACCACATTTCTATTCATAGAATGGCATGTTATCCTACGGATCATTGTTTACTTGCGTTTTACATTACCGATATTAAAGAGTCAAGATATATCCCGAACGCAAATATCGTCATTTACAAAAAACATGCTGATTGGTCGAACGATGTCGATTAACTCCAATCACAACTTGAGAAAAAAATCCCAACTTTTTTTAACACCGTATGCCAAGGGCTTATGAGGAGAGTAGCGTATCAGAAGCCCTTGGCTAGCGAAGATGCTGGCATATATTAATTTGTATTCTACTGAGAGGAGTTATTTCCCTTTACCATTTAGTTTTGATAATTAATCACTGTAAATAATGTACTTAAAAGGTTAATAGAATAAGAAAATTATGCAAGAATTTTAATGTATAAGACAAAAAGTACTTTCATAGTTTTAATGATCAGGTAGACTTGTAAGTAATAGATAAATAAAAATGAGACAAAAATAACTTGTCTTTTTAAATGTTCATCAAAGACCAAGAGAGGCCAATGTAAGAGATCTCAACTAGGAATTAAAATAGTACAGAAGCACTGATAGTTTGTTAATATACTGTATTGTGATAGTGATAAATGGGGAACAGATTAGAACCTAATTTATGAACTGTTAATGAATACTAGATTAATTAATTTGTTGATCCTGATCACCCCATTTTTCTTGCTTTTGGGCAACAAAGCTTCACCTTTCAGTTCATTTTACTCTCTATGGATCCTCTAAATTGTTGCATTATACTCAGGTGACCATTAAGGCCCTTGGGCCTCTTGTTTTGAGAAAACTGAGGGTTAAAATTGAACATTTTTTGTGTGTGCACGGTCTCCGTGAAAGTCATTTTAAAATTTTCAATGATTGAAAACCAACAGTAATAATGTAATGCACAATCAAAAATGGAACAGAAAGCACATGCATGTACCAGCTGGTTATATTTGAAGGTGAATTTAAGACTTCATTTTGGTTCTATTTGCCCTATAAGCACCCATTGGATCCCATTAATTTGCCTTTCAGTTCAAATCAAAGATATATTTCTCTAAATTTGTCTTCTTTATCATTCATAAATCAATTAATTTTCTGAGACATGGTTAAAAATACATTTTGTGTTATATAGATTAACTGGGTGAGCATGTATGTATGAGGGTCATAGAAGTACTTACTGGGATGAATATTTTGTATGTTTTACTAAGAGTATGTTTGCATGGCTGTATATATTATTGCTGAATTTAATGATTTCTTTTAAAAATGTTTTTCAGGGCCCTTTTGTACACATTGCTAGTATTGTTGCAACATTACTGGGGAAATTAACAACATTTAAAGGAATATATGAAGTAAGTGAAAATTTAATTTTATTTGAATTTCAAGAATAAGTGCATGCAGATTTTTTAAAAATTCATCTTTCTAGGATTGATCATACTAGTTGGCTTAAAGTATAAGAATTGTATAATTGGTTGGATGTGAGAATGTTTATAGAGATAGCACTAAGTAAGCGTTTCCTTTTTCTTCACAGAATGAATCCCGTAGAACAGAGATGCTGGCTGCAGCTTGTGCTGTTGGAGTGGCAGCAACTTTTGCAGCTCCTATTGGAGGTAAATATTTATAATTACAGTTGAACTTCGGTCTCTCGAACACAGATATCTTGAATACCATGGATATGTTGAAGTGATTTTGAAGTCCCAACTGCTTATTCCTTAAATATTTTACCCTGGATATCTTGAATCCTCGGTTATCTCGAAGTATTTTCTCGGTCCTTTCGAGTTTGAGATAACGAGGTTTGACTGTATTATGAAGTGATACTTTCCTGCACTGTCATACAGGAGTTTGATAGAAAGTTTGATATTAGAAACAATAACATGATTAACATCCATATACTTAAATTGATTTAGAACTGAAAGTATTGGAAATGTCTTCTGGAATTTTTCATTCATTTCTCGGCAGCTTTGTTGGTTCAGATCTTTATTACATATATTTAAAAAATGCAATAATTGTGTCAGATTTACCAGGGTACAACACAAAATGGAGAGGAGGATGTAAGAGAAGCAGTGATGTCATGTTCCTTTGTGAAATTTGAATTTGTAGAAGGAGCTCTACTGAGTAGATTATGCTATTATATATACTTGTCATCAACAGTTCATTTATTTTTAATTACATGAAATGAAACTAAATATTAGCAGTAGCACAATTTTTAAGGAAGTGGTTTGATAATAAACAATGCCTTACAAAAAAAAAATTATTAATGTGAACTTCAATTTCATGGTCTGTCAGTTGACAAAATAAAGTAGGGTCAATGTCTTGACAAGTGTTTTATCATTGTAGTTCAAAGTTCTACATAAGTACACTTAAAGTGCACTTAGAGCAAAAGCGGTATTGAAATTTCTACCAGTAGGATACATGACAGATTACATATATTAAATGTAACACATTTTTTTCTCAATCAGGATCCATGCAGTTTGGCCAACTGTACCCTTAAGTATACCCATAAAAGTATAAAAACTATCATACAGTACAACTTAATTTATGGAAGGGGTAATGAAGGGGAGAGTTTTGATTCCTACATTTTGCCCAGTAAATCAATTTCAAAGCTATTTAACATTTTTTTTCTGCCTCTAAGTGGGGAGTGAATCATGCAGTTAATATGCCGACATGGAAGGTATCTGTAGTATTGTTGCCTGTTGGCTTTCTGACTCCACCGATTTTGATGTATTTGTTTTCGTGGAAGTTGCTAGTATTCCCCATACAGTATTAAGAGTTACCTGGTGCATGGCCTTACATCAGAGTTTCAATAACTGTCACATCTTAGAAATCTGTCATTCTGAACATGACACAGGGAGATAAATTATCTGGAGATTTATTGCTTATCTTGGAGAGGCATTACAAGCAGTTCAGTATGCTGATTGCAACTACATGTACAATGTTTTTGATGCACTTTTTCGAAATTGCTTGCAAAACAAAGTATGAATGATGACATGTCTAGTATCTGAGTATTGTAAACTTCAAGTTAGATATTGGTTCAATATTAGGAGAGCAGACAGGTAGTACCAGCTCTTCTGTCAGACAATCAGTATGAAGATTGATGCCTGAACCAGAGGCTGAGGCATGTCATAATTTATAGTTCTATACAGAATATAATCCTTAGCTTAGATGTCATTTTGCTATGCACTGTCAGCTACCTTGTCAACATGCACAACTTTGGATGACAATATTTATAATATCAAGATTTCTTTTAATATTCAGATTGGAGATTTTTTATTTTATTTACTATAACTTTATTCTTATTTAATGATAGAAAACATGACTGAATCTTCATTCATGAATCGATATAATTTTTTGTTGTAGGTGTGTTATTTAGTATTGAGGTCACAGCGACCTACTTTGCTGTCAGAAACTACTGGAGAGGTTTCTTCTCTGCTGTGTGTGGGGCTGTCACATTAAGAATGCTTGCCATCTGGTTTAAAAATGAAGGTATATATTCAGCAAGTTTTGAAAAGTGAAAATACTAGTGATATATTTCAAATCTGATCAAATTTTCAGGATGAAATAGTATATGCATTTGGATTCTTTGAAGACCCAGCAAATTGAATTGTTTTACCTATATCAGTAAGCATGTATTTTATAGCTGTTTGCACAGCAAGAATATCGGAGACTGGAAAGTCTTTTACAGAGAGGCTTTTCTTGTTGGAATTACTGTAAACATTTGCAAGTTTTGCAACCTTCTTTAACTCACAAATATTTTTGCTGTCTATTTAATTATGTATATATGTATAAATTCTTTTTTTTAATATATACATGTATATAGAAATTGTATCCTCCGTCAGGAAAATTAATAGTTATGGATGGATTTCATACTAAAAGTTGTGTGGAATTTTAGTTGATTTACAGTATCCCTCTTTTTTTCACACAGTAAAGTACACAATCATACGGTATTTCAGTTAAAATATTGTTATAGAAATTAATTACAGTAATTTCTTTTTTTTAATAGCTACTCTCACAGCTATTTTCAAAACAACTCTAAGAACAGATTTCCCCTTTGACGTTCTTGAACTGCTTGTTTTTGCTATTATGGGGTAGGTTATAGTTTCTTTTTTTTTAACAGAAAAACATAAATTAAATGACTCATATACTTTTCCACATTGCAATGGTCCTTATGCTTCATAATTAAGTGTCAATTTCGTTATAAGAAACATATGATAATGATTTCCATATTTCGTGTTGATCTGTAATTGAAATGAATAAAGTAAAGATCAAAACACACACAAACTCACACACACTAATTATGCCCTTCGTGCATTTGTGATCCAATTTATGAAATGATGACATTTTGACACTTTAAAAATGTTAGATGATTGTATATATTTATGCATTAATTTTTTTTTTAATGTTTACATTAAGAATACCTTATTTCAATTTTTCAGGGTGCTCTGTGGTTTAGCAGGAGCACTTTTTATTTTGTTTCATCGAAAAATTGTTTTGCTCACTAGAAGACATCGCAAAATAACAGATTTCTTACAAAAAAAGTGAGTTTGCAGTTTAAAATAGAACACATTTAGAAAAAAGAAAATCAAATTTCTTAAAAGTAAATATTATTATAGAGGAAAATGGCCTTTATAATGTACTGATAATTGTCATTGTATATTTCAGTCGTTTTATCTACCCTGGTCTGGTAACTCTGGTGATTTCATCTTTAACATTCCCTCTTGGTTTGGGTCAGTTTTTCGCAGGCGAGGTAAGGAAACATAACATCAGGGCATGTAGGAGCAATTACATTTTTTTTATTTAGAAAAATGAAGAAATTTGTTCATTTTTTTCTTTTTTTACAAATGATAGATAAGAGAAGATTTCTTACGCATTAAGAAAAATATTTTTAGTAAAAAAAAAAAAAGCTTTTTTTGGAAGGAAAAAAATGGAATGGAAGTTTGATATAAAAAAAAGTACAATGGGTTGATTGGACTCTTATTATAAGTTTTTGTAGTGTGATACAAATTCTTTTATTGTAGTTGACATCCAAGCAAGCAATCAATGAACTGTTCAGTAACATCACATGGACAACAGGACAGGCAGAGGGACTGAGAGATGAAGAAATCATCAGCCATTGGAAACATGGCAGCACAAATATCTATGTCAACCTAGTCATCTTTGTAGTGTTAAATGTATGTTACAAAAACTGAGAGAATTAGAACATGGTAAACCACAAATCAGTATTTTCAAGTAAAGATGAGAAAATAACTATGATTTTCATTTGTATATTATAGTTTGGGTTTGGAGCTTTCTGTAATACTATGCCAGTTCCAGCTGGTGTGTTTGTGCCAGTTTTCTTAGTGGGTAAGTCATTTTTATTATACACAAATGAATGACATGATGAAAATTTATTTTGAAAGACCCAGGTTCAAATAAATTTATGTATTAAAGAATGTGCTGGAGTGATACAATCAATGGAGGAATATTTGGGTTTTTTTTAGGAGCTGCTTTTGGTCGTCTGACAGGGGAGTGTATGGCAGCTTGGTTCCCAGAAGGGATTCCCTCTGGTGACATCATCAATAAAATTGTACCGGGAGGTTACGCTGTTGTAGGTCAGTGACCAGAGTGATGTTTACACTTCTACAATATACTGAAGATAAATTATTGTAATGCTGCTTGTAAAGAACAAAGGGATAATGAATATCAGTGTATAATGTGTTCTTTTTCTCTACCTTTAGGAGCAGCCTCATTTTCAGGGGCAGTCACTCGGACTATCTCAACATCAGTGATTGTATTTGAAGTCACAGGTCAAATAAGTCATGTACTTCCAGCAGTTGTAAGTAGTAGTTTTACTACACTGGGGGATGTTTAATGACATTTTAATATTTTTGGAGGTTTTATAGGAGAAATTTTTGTATTTTTTAGGTTGCAGTGTTAATCTCCAATGCTGTGGCTGGGAAATTCCAGCCCTCCTTCTATGACAGTATCATCAAACTCAAACAGCTACCATATCTCCCAGACATTGTATCTGCAAAAGCAAAGTATGTAACCAAGAAAAAAATTCATCTCTTGATGTGAAGAGAAAGAATGGACAATTGAATTGTTTTTGACACGGTGTATTTTTTAAAATCATCATGCTAGAACCGGGAATACATATATTAAAATTATTTTAAGGTTGGTTCCCATTGATTTACAGTATGCCTGTATTTTTTGACATGGACCCAATTACTGTAAACTTACTTATTTTAGCAGTAATGATATTGTCGCACCTTTTACATTGCATACTGTCCGCTAATTTATATACATGCTTAAATATGATTAAAACTAATAAATGTCCTTGTAAAGACTCTTGTGCTAATTGATATTGCACTAATCAATTGAAGAGGACAATTGCGCTAAATCTTGAGAGTATGACTTTAAGTAATTTTACAGTATATTTCTTGATTCTGATATTTAACATCATATATCAAATACTTGATTCTGGGGCCTTCATGTCCTCTGGACATTTCTTTTTCCATTTAAAAAGATTAATGTAAGCATGCTTAGGTTTTTGGACATGTTTAGATTATAATTCACATTGTATTAAATTCTTTTTACAGTGCCTGGAAAGTATTTATAGAAGACATCATGGTTAAGGAAGTGGCCAGTATTTCATTCAGGGCAAATTATGGAGAGCTAAGAGAACTTTTAACCTCTACCAACTACAAAAGCTATCCTCTAGTTGATGCTCCAGGTAAATTAACAAATACATGTATCTATATTTACTAGTTTTGAGGATAATAGCAAGTTTAACACCCCTTTATACAACAGCTGTTTTCTAAGCACAGTTGATGAGAACAGTTGCTGTCAAGGGTATTATTTTAATTGCTGTTACTTGAATAGACACTCATCTCTTATTAAAATGTTGCTGATTGTGATTGTAAAAATATGGCATCACAGAGACTCTGGAGTTGGATCAATTTTTCTTAACAAACATTATTATTATGAAAATTATCTTTTGTATGTTGAGGATACAAAGCAAGGAAAAAATATACATGAATTTTTCATATAATATTAATAGTACAGTAAATAACTTTTTGTTTGCAAGAACTTTATTTTCATGTAATTACGCAACATTGTCTGCTTGCGAAATTTTTGTTCTGGCATACATGTACATTTTTACAGGGATTACAGACAACAATAACTAGAATTCATGAAAATTTTCTCTTGCTTATAAATACCAAACAGCTTTCTCATGAAAATAAGGTGACACGTAAATCTGCAATACATTCCCTATATAATACAGGTGACTTGATATAACTCATAGTCTGTAGGACTGTAGTAAAGCTTCAAGAGATCAAAACAGTTTTCAGAGGTTTAGATATCTATATTCATAAATAATAATAATAATAATAATAATAATACTTTATTTAAAGAGGGTAACTCAATTAGTGCGAGCACTATTCTTCCTTGAGGCCCTCTATAAAATTACAATAATACACAATGATAAATAATACATTCGACAGTGATATAACACAATATACTTTAACAATACATGCAATATTAAATTAATGATACAGTCCGCAGATATACATTTTTTTAAATTTAAGTTGATCATTGGTCTATTATAAATTTTCTTGTCTTGATTCTAAAATTTTGAAGTGTTGGGCACATTTTTACATTTAAAGGTAAATTGTTCCACAATACTGCACCCGAATATTGAAAAGAATTTTGAAATATTTGAAATATTTTAGTTTTGTGTTTTGGAACACACAAATGATTGCTTGAAGATGTCAATGTATATTTGTATTATACTCTACTGTATTCCAGACTCCATGATTCTGCTTGGTTCTATACAAAGACTTGAACTGGAGCGAGTTTTATTTGTTCATCTCAGCAAAGACCAAAAAATATTTATACAAAGTGATGACGAGGATAACGAATCAAGGAGAAGTAACTCTTCCTCTATGACTGATGTGTCCGTAATCAAACGGTCTATCACTCCACCTCCAACAATCAACATAATCCCCCAGAAAAAGTCCAGGTTCCTCGTGTCTAAGGTTGAGGAGAAAAAGAGGTCCAGGACACCCAGTCCAAGCAGATTCTCAATGCCAAGATCTGTAGGTTTATCTTTAGAATTTTAAGAATCTGAGAAACTAATTTCAGGATCAAGATTCAAGTATTTCACTTAACAAGTAAATGATGGTGAAATTACAGAAATTGAAGTGCATTTACAATGGTACAAATATAAATACAAGAATTTTTTTTTTGTTCTTCTTTATTTGCTATTTATTATGAAAATGTTATGGATCAGTAGGCTGACACAGACTGAAAATGATTAATATTTAATGAAGAGATGAGGGAAAAAATAGATTAACATTGACTTTTAATGTAACTATGTTTTACGTAATAGGGACAGGCAAGACATGAAATAGACAAATACCAGCAGTTATGTGACCCCTGTAATGTAGAGTGTCTATTTGTCATGTAGGGACTGCCAGAAACAAATCTTTTTAGAAGGGCAAGGAAGAGATTAATTATTTAAAGGGCAGTGTTAAGTTTAATTAATTTTACCTTAAACTTTTCTCCACTGGTACAAAAATAACTTAACTCTGCCCTATTTAGTACTAAATTTAGTGTCCCTTGGTGAGAATTAATTAGTATAGTACAATTCAAAATGTTTATCATCTCACTTAAGAAAAGAGGAAAAAACAGGCTACTAAAATTTATCAAGAACTTTTGGAGGAAATTCTGAAACTATATCACACAGTAAATCTTTTTCAGAGTTTGATAAATGAAAAAAAAACTTTTATTTTCTACTAAACATATTTATTGAATTCTCATTTGTGTCGACTTTTGGCAATTAGTGTAAAAACCTTTTTTTATGAATTTCAATAAATGAAATTACAAAAGCTTTAGCGACTTAATGACATTGCAAAATACTTGTGAGTATGGATGGTCATAAATACTTTTTTCACTGCATGAAAGTTACTTTGTAATTTGTTTACAGTATTGATAAAAAACAAAAGATATTAATACAAATTTATACTGTAGATAGTTGCAAAATTATACTTTGTATTATTTGATATTTGTTTCAGTCCAGTGCTTCCTCATTAGAGTCAGAGAAGGAGAGACAGACATATCATACATTACAGTTACCCCTCAGATCTATCCTCAAAAAATCATCTTCATCATCTGCTCTGTCAGACAGAGCCAACAGCGAAACTAATCTTCAGTGTAAGTTCTCCATAATCAACATCAATATTACTATCAACATTAACATCATCATCAATACTATCAACATTATTATTAACATCATCAACAATCCCATCAACATTATTATCAGCATCATCATTACTATCAACAGTACTATCAACATTACTATCATCAGCATCACCATCATGTACTCATTTCATTGATTTTTTTTTTAATTCATTACATACAATGTTGACAAATAATGCAATATTTGTCAGAAGTTTTGATTCAATATCCTTTTTGTTCTTCAGCTGAAATAACTGCTTACTACAGAAAATTGGCCAGTACCAAAAAAGAGAGTATTTGTGAAGATGCTCCGTATATTATTGATGTAAGTTTGAGGGTCAAAATACATAAATTAACTATGTAGATTGCCTTCTCAGTACAAAGTGGTTTTTACGTATTTAACAAATTTTAAAGGAAAACATAAATGTATTTTTTACATTTCTCTTTTTACAGAAAAGTAGCTTTACTAATCTGGCAAAGAAAGTAAGACTGGTAAGTAATTGTATATTCAGTTATCTTTAAAAAAAAAATAATGATTTTTTTTTTTTTTGGTTTTTTTTTCTGTGTTGTTTGATGGTATCATAAATAATATCTTTGTTCTTTTCACTAGCCTCCAGAACCAGTAAAGATCAAGAACCTTACTAAAGAACAAGTGAGGGCTAACTCTTTACACATTAAAAAAAGTACTTATCGTAAAAGAAAAAAAAAATTATCAGAGATTAAATACTGTTTATTTCTTTGATAACATTTGTCATTGAAAATAAATCCCATGTGAATTTTTTATATGGTATGTATTCAGTATGTCTTCTTTGAAATAACTTAATTAAGTTGCCTCAAGTTCATTTCAGATCTCAAAATCACAAAGAAATTTTATCCCAATAAAATTTCTTGTTTCTGCAGTATCAAAAAAGTAGTCATAGTGGCATAGGCTTTTATGTATTATTAGTTCCATCTCAACAAGAATTCTAAATTCCATCTTGACTCTTTGAAAAATACAAATGATTGAATTTTGTCTTTAGCAAGAAGAGTGGGAGGAGCAAAGACTTACAGATCCAATAGAATGGGAGGGAGTTCAGATAGACCCCGCCCCATTCCAGCTGGTGGAGAGAACATCACTACACAAGGTACCATGCTCAGTATTCTAAGACTAGTGACTAACAACTACAGAAAAATTGATAATGGTTTTACCTAAAATGGTTTTTTTTTTCAGGCACTTTGATGTGCTTCTTTAATTTTTTTAATTGTGTATTGTAGGTTCATTCATTATTTTCTCTCTTGGGAATAAATCATGCTTATGTAACCAACACTGGGAGACTTGTAGGTGTGGTGGGATTAAAAGAAGTAAGTTTTATACATCAAGTATTATATTTATCAGATAAATAGTGCGTAGCATCCATGATAATGATTTGTGTATGAAAATACCTGCGTAAATTTTGACTATTGAATTCTCTCAAGCTTCTTAACTTGAAAAGATTGTCAAAATCTTATTAGTTCATCCAAATCAAAACAAGCACAAATTTTGATATTTAGTTAAGAAGAGCAATTCAGGGAAGAATTGATGCCCAGGCCAAAGGTGAAGACGAGACTGAGGATGAGGAAGTGGAGGAGATTGATCCTCAGCATCTGGAGGTGGAGGTCTCCCCACCTCAAAACGAATACAGACTTGTTAACACCTCTAATGAGGAACTTCACGGTGTACTAGTGACTAAGGATGAGTGAGGACCACAGAAGAGAGTGGGATCTTGTTTAAGTGCAGATGTGATACTATTCTAATGTGAAATTTTGCCAAATTTTTAAGACTTAGCTTTACCATTGCGTCACTTCAGGTTTGGGAAATTTATATACTCTACCATACGAAATTAACACCTAAAAAGTGTGTTCATCATAGAATTTAATGATATTTTCCTTGAAATGTGTTCCACAGAAAAAAAATGTTTTTTAATATCTCAGGATTCGTTAGAGGTCATTGAACTGTTATGCCACCTCGTGACCAAATTATGCATTCCTTGTTAAGTATTACAACCTGTGTTAATATGGTTTTCAATGGTTGTCTCAGAAATGCATTCCAGCAACCATTATTTTTCCTTAATCAAGGGGATGCTCAAAGAGCTGTTGATAAAATCTTCACATATATTTTCATTTTATGCATTGTATGATATTTTTTTCTCATTTAAGAATCTCATTATTTGCTTACACATGTAAATGAATCATTGCAAGTTTATTTTATAAGCCATTTTATAATTCACTCAATTATGTGAAAATCAGTGCCAATGTGCCAAGTTACATATGCAACAAATGTTTACTCAGCGAGCAGGAACTGAAATATTTTTTTGTAATTGTTTTGTATATTGTATGACTGAATCATAATCGTTAAATGATTTGTCATATTTAAAATGTATCCTGGCAGAAGAGCTTATTTTTATTTTGTTAAGTATTACATGTAACTAGAACAAGATTTTTGACTCAAATATAGCATAACACAAAATAACATGCGAAACAGGGAGGAAAAATCCCCACAATTATTGGCCTTCGCTGTTGTGTATAGATGGCCAGTGAAAGAGAAGGGGCTCTATACTGAATGGAACACAGCTGCTGGGTGACACCTATAGTTACTCTGACCTACATGTGTAACATAGTGGGAGTCTGCAGGTGATCCTACTCTGATTGAAAGACTCTGTATCCTTGCGTTAATATCTTACAAAGAAAGGAACTAAATATTTTGCTCAGGTGTTTAGTGGCAAGTTTTCATTGCTTTATGAATAAAGTTATCATCATATATACCAACAAAAAAAAAGACAAAAACAAAATAAAACATGAGATGTCAGATGAGCAGAAAAGATTTTTTAAAGGATTCTCAAAAGCTCTGTTTGTTTTGCCTGTAGAGAACACATATCTGCAATAGTACCGTATATACTCACCTATAAGTCGGTCCGCCTATAAGTCGGTTGTATTTTTTAAGCTTACATTGAGGGATTGACCCGCTATAATATCAATATTTTTATAACTCGCCTATTAGTCGGTCAACGGTTTTTGGACCAAAGTTTAACTCCCAAAAAACCGACTTATAGGCGAGTATATACGGTAATGTTTACCTGTGTTAAGTATTAATGAATGATACATTTATTCAGAATTCTTCATTCATAAAATAAAAAAATGGGCATTTTCTTCATTAGATTTCTTGATTGTGAAGCAGTATGACATCTTAAGTAATGTTTGAATACTTGTAATGGAACACGCTCAAATAAGCTAGTCTATGTTCAGTACCATTAATTGATTACAAGCATGCTGAAGGAAGGTACTTAAATTAACAAATGAATAAATTGTTGTTTTTGTCATTAACCAACAAATGTAATATAATGATTAACATTTTGTTATAAGTTATGTATGTAGTTTTAACATGTTTGTTGATGTTTTTCACTTTACCTGTCTTTCATGAATTTTTACGTCACGAGCATTAATAATGGAAGTTGTACGTCTTCCGTGGCATTTTTGTATTGTGTATTTTTACTCAATGCCTTAATAATAATGTTCACTTGTCGAAATTGTGAATAATAACAAATGTCACAATTGTTATGAAATTATGTGATACAATTCATTCTTGACTCTAACATAGAGAATATAAAGCTTCATCCTTGATTTCTATGTCACATTAGTATCATTGCTGTCGCAATAATATATTTTGCTTCTGATTTAATTTTCTATATTTTATGGCCTTCTAATACATTTTTTATTATTAAATGTGTTCTCTTTCAAAGTAACTCAATGTAACCAGAAATTTAAGATACAAATGCTCTCCTTAGAATAAATGATGTTAAAAAGTTGTAATCTTATTTAGTATTTAAATCTTATTCAAGATAGACAGTGAATAGACTCGAAAGTCCATATTTCTACAATGACCCCCCCCCCCCCCCTTTTTTTTATTATTTTGTGTGGAAGATTGGTATGTGAGGCATTAAATAAACTGGTCAGAAGACATTTGGAGAAGACATTTAGAAAATACAATTTTATTACGTCAAACAGTTTACAGTATCAGAAATGATAAATTGTGTAATAGGTAATAGAGCCATCACTTTCTTAACAGGAAAATGAATGATTATAATTTGACATCTTTATAAATGTTCCATTTCAATTGTGTAATTTACAGCATTTTCATAATTTTATTTGCTAAATAAAATAAATGAATTTCCAACTTAACTGACACAAGTAATAGTGTGTAGATCTTTAACAAGAAAGGAAAGTTTCAAATTGCACCTGAAAGATTATCACTTGCTGGTGAAATTAAGTAACCCCTCTTCATTCCCTAAAGGGGAAATGACTGATTGCTACTGACTGAGGCACCTGTTAGATCCTTAGGCCTTTTAGATCCATTGAAAATGTATTGAATTTGTACAATTTTTTGACCTGATTTTACAGTTTTACCTTGTCTGTTTTGCCCATCAGCCTTCAAAGTAATTTTCTTGATTTGTAATTATAGTATAATTAAACTAGAGATACTGTGAGCACTTCACTCACAAAATGATACCCTCACTCTTATGAGAATCAGGCAAAAGACCATTTTTTGCTATGGGAAACCCAGAACATTTAATAGGAGGTCACAATGGTGCGATTCTGCGAAAATCTTGTTAAATTTTATTCAGTGATAGAGGAGGAGTTGTGGATAAAAGATGGGTACCCCTATATTATAGAAAGAATGGCAATGTCCATTTTTTCCTATTGTAAACCAACCCCAAATATCTGTCCCAATAGATCACAAAATAGGAGGTGCACAATGGCACTACTAGTATGTAATAAAGAGTCTGTGAAAGTGTCATTAAAGAATAATGCACTTAAGGAGGCATATTTCTTGTATTTAAAAATTAATGAAATTTTCATAGATTCAGAATACATTATCATTAAGTGATGGTATCAATTAGATTAAATTTGACCGTTTTATTTTAAAAGCAAGGTCAGGTCAAGGTCGTTATCTTTTTCCTTGACTATTAGAATAAAAATTGCTGTTGCCAATCATGCAATGCCTACTTCTATTTCAAAAGATTATATGTTTTTCTTTTTTGCATAAAAAGATATTCCCATATAGGGTCTATTAGATGATACTACCAAACTGACAAAAATATTTTAACTAAAATAGATATTGGCTAATCCGAATTTCCTCTACTATTCCTAGATTTTTAGGATATATTAGTTATTTTTAAATGCTTCGTATATTTAAATTTTTCTTATTTTCACATATGGTAAAGTAGTTATATAAAGATACAAATTGATACAAAAACAAAAAGTTTTGACCGTTTACTAAGAGAGAAAATACATTTTTTACAGATTTTTTGCTCAAATCTGTACTTAGATTGGAAGCCTTTAAAAGCTAACATAATTGTAGTTTGTGTGGAAAATCATATTTATTTGATATATTTTTAAACTTCAGTCCATTATTATTAATTTTACTTACATTTGAAATTTTCTTTAAGTCCGACTTTGATTGTTTAAAAATTCTAACTAAATTCATTGTTCTATAGTAATTTTGAGAAGCAGAAAAGGAGATATTTTCATAAGCAGCCGTTCCGCCAAAAATATAGTCCCTGCTAGATTTCAAACTCAGTTTTCCATTTCTATTTAAAGTTGTACAATTATGATGAGGAAAGAAAAATATGATCTTTTAAATCCCTTACATCTAAATATATAAGACGTATAAGCAAATATTCTTTGAATATTTCATCTAATCAGAAACCAGACAAGAATCTCCCTCTTAACGCCGGAGTTTTGGGTCCTTTTCCGTCGCTTCTGTTGCTTTTAAATCTTAACCTTATTTCACTTTGGTATATTTACTCAAGAATTCTGTCAATTTGGCACCAAAGGAGATGGGCGAACATAGCGTGCAGAAAGCCTATAGCTTCAGAAATATAAAAATCATGTTCAGTTTGTGAATTTGATATTTAGAGTAAAGGTCTCATTATTGAAATTTATGAGATTGTGTTAAGAAAACTTTTCAGAGGAAAATTTTCTCGACAAAATTTATTCTTTTATTAAAAACAAATAATGTGGTATTCGTGGGGTTCGAACCCTAGCAATAAAAATCCTGAGTATCATTTTCTTTCGAGACTAGCACGCTAACCACTAGACTACACAAGTCCTGACGAAAAGTGGCATTTAAATCATGTTTGTGATATGACCCTTGACTTAATGGACTTCAAGTATTTCTCGAAAAGATGCGAATTTTATGTCATAAAAATATATTTTTAAGGTATAGTGGGTCATTGCTCCATATTTTTGGTAACCAAAAAATGTGTATTTTTATGCAAACTTTGAGGATTAACTTTCAAAAAGGTGGAGCGAAGACCCACTCACATCGAAAAATAGTGTTATAGTATGAGAAAATGACTCTTTTTGCCCGCTTTAGTGTGTGTCTAATATTTCACAGGCAAATAATTTCAATCTTTGAGGGATTTTTGCAAATTGTAGAGATTTTACATAAAGTATATTTTAATGTTAGTCGAAATATCAAGGAAAATTTTGATATAATTGAAATTTAATTTTTCATCACCATGTTTGTCACACTATAGGCTTATCGCTCGTCATGTTCACCCATCTCCTTTAATGTTAAAATGATTTTAGACTGTGATACAATTAAATAATTATACATGTATGTTTTTTGTCCTTACTGCTTTCCAAATATATAAAATTTACACTTACTTGCCCTTGATTAAACATTAGGTATGCATGAGAGGTGGCGCTAACATTGTAAGAATGGCTCTAAAATTAGACTAGATAAATAACAATGACATGTATAAAAATACGAGATTACTCTTTCCATCTCCCCCTTTATTCTGTATGGCACAAGTACACTATTTACAAAGGTTTCAAAACGAAATTAACAATATGAGCCACAGGTACTTGTGGACAGGAACCCCCCCCCCCCCCCTCCAATATGCCCCACAGGTCAAAAAATATTTTTATGTATTTTTTTCATAAATTATTCTTCTAGTACACATTTACAATATATTCCATAAGAAAAATCCAAAAAATAACGCAGAATTAACGTTTTACTAAAAAAAACCTACCCGCGGTATTATAATACCGCGGGTATGAAAAAAAAACTACCCGCGGTATTATAATACCGCGGGTATGATTTTTTAGTAAAACGTTAATTCTGCGTTATTTTTTGGATTTTTCTTATGGAATACATTGTAAATGTGTACTAGAAGAATAATTTATGAAAAAAATACATAAAAATATTTTTTGACCTGTGGGGCATATTGGAGGGGGGGGGGGGGTTCCTGTCCACAAGTACCTGTGATATGAGCATGTACATGTAAGTAAAGAATATTTTGATTTGATGTCTGATAATTCAATGTGTTCGAGCACATTGTCCTAGTTAGCACAAAACATGCTACCTTACAAGTGACATGACGGAATTTAGTATTCACAGAGTTACCCGAGATAAGAAATCACGTGGTGAATTATAATATTCAACATGCCAAAACCCTTGGTTACAACAGAGAGAGCGAATGTAACAAAAAACAGTTTTTTCTCTTTTAAACCATCAGCGCAAGTTTGTCTATTAATCTCCTTTTGACACAACATTATTAATGCAAATATACAGCTACTGTTAAACGGAGAACAAAAGACAAACATGCGCTGACTATGTATAAAGTCAGTGAAAAAGTGGGCATCCTTAATATCGAACGGAGATTCAAGAAATTGTGATGACCCATGCCTTTGAAAACAACTTCGTACTTCGTAAATACATACTTTTATCTAATGTAATTACGTAAAGTTGTAGATTAGATGTTGACCATTTCTGCATTTAAAAGAAAAATGCTTTTGTTTTGAAAGTTTATTTTGTCGCAATTTTCGCATGTCCTTAAGTGCTGTCATCCTTTAATTTTGTTGTGTAGGAGGAGTTTGCAGGTAAGAGATGGATACCCCAAATTTATAGAAAGAATGGCAGTGTTCGTGTTTTGCTATGGGAAATCCCAAATATCGGTCCGATCAGAACATGAAATAGGAGGTGCACAATGGCACTATGTAATAAAGAGTCTGTGAAAGTATCATTAAATTTTATTCAGTGGTATAGGAGGAGTTGCGGATAAGAGATGGGTACTCCCAAGTGTTACAGACAGAAGGACGGACGCCCCTTATACACTCCGCTTTTCAAGCGGGGGTATTATGAAAGATATAATTATGATATATGGACAAAGAAAATGACTGATCATCAACAACAAAAGAAAGGGACTGATGAAAACCTACAAAAGACAGGAAATGATGATCAACAACATAAGAAAGTGTTTATGATAAACAGCCGAAGAAATTAAATGCTTATAAACAACAAAAGAAAGCAAGCAGCGTTAAAAAAAGGAACGAAAAATTGTGAACAGTGATGAGAAGCTCTTTATTTTTTGCCCAATTTTTGAAGAACTTTATATGTAGATAGACTACATGTATATACTAAGGTACATAATTCTGTGTATTCATTACTGGACGAACGATGTTGCCATCGTTTCTAAAAACAGAAATTTGAGAAATAGAGAATAAAAATCGCCACTCCTACAGTTTTGGTATAATTTCTATACAAAGCTGTATACAAGTAGAACACAACTAGGTAAACAATTTTTAATTATATGAATGTTTTTTTTTATTTCAATGAATGTTACATTGAAAATGGAACAAAACTATGGGATAGGATGAGTGGCAATAAAGTTTTGGTTCATTCTAATAACCAGGTATGTTATATCAAGGTGCATTAAATCTTAACATACAAATTATTTTTTGATTTCGATGAATGTTGTTGTCCTGGTTAGTACAAGAATCCTTCAAAATGCGACTGCTACAAACAGTTTTTGGTCCATTCTTAATGGAACTTTGTTTGCAAGTAGATTATAAGTTTTCAGGAGTTATAATTAAGAATTACTGAAAATTTAACGGCATCTTTTAAAAGAACCACTGGGGAAAAAATCATGTGAAGGCTTCATTTCATATTGTAGATTCGTTCAAATCATCTTCCCAAGAATCATATAGTAAAGCTATATGATTCATCATGTTTATATGGAAGCATCCTCAGGTTGTGTAGATTCAAGTTTGTTCTAACCATGACCCCCTGGGGGAAGGGTGAGGCCACAGTAGGGGATATAAGTTTTACATTGGAATATATATAGGTTTTTTTTTCTCTGATGAACAGCAAAGCCACGATAAGACATATTTATATGAAAGCATCCTCTTGTAGTTTAGATTCAAGTTTGTTCAAATCATGGCCCTCGAGAATAGGTTTACATTTAAAATAGCTCACCAAATTTTTACATAGGATGAAATCTTTAAAAAAAAAAAAGATTTGCCAAATCACATTAAATCTGATTAATAAACAAAATACTTTTTTTTCATTATGAGCCCTAGTGTTAGAGTTGAGCCAAAATCAGAAATACAAATTTTCCATAATGCATGTGTACAGGGAAAAAAAATCTTCAAAACAGCAGAACCATGTTGGTCGTATTGATGAAGCTTCCCACTGTTGTGTTGATTTAACTTTGAATAAATCATAATTCCTTTAGGTCTAGATTATGGTCCACAATATGGAATCAATATGAAATTAAAGAGGGAAATTAAAAAAAAATTCTGCTGGGCCAAAGTCAAAAGATAAGCGCTGTGGCCCTTGTTCAAAAAGGGTCCACATCCAAGGGGATATAATCCAGAAAAGGCAAAAATAGGATGGGGTCATTAAAAGATCTTCTCAAGAACCACTGGGACAGAAAAGGTGAAAAATGTGGAGGTTTCCTGAGGAAGTTAGGGTAAATTCTAAATAGTTCAAATCATGACCTCCGGGGGGTAATTAAGGTGCGACCACTAGAGGGAGTCAAAGTTTTATCTTGAAATATATTTTTTAAAAAGATTAAAATCTTTTTCTCGAGAACCACATGGCCATAAAAGATAAAACTTAGGACCAGAAAGGTGAAACTTATGGTCGAAGCTTTCAGATGGAGTATAGATTCCAAATTGTTCAAATCATGACCCCTGGGTCTAAGGTTGGGCTTCAATATGTGATCAAGTTTTTACAGTGAAATATATGAAAAAAGAATTTTTAAAATCTTCTTCTCAAGAACCACAGGTCCAGAAAAGGCAAAACTTATGTGGAAGGTTTGTAAGGAAGTGCAGATTGTATATTGTTCAAACCATGACCCAGTGGGGGTAAGGTGGGGCACAATACAGGCCCGTAGCAACAGTTTCAAAAGTGGGGGGAGGCAACTTCCCAAAATTATCTGACAAGCACCCCCCTAATTTACTGTCCAAATCCTGGAAATTGCCAGTACTCGACCTTACAACAACAAAAAGGGGGGGGGGGCAATCAGCATCTAAAGGAAAATTACTATACTCAAAAAAAAGGGGGGGTCTACGGGCTTGCAATAAGGGATCAAAGTTTCACATTAAAATATATAAAAAAAATTTAAAAATCTTCTCAAGAACCACTGGACCAGAAAACATATAGTTAATTGTTCAAATCATGGACCCTGGGGTAGGGTGGAGCCACAAAGGATCAAAGTTTTACATTGAGATATTTGAATATTTAATATTTTAAAATTCTTCTTTTCAAGAATTACTGGACCAGAAAATATGAAACAAGTGAACGCTTCTAGACATTATGTAGATTGTACATTGTACAAATCATGGATCCTGGGGGGGGGGGGCACTTTAAATTTTTGCATTGAAATATACAGGAAAAATCTTTTAAAATCTTCTTATCAACCACTTGACCAGAAAAGATGAAACTTAAGTGAAGGCTTCCTGAGGTAGTGTAGATTCTATACTGTTCAACACAGGCCCCCTGGGTAGGTGGGTACCACAAAAGGGGATAAGAGTTTCGCATAGAACTAAGATTTTTTTTTTTAAAGTCTTCTAAAGAAACACAAAAAAATCATTAATTTGCAAACAATCCCTTGTTCATATTGTGTGAATTAATTTTTTTTTTTTAATTTTTTTTTTTAAATTATGGCCCCTCATAATCAACTCTAACATAAAGCATGTATGCAGGAGCGTTGTGGCCCATGAGCCTCTTGTTTTGGATACAATTATTCTGTATGTATGTCTCTGTAGGCAAACCTCGGAAACGTCGCTTACCCAGTCTTATCATCATCACTAGCCAGGAAAGGTTTTAATCCTCTCCCGCTCCGTGGCTGGTGACGATGACTTGCACAATTTCGATTGGGGGGGGGGGTGCCCCATACTTTTTTCCCAACATAATATTTTTACTGTGAATTTATTTGATAATGTTCACTGATAGACCGTTTGCCCCCCCCCCAACAATACTACGTACGCGCCTGTATGTAGAATACAAGATTCAGACCCGCAAGTCGCCGAAGTTTCTACCGTTAGTGTTTAAATTCAACATAGTTAACGTTCGTCCATAAAATATCGCATTCAATCAATGTACTCGTGCTCTAAATGTTTTAATACTTTTGAAATAAATCCAATTCCTGTCCTTGAATTAAATCTACCCAAGTGTGTCGGGCATGTAAAAAGATAACACGTCTCCTCTTACAGTTGACAGTGTATATGCGGAACATAATGAGATAGATCACTTCAACTTCAACGGAAAATATGAAAGTTGTTTTTCATAGGAACAGCATTTTTGTAATTTAATTTTAGAAATGATTTTTGTATAAAATGCTAAAAATAGTCATCAATTGAACAGCATGACACGCGCGTAAATCTTATCCCAGTTATATTTTTCATTTGTATTGGATTTTAAAACTGCACAGTGTTATCCGGAAATGAATCACTGAGAATCCCCGTACAGGTAAAATTGTCCCACCTTTATTTGATAACGAGAGCCAGGAAGTATGAAAATTGTCCACATCCGTTAGAAAGTCTTTACAACAAGGTAAGTCGTGATATTACATATAATTTTACCATTGGTTAACTTGAATCAACAACAGAGCGTTGGAGGGAAACTCTCTCTCTCTCTCTCGTGTGTGTGTGTGTGAGGGTGGGTGTGTGTGTGTCCTGGGGGGGGGGGGGGGAGGGGGGCACGAATAACAATACTCAAAGTATAAATTTTATAACCACTAAAAATTACTTGAACCTTAATATAACAACCGATGTCTTGTCAAAAATGTATGCTTCATAGTATCTTTACATTTAATAGCTACATGTAGTAGTCAAATAACAACTAAATATTTATAAAACCCCAAAAGGTCAGTAGACCGAATAAATGATATATTCGAAGTACATGTGCATTTAGCCTATTTGTCGAGATGTATTACATGTATGTTATTATTCAAAACACTCAAAACATCCTATTCTCTTTAGAGAAGTGGACAGGCTTTCGCCTACATCCACTTCTCTTCGCAAACCTTCATGTTTTGATGTAGGCGAAATCCTGTCCACTTCTCTAAAGAGAATAAAAACACCCATTCATTGTCGAATGTATAGATGTACATGCATTAACTTTATTGCTTTTCGTCAGCCCTTTTCTCGTATTTATTACGCCCCAATAAAATGATACTCTCTAGTTTTATCAATATTAGGTGAACAAATTTCTCTGTTTAAATCGAAGCTTTATCTGAATAACATATTAGTTAAACTTCTAAAGAAAGATGTTTGAAGAGTTTAATTGTTTTAATATGTCATTTTTTGACAGAAAAGTCCTTTGTATCTTTTAAAACGGCACTGAAATTTTAAAAGAAAGAAGTAAGAAAATAAATGCTAAAACAAACTGGGAATTATCGAGGGTCATTTGCACGAATAACAAACACAAAAACTGAGTTGAAGTTTGGTTGATAGATAAAAATGAATGATTCATTCGCCAGCAAGATTTATATGTTGTCGTAGATGTTAAAACATTGTGGTTTTTGTTTTATGAAGTCACAGTATATCCAATTACGTTGTTTACACAAGCAAGTTAATTTATAATCGCCGAAATTTGGGCACCGTGTAATTCATGGACTGGAGGCTTGGAGTGGAGTTATGGAGTGGAGTTTGGAGTCAAATTTTGGAGTCTGATTTTTTTTTTTTATGAGTTTGAGTTTTGTTATCAAGCACCAGCTAGTGCAATATTTAACGTGACTCTTAAGACTAAATTCAGTTAGTCTTGTTGATTGCCTAAAAATCTGCTTAAAAAACAGACAAATGTTTTTTTCCTATTTTATGTTAAATCGGTAAAGGGGGGAAGGTCTCTCATTTCCGTTTCATACTCCGTAATCTATTCCAGCATTCCAGGTTATTTTCTGCTCGTTGGAAATGCCTGAGATTTTCCGATTGTATTCTTGATTGCAATACCCAAAAATAAGAGCTACTGATGAATGCGTGATCTTTACATTGACAACTGCTCAATCATGGTATAAATATTTTCAAATTTAATTGGTCTTATTTACGTATGAAATTAAGATACAAAATTTATCAGATGACAACTCTATACTTTTATTATATTCCCATGTTGCTATTGAAGGTGACGCATGTGTTCCTTGAAACAGTGTAGTGTATATCCCTATATGATTAGAGTTATGTCCAAGACACGATGTAGTTACGATATCGACAGATTACTTTTTTATAGTTTGCTACATTATTTCTTTATACTTATATGTGTATTACTTCGAAGTTTTCCTTTCTGTCACGATATCATTTCGGATCATAATTGTTCAATGGATTATGGTCCCAACCCGCAACCCCCAAAAATGCTGTTGCTTTTTTAATATGTGAGTAACTTGAATACAATCACTTTATGAAGTTTTCCTAATAGTGTCGATATCGTCATGTTCGCTAAACCCTTGGTACCGTAGTTGTCGTGGTATATGTGTGTCTATGTTTACTTTTCATTAAGGAAAATTGTAATTGCAATCGATGTCGTTGATATCGACGATATCGATATCGACTGATTTTTGTCATCGCTCTTGTTTTTTTTCTTTATGCAAGACTTGTGCTTGTGTACTTTCTAAATACTAAGTTTGTCCTGCTGTCCATATCGTCGATCGACGATATCGTATCTATATCGAATCATGATTGTTAAAGACTTGTTTTATCAACCTTCACCCTAACCTTAATCTAAAACCTTACCCTAACCTTAACCTCTGACAATAACAACCCCTCATCATGTGTTTATTTAATTATTAATATAAAAAATGAATCAATATCGACATCGCTTTTGGTCTTTTATAATTATGTTATACATTAACTTGAAAAAAAAATGACAGATCAGGATCGATATCGATACGATATCGTCATGATATTGTCGACGATTATTACAATGATTAATGTTAATGATTATAAATTTCTTTGTTTCCTCAATTAGTTATTCACAACCAAATATATACTTATATTATGAAAGACATAGTATCAGTCATATTTGAAAGCTTGTCCTAAGAGTTAAGATAATACCAGATATTCATTTAAAATGATGATAGTTTGAAGAAGTCAGGTGTAGATCAAATTATCTATTACCTAAATCTCAGGTAGATATTATATTTATTAGTTTATTTATTTATTTATTTATTTATTTATTTTGGACAGGTTAATCTTCTGGTCAACTTTACAAAGTTACTCTTTTTCCTCAAAAATGTATAACCCAAAATACTGTACTTTAATGAATAATATGCTGATGTGAATAAATGGGTCTGTTATAATCACAACACACTGCCTGCTCTTGAACTGAATATGTGGGACATACAGTAGCTGCATCAATTTCCTGCACATTCTTTCAGATTGGGACATGGGTATTAATTTCACTTTCATTGTCAATTTGAGTGTTATCTAAAACAGTGACAGTTCATTCTATGTTTTAATCAAATGTAACTGTTACATAAATAATGACCACAATTGCTTTCAACACATAATTAGATGATGGTGATAAAACACCCTTAACTAAATTTTATCTTTCTGTCAAATCTTTGTTATTTCTGCTAAAACTTTATAGGTTTTTGACCACACAGGTGTATAAACAATGTAGGTTAAAAAATTGTTACAAGGTTGTTTGATTTTACATAGCTACTTCCATGTACGCATATGAACTTCCATGTAATCCATATTAGAATAAGAACTAGTCAGTGATTTTTCTCTATATATAATTTACTTTGATTTGCACACATCAACTTAGTTTCTTAACGTGTGACTTTAAAAAAGATGATTAATTCACATAAATTTACTTAAAAAAATAAATTATATTATGATATGCATACAATATATTGGTGACTCACACTTTTAACAATTTAGAAGTTTATGGAAAGGAATGCACTATGATGCCAGTTAAAGGATCATGATATTTGTACTTCCTCTGAAATAATGCAATGATCTTAACACATGCATGCTGTTCTGTAGAGAACTAAATTAATTCAACACTAAGTCACATACACCAAAATTAAATGGTCATCGTTCACAGTTTAATCAGCATCTCGGAAACTGGGTGCATGTGAGATTCTGGCCTTTCACTAATTAGGAAATATTTCTATGAGCCAATGTAATCTTACAAAGCTTTCACTATCAATTAGAAAACTGACAATCTATTTAATGATTGATAAAAATAAAATGAGCACTACAAAACAATAAAACTTTGCTTTTTTTTAAAGTGTAATATGAACATTTGTTGTTTTCGGATGTCTGCAGCATTTTAAATGAAGATATTTCACATTGCATCTGTCTTTTAGAGTTATTAATTATTGCCAGACAATTTAAGTTAGTATTTGCAGACTGGATTAGATAATTTGATTTAGTTGGTGCATAGTAGGTATGATTGCTTTCATACTCTATAAACACCATAGCAGGTATAAATCTTAAAGGAGACAGTGAAAGAGTGATAAGGGCAATAGACAATAGTGTGAGTAAGCAAAGATGACAACACCAGGAGAGAATACAAACAGAATGAGAATGTGAGGGTGCAAATTTCTGAGAATGGGGGAGCGACAACTCAAGGAAAAGAGAGAGATTGTTATGGCTGTCGCTATAATGCTCTTAATGCAAGGAAGAGAGGGAGTGAGTGGACCTTTTAGTACACCATATGCATGTGTATAGAGGTATAATGTGTTTAACTTAATTTAAAACTAGTTATTATTTTTTGAAATTTTACATGGTAGGCATATTTGGTAATGAATAGTTGAGTGTATAATACTGAAAAACTGCCTTCTTATAAATTGATATAAATTCTGAACCTAATAATTCTTGACAAAATTGTTAACACGTCCAATCAAACCATATTTAAACAACCAGTAAGACCGACTATATCTGTTGATTAATTATATTCAACATAGTTTCCAAACATTTTGAAAGATCAAGGGTTATCTTGTCAGCATCATGTCTGTTTATTCACTACTGATGTAATTTTCTGAAGTTTCAAATACCGCACTTGCATCAGTGTTAGAAACTCGCAAATTTTAACTGGGTCATAGCACCTATATATATGAATTGCCAACCTATTTAGTTACAAGACATGAAACAGCCAACATTTATACCAAAAAATGAGACTTTGATACTAGGCAATTTCTTTAACTTCTTTTTTCCATTATTGTATAAAAAAAAAATCCCAGACTCCAAAAATTGACTCCAAACTCCACTCCAAAATCCACTCCATAACTCCACTCCAAGCCTCCAGTCCATGAATTACACGGTGCCCGAAATTTGTGTTGGTTATGATAAACCTTAAATTGTAACGATAATACGAGGTTCTCATTAAATAAGTAAAAACCCGGCAATTTTTTTGGTGCATTTTACACAAAGACTTTGTGATTGATCTTGATACTAATATAAGCCCAAAATATACACATACTAAAACGAGGAGTAATTGTATTATACATGATACATGTGTATTCTTCTTGAAACATACTGATATTGTATAGATATAGGTATATACTGATATTGTATCGGTACCGTCGTACAGAGACGGTTTTAAAATCCCTAGTGACATGTAGTAACATGGAAATTCAATGCTCTGTATTTACTACTTTTTTAGTCGAATTTAGAGAAGACAGCGAGCCAACCCACCCTCTTATTTTTCAGAAAAAAGCTAGATATATTCGGTTCTATGGCGTATTAAATTAATTCAAAGGATTTTTATGTCATGTTTATTGTATGTTAATAGGATTTATATGTGTCAGATTTTGGGCTAACCATTTCTTTTCTTTTTTTCACAATTTTTGCTTGACCATATTTAGTACCTGGGTTTAAAAAAAATAATAAAAAAAAATACTAGAATCATGATGGTTATTTACTATTTTTAGATATGGACACATTATCGGCCGTGAAATACTCCAGACTAAGTACTAAAGAGGAAAATGATTCTCCGTACACGTGCATTACACTTAAGAACTATGGATCATCTGGGTCACGGCACCAATTTACAATCAACGGTCATTTAAATCCACTAGATGTTGAAAAAACTGTAAGTGCAATGCGTTTAAAAGGCTTAAAGAAAGAAGACTTGCAAAGCTGTATACCATTCACAGCTAAAATCGTCAATTTCTATTTTCAGGAATACCCACCTTCAAATGAAAATGACCTCATTCGTGTTCATAAACCGCTAAAAGACAGAATGAAATATGCCTTTCTTGCCTGCTTGTTTTGTTTTTTCCCTACTGGAATTATGGCTATCATCTATGCATCACAGGTATATTCAAAAGATCGTTACTGTCATCTGACATACATTTTTTTTACCCTAAATGATCTGTCAATATAATCAATATAATGAATACAATTTTTGTAAATTACATTATGTTGCATAAAATCAGAATAACAATATAGATCAAGAAAAATAAGGAATCCTATTTTTATTTTATATTAGGCAAGATCAGCCTGGGAACGAGGCGAGGTAAAGAAAGCGCGGGAAAAATCCAGCTTGTCTAAAGACTTTATCCGAGCGTCTGTTTGTATTGGAGGAATAGCATACATTCTGATATTCCTAGTTATTCTAATTACCGTTATTTTTAATGTACATGCCTGATATACATCTATCATTTACAAGTTATGAGGATATACCATTTATTCTTTCTGTAAGCTCGAAAAGGAACAATATTTTGTTTGTATAAGTATGATCTATAGCGAAAATATTAAGACTGAAAATGAAAGTGCATTTATTGCATTTTCTTCATTAATGCAATTATAACACAGACGCATGTTTCTGTAAAAAAAAAAATCACTCAAAGCATAATAATAACATATGGTATCTAACTCCGAATTACATAGAGTCCCCCCCCCCCGAAAGAAAATGCACTGGCAAACTGTTTATTACCATTCTCTTCTACGATACTTTATCTACAATACCATACATGGCATGCTTTTATTTCTGTAAACAGCGTCTAAACTCTGCTTGCCGACTGGAAAATTCGTGTCACACCATGAAGTGCCATGCTCTACAGAGAGCAAAATTTGAAAATCAGTGGGTTTAAAAAAATAATTTCAGTGTTTAAATATTGCATTAATATATAAAATTTGTTAAAGTTTTATTTTCTTTTAAAACATTTTGATATGTAATTTTAGTCTTTAAGTCAATCAAAATCCAAGAAAATATTCCGCCAGAGATTTGTACATAGCACTTCATGGTTTGAGACGAATTTTCTAGTCCACGGACAGATTTTGGCGCAGTTTTTGGAGATAAAAGAAAAAAAGACAAGCATGCCATAAATGGTTTTGTAAATAAATTTTAAAAAGAAAAAAAAAACTGTAAAAAAAAAAACAAACAAAAAAACAAACAAAAAAAAACGGGTTGCCAGTACATTTTTTCTGAATGTGTAAATGGCTGCAATTCTGGGGAGGGGTACTTCATGTAATTCGAAGTTAGTTACCTTGACAAATGTGATATTATTATACTATGAGTTAAAAATTTATCACAGAAACAAGTGCTAATGAACTACACAAAAGGAAAGTGCATATGTCATACATAAAATAGAAAATATTCATGGTTTGAGTTTAAAGATGTTTTATACTTTGTAATCGGTGAGGAATTCAATCTCAGAATGCACTAACGGATGAGTATGAGGGGCATTACAAAAAAGCAAGTGTATACTGAACATATTTTGTCTGGAATGAAAACGTGAGCACTGGTTCGATTCCATTACATTATTTATTTATTATGTGCAATCAATATAAAGTGTTCATTTATACAATGTGTTCTGTTTTCATTTATTCATACATGTGATTAGAAAAAGTCATTTTAATCGAAAATGAGAAAGTCTGTACTTGTGACACATGACCTCAAATAGTTTTGATTCAAACCAACAGAGTTTTGAATCTTGTTTTATATACAATTGATGACAAAAGGTTTAATACATCTCATCGCAAATATCATTGCACCAGTAAGGTAACGCATCAACATTCAGATATGATTTTGATGATAATCAAGTAGTCTCAAGTTTTCGCGCCTTTAAAGGAGCACAGGAATACTTTCATTGCCGTTATGTTTACAAATTTTGATTTTTTTTCCCCCTACACTATTTATTCTTAAAAATTATTTGAATATGAATGAAAATTATTTGATATTTTCGGATAATGAAAGTTTTTGTACACGATATTATATAACATATTGGTTTAAAACGCTCTGGAAACATTAAGTCTTGAAATTCTACCAACAATTTTGAAGGATATAAACATCAAGTCTGTCTCTATGGTCCCTTTTAATAGTTTTTGTGCGTAAGTATGACCGACCCCTCTTGGGAAGAATTAAGAAAAGTGAGTAAATTAACGTTAATCTTTTAAAAGAAAAAAAAATAGAATATTGGAGGGTGTTTTTAGGAAAATTTAATTCTGATTCATAGACAGAGGACAGAAAGAGAAACAGGGGATTCCTTTAAAATGTTGCACTTTTTTTCACTGCAAGTACTAATGAACGTTAGTACATGTGATCTGACATAGAACACAGATAATCGGTTTAGATAACATATGTCAGAGAATCTAACGACAAGTGGACAACACTAGGGCAATGACACTTTGGCAAGGATTTGTAGTTTTAGCAATTATTTCGATTGCTAACAATGGTCAAGTTATGGGTGCTTCAAATATTACAACAACGATCAGCAATCTTTTCAAGAAACTCCAGGATATGCAAGCAACAAGATACAATCCAGGAATTCCGCCATTAATTTGGACAAAATTTTCCGGGGTTTATGAAAGTGACGTCAAAATGTACTTTCACGGTGCTCCCGAGGACTCCGCCCTTCGGTACTCCTTTGGAGTGTTTGATAATAACATGTTCGCCACAGCTTGGGTAACAACTTGTCTGATTGAAGCACACAAATATGGGAAGGCACCAAAGCCAACAACTCAAATGCTAGACTTAGCCATTAACTTCATAATGGATCATCGAAACAAAAACGCAAAATATAATAACTCTATTATGGCATTTTGGCCCCAGCTCTATGATGAAACATATAAGGTTTGTATGGTACCTTATTTTGATGGTATATCCTTTGCTATGATTTTCATTCTACACTAAGTGTCATGCTTAAAACACTAAATACAGTGATTTCAGGTGGAAAACAAATAAAAGCTTAACTTTTTCTACAGGATTATACCAGTACCCCTGTTAATCTGCTTGGTCTTTTTAATACCACTTATCTGATAGACTGGGATCCAATTTACAAAGAGCTCGATTCTCTTGGTCTCCAACACGTCACAGAAACCATCAAGCATCTCTTGGAAAGAAGGCAAGCTTTAAATGTTACCTTATATAAATAAGTGTCTGACATTTGTACAGAATACTGATTAATAAAGTAAATGGACCATCTTACGTCGATTGTAGGGATGGATACCGGCACGTTTTTCACATCCCTCCAGATTTTGACGACACTTCCGTAAATTTGGGTTTAGGTTCACTTCTGAAGGAGTACATCACCGACTTCCCAGATTCGTCTGTTTTGTGGCAAACCCAGAATTCAAATCTTTCATCTATCTTTAATGCGTTGAAACACTACGCCTATAAACCCACAACAAACGATTCGAGGGTGAATACGATAGACACGCGAACGTACTTCTATATGAGACGTTTCCTACAAAGCGCAAAGTCAGAAAGAAAACCAGTTGCATTGATTACCACTTGGGTAGGTTGTTATAGTGTGGATGTATATATATATATATATATATATATATATATATATATATATATATATATATATATATATATATATATATATATATATATATATATATATATATATAAAACAGACACATACAAATTAATGAAACTGTAATTTTTATATAACTTTTCTTTCGTAGATTCAAGACTTTAACGACCTTAAAACTGAGTATAACAAAGGTGTAGTAACACCTGGTGACGTAAACAATGTTGACGTCACGGTGTCTGCGAATGCTCTGTATGGAATCACAAACAGCATTCTGTCTGGTCTTGTGACGACCGAAATTCTCGAGGATCCCGAAATACAGGTTCTAAAAATGATCATTGAGATTTCGTGTATTATGCTATTTGCTGTAGTAAAACATCGAACGTTATTTATATTTTTTGCTTGGCAGCAAATCTACTTGAACACTTCCACCATGATCACCTTCCAGATAAACACGAACTTCTCTTCTCGTCCAGATCTCGCGTTAACTTACTACCCATCAGTAATGGAATTTTACTGGTTTGTGGCAAGGACATATAATCTTTTGAATCGCAGATACCGTACCGGTGGTCTACCACATCCTGTAAGACGACTAATATACTAGTTGTATTTTACCCCTTCGGTCTTTCTCCATTATAACAGTTTCATCTTTGTATAAATGTCTCCCAAATCTCTATGTCTCATTTTTTTCAGGCAATGACAACAGTATTGCATGAGTTAGAGGAGGCTTTATGTGGAACAATGACAAAATCTGTTATCAAAGAAGCCACCTTTGTAAATGAAAACGTGGCGTATTATGATGATTTTCTTGGAAATGGTGACGTTGACGAAAATGGTCAACACGTAGTAAGATATTGACAATAAATTATAAAAGAGCAATATCCAAGAATTCCTGCTTCATATATTTGTAAATTTATACCAAAACTAAGATATACCCTCGTTTTTACAGAAATATGGCGAAGATCGTCTTTTTACGACCTCTATGGCTATAAATGCTCTTATTACAACTTGGACTCTTTTCAACGTCAAAACTGGTCAGCTGCATTGGAACGTAGGTGAGAGGGAACTTCTGTTTTTTTTTTAACCAAACATTTTTTCTTTGGAAGTGATGCTCATAGTCAAAGTGGTTTTTTTTTCCAGAAACTCCAGTCGATGTAAAGAAGGTAGTATCAGCTTCGGTGTCTTACCTAAATGAACACATCCTCAGTGGAGAATACAAGCCATGGAACACATTTTTCTCAGGATCAGTCAAAGGGCATGAAGCAAGTCTCAATATTTGTCTTATATTTTGCTTAATTCCAGTACTGCTTAAATCTAAAACTGCATTTCTAGGTATTCTATTCTTGATGTATTAATTTTCAAAAAAAGAGAAAAGATTCATATTTTCAAACCCTTCAGTACTGACACATAAAAATATCTTTATTAACCAGATAACATCTTCCTCTCGGTATCCAAACAATCGAAATGGATACATTAATGGAACAAAAATCCACATACGGGGCATGGAGGGCGTGGTCAATGACACGTGGTATGAACAGCAACTCAAGACTCTCAAGTCACCCATTGATTTCCATGGATTCAACAGCTACCCAGATTACTTCCCTTTCTGGTGTTCAGAACCATATACTTACGTCACTAGTATGTTAGCCCTTTCAACGTTTAATAACATTGCAGAGAATGATGTATGAAATATAATGAAAACCTACCTTCTTATTTGTCACTTTTGTAAATAAAAATTTGATACTTTTTTAACTGGCATACTTTGAAAATTATATTGCACTTGTATTCCAAACAAGTACAATTTACAGAAGATTGGTTTATGTGGAAAACTGCTGAGGACGATTAAGAAATAAAAACTATTTGAAACGGGGATTCAAAGAATGAAAATAAATGAAACATTTAATCACACACTGAGCCGAAATTGTTTCTACTGAAGAAGAGAAATTATTGAACAAAAATGTTATAGAAAAATGTAATCACTGTTCAGATGAAATTATATCGAATATATTCATCAGATAGAAAAAGGACAAATAACTGATAAGTTATAAAGTTTAAATTAGAATAACTGAAAGAGTCATTTTGAAGAAAAAAAGTTAATTATAACTTTTTGGAATACAACCAACTTAAATGGAAAGTTTGCTATATCAGCTGTAAATCTAATGAAACGGGGATGTTTTGGCTTCAGTTGATTTAAAAGAAGCTTAAAATCTAGTACCATTGGCTGAACAAAGAATGCATCGAATCTCTTTTCTATTTCTGGTTTTGAAACAAAAGAGCTTGTATGCAATCAGACTTCTTGGCCACTACCAATGTGTCATTAACGCGTATAATTATTTACCTAAAATGAATAAGAGTCATGGACTATGAAAGTGCGCTGTTTCATTAACAAAGTACGAACAGAATCAGTGATTTGTCCAGAGTTTGTCCCATTCTCGGCTTATTATGTGTGTGTGTTCGTCAAACTGCAAGTCGCAAGCTTCTAAAGGTGAAGGTCACATAAGGGCAGATAAGAGGTCATATTTCCAGATAAGGACCTCTCCGGAAATCATTCTAGAAAACCGTGTCATATTTTCTCTTCTTTTATAAGACGGTTCTAACTAGATGCCAAAACATGTTGGTGACTTTACTTGTTTCAACGTTACTCTTCGTTGGAGATGTGTCTGCTGCGACAAATTTGACTTCCACAATTAATGCTTTATTCCATAAATTACAAAATATGCAGACGACGAAATACAATCCAGCGGTTCCGCCATTGGTATGGGCAAAGTTCCCTGGAGTCTACGAAAGTGATGTCAAAATGTATTTCCATGGAGATCCGGTAGATTCTACCCTTCGGTACTCCTTCGGAGTGTTCGATAATAATATGTTCGCTACAGCATGGGTAACAACGTGTCTCTTGGAAGCGTACAATTATGGAACGGCGCCTAAACCAACTGCTGAGATGCTGGATTTGTCCATCAACTTTATCATGGATCATCATAATAAAAACCTAAACTATACAAACTCCATAATGGCATTCTGGCCACAAATTTACAATGAACAAGCAAAGGTTTGATTTTCCTTTCCAAAGAGCTTTTTTTCTACGATTTCCAATGCATGATTTGGTACAATACTTGGAAAGTCCAATATCCGGCTATAGCGAGTAAATGGCTAAAATTCTGGCTATATTCTTGTTCTGTTTCCACAGTTCTCCAGAAATTAACATCTTTAGGGCGTTAAAGAGATTTGGGGTATCTTCAAATAAAGCTTGTCATAAGTTCTCATATACAAACCACTGTTTCCATTTTAAGCCACTTGCATTGCAGAGCAACATTGCACCTTAATTAAGAAGGTTCAAGAAAAAAATCTTGAGAAACAATTTTTTTACGATTTTGATTACTGCATGTAGTATTTCGTCTTTATTCCCTAGGGATATGTAAGTACACCAGTCAATCTATTGGATCTTTTCAACTCTACATACCTCATAGACTGGGACCCTGTATACAAGGAACTTGATAACTTAGGACTCCATCATGTTACCGAAACCATTAAAAGACTTCTAGCAACAAGGTGCCAAATCAGCTTCTGTACATTAATCTTTTCATTGCAATTCTTCAGATTCTTATTCATTGGTAGTGACATCGTAAGAATGTAGTCTGACTTCCACCCAATTAGTAATTAATGGTTATAAGTTGTAAATATATTACTAACCAGTAACAACAAAGATACTGACCGCTTTCTGAATTAGCTATTCTCGTATTTTTTAGGGAAGGTTACAAGCGCGTATTTCAGATTCCGCCGGATTTCGACGACACGTCTGTTAATCTTGGATTGGGTTCCTTGCTGAAGGACTTTATCTCCGAATTTCCCAACTCGGCCGTGTTGTGGCAGTCAAGAAACACGAATCTTTCGTCTATCTTCACAGCCTTGAAGCACTACGCCTACAAACCAACGACCAACGAAACCAGAGTTAATACCATAGATACACGTACCTACTTCTACATGAGAAGGTTCCTAGAGGATGTGAAAGCTAAAAACAAGAGTCTGTCATTAGTTACAACATGGGTAAGTATTGAAAATTTCACTATTGACTTGATGTAAGATAATACAGAAATTTTACACTGTAAAGATATCAAATCTTCTTCTTCGTTAAAAAAAATATCAATAAATGTGGACATAGTCAGTAACAACCAACATGTAACTGGTTGCTTTGAATTCTTCATACATCAAACATTCAAATTATTTACATGTATATCCAGGTTCAAGACTTTGATGACTTGAAAACCCAGTATTACCACGGCATAATAACGCCCAGTGATGTGAACAACGTTGACGTCACAGTGTCGGCAAACGCACTATATGGAATCACCAACAGTATCCTTTCTGGACTAGCTACCACAGAGGTTCTGGAAGATCCCGAAATACAGGTACTTATTAACTTCCGGACAAGCTACCCAAAGGTCCAAAAGATCCGGGCCCGAAATAGGTAACAATTAACTTCCGGAATAGCGTCAACAGAGGTCTTGGAAAATCCCAAAATACAGGTAACTATTAATTTCAGGTCCAGCTACCTCAAAGATCTTGGAAGTTCCCGAAATACAGGTAACATATGAAAAAAAAAAAGAAGAAGTAATTCAACCTCATTCCGTGACTGTTTATTTTTGGTCATTGTCTATACAGATTTAATTTCTATGCTGTTTATAACAAGCAAATTTTAAAAAATACTAGTAATTCATTCCTTTTGCAATAATCATTTACTGATTTGAAGTTTTCTATTATTACATTTTTTAGCAAATATACCTGAACACATCTACCATGATCGCCTTCCAGATCAACACTAATTTCTCCTCTCGTCCAGATCTCGCATTGACATACTACCCCTCTGTCATGGAATTCTATTGGTTCGTTGCAAGGACGTATGCGCAACTGACTCGACGTCATCGCGGTGGTGGTCTGCCTCATCCGGTAACTATTAAAGATTGGGAATAAGTTCACGCGCTTTTATGTCCAAGGCTGAAGCCCATCTTTGGAATCCATCATTTTCTTTTTCTCTCTGTTACATTAAATTCAACTGTAACGAAGTAATACAGTAGATTCCAACGATGTACTCGCGCTAGTTTTCTTCCCAATCTTTGATAAAGCCAAAAGGCCATTCCAGTTCTTTTAACATCAGAGATATTTGTTAGGCGATGAACACAGTGATGGAGGAGCTTAGACAGGCTTTGTGTGAAACTATGACAAAAGCTGTCACGAAGGAAGCTATCTATAACACATCCACCATGGCGTATTTTGAAGACTTCCTAGGAAACGGAGATCGTGACAAGGATGGAAATCCAGTGGTATCTGTTTCTGATCCATGACTTTTGTAGTTGTTAAACTTCTGTTCATTTAAAAGCTCTTCTTTTGACATAACGCAGGATTTTAATTACCCTCCAGAAATATGGCGAAGACAGACTTTTTACCACTTCGATGGCAATCAATGCACTGATTACGACTTGGACCTACTACAACGACAAAACTGGCCATCTTCACTGGGATGAGAGTAAACAGTTTATAATTTAAAATATTTGAAAAAAATATATATAAAAACTTGTAGACAAATCGACTTTAAAATTTGTTTTTTGCAGACACTCCATCTGACGTCAAGAAGGTTGTGGCAGCCTCTGTTAACTTTCTGAATACCTACATTCTCGGTGAAGAATACAAACCTTGGAATATGTTCTTCTCTGGGTCTTTTAAAGGTTTTGGAGTAAGTTTCTTGTGCATTTCTAAAATCGTTCAACAGATGCATTGCTCAATTCCTGGCCATATTGTTTGCTTGGCATTTGTTTACTAGTATCCTCCTAATTTCTTTATAGATTAAAAAAAGTTAAAAATTTATAACAACAATATTTGACAGTTTATACTAAATGTCAATTTCATTTACAGACATCTTGGTCTCAATATCCCGCCAATCGTAACGAGCACATAAACGGAACCAAAATTCGAATTCGTGGAATGGAGGGTGTGGCCGACGAATCCTGGTATGACCAGCAGCTAAAGTCTCTAAAAACGCCCACTATTTTCCATGGTTACAACAATGACCCCTCCTACTTTCCATTTTGGTGCTCCGAATCTTACACCTACGTCACCAGTATGCTGGCTCTCTCGACCTATAACAATATTGCCGAAAGTAACATGAGTAATCGGTGATTTTCCGCTTTGTCCAAAGGGAGGTGACATATCTTGTCATCTCAACATTTTTAAATTTTTATTTGCTCTGTTGATGTCCACAAAAGTTAATTTCCTTCGGATCTTGAAAAAAAAATGAAACGAGAAAATCAAAATTTGGTGTTATGTGTTTTTCATTGCAAACATCTTACAGCCGTTCCTCCCAAGAACTTTTTTGGTTCATTACGCTTGGATGTTCTCACGATTTATGCATACATAAGTTAAAAACATATTGTTGCAACATGGTAAATACTCATGGCCGTAGGAACCAGAGGGAGGGGGGGTGCCCCCCCCCCAATAATTTTGCCGATATATAGAATACTATAGGAAATAAAGCTACTACATGTATATGCTTGTGCCCCCTCAATAATAACGTCTGATGGCCTTTTGTTTTGCTTGTCAAGGAATTTTGGTACTTGATACCCCCCCCCCCCAACTGAAAATGTATGGCTGTGTCCCCTCAAAGTGAAATTGCTTCCTACGGGCCTGATACTTACTTACTATTATCGGTGTTTATATTAATAAGATAATAAATTAACCATACAGTGAAAAGTAATTCCCTTATGTCCTGCAATCCTATTCAATTCATATTGTCCTTTATTAATTTTCAATCTGAAGTTGAAAATGATTACATGACAAATTAATTTATGTATTTATTTTTATCCCCTCGCAACGGAGTTGGAGGGGATATAGAAATGCACTTGTTAGTGTGCATGGGTGGATTAGTGCGTGCGTAACGAAAAATTTATATCGGGATCGATTTGCGAGGGCATGCTCCGCTTTGCGGTGCTCTTGAGGGCACATTAGAAAGAAAATGTCATGCGATCCTATTTAATTTATAAATATTAATTTTAAGTCATTAGCTAAGAGCACATTAGAAACAAAATACCGGTACTGACGACGATGAAGCTTGTGTTTTCTGCATAAGATAGTAGCATCCTCACTAATTAACAATTTTAACAAGAACAGCTTTTTTTTATTTAAAAAGTAATTCTTTCCCCCCTTTTCTTTTCCCATTTAAGATAGTTCCATGAACATAATTACGAAAGCCTATTAGGATCAAACTACGGTAAAAAAAAAATTTAAAAGGCGAAAAAAAGGCGTAATAACGCCTTTTGAAAAGGCGTTATAACGCAGAAAAAGGCGTAATAACGCAAATAAAGGCGTAATTACGCCTTTCCAAAAGGCGTTATTACGCCTTTCTAAAAGGCGTTATTACGCCTTTCCAAAAGGCGTTATTATGCCTTTTGAAGAGCCATTATTATGTCTTTGACAGGCCCGTGCTTTTGAAGTGGGGGGGGGGGGGAGCATTCTCCCATAAAATTGACAAGCAAACAAAAAAACAAGAAACAACCCCCCCCCCCCCGAAAAAAAATAAACTGCCTTAACTTGAGGGGAATCTTTATCTAACTTTTCGGTAAAACTTTCTTTAAATGCAATGACTTGCCCGAGTTTAACCATACTGCAACAAAATGTTAACTCCCAAAAAATGGGGTGGGGGAGCCCCCCCCCCCCCCTCCCCACTCGCATTCGTACTACCGGCCTGTTTGAAAAGGAGTTATATCCAAAAATGGAAAGGCGTTATTTTGAAATAATAAATATAGGAAAGATTGAATCAAAGCCATCTTTTTTTATGCAATATTTAGATTATAGTTTTAATAATATAAATTATAGTATTTTCTATATCCCTGCACATCTCGCAGACAGCTGTTTGCATTCGTATTAAGAGAAGTCAATACTCTACTTTTGAAAATCCAGGATATAGGCAGAGCCAGTTTTGGGCTTTGCTAGCCATGTATTAAAAATTCATGTCAAATTTGATATATTTTTCTCTCCTCTTGGAAAAAACCAGGCAAACTATTTGCATAGGTATAATGAGCAATTAGCCTTCAACCAAATTTCTGAAATCCATGCACCTTGGTAGAGGTGTCTGGCATCAGAGGACTAAGTTAACACTGAAAATATTTTACACATTTAAAAATCTTTTTTCCTGGAAATCTAATTATAATCAGCCCCCAGGGTGGGTTAAGTAAGTCATGTATTGAAAAATAAGAGGCGTAATAACGCCTTTTGGAAAGGCGTATTAACGCCTTTTGGATAGGCGTAATAACGCCTTTTGGAAAGGCGTAATAACGCCTTTTTTGCGTTATAACGCCTTTTTGAAAGGCGTAATTACGCTTTATTTACGTTATTACGCCTTTTTCCGCGTTATAACGCCTTTTCAGAAGGCGTTATTACGCCTTTTTCGCGTTATAACGCCTTTTAATTTTTTTTACCGTAGTTTGATCCTAATAGGCTTTCGTACATAATAAAGCACATGTAAACATGATAACTTTTCATTTAGAACCAGTAAATTTCTCCAAAAGGTCCAGATGTATTTGAAATAGCAAGGTGTCTCTGTTTTAAAAAGAGCTTCAAGAAAATGTAGTATGACAAATTTATGCATAAAGAGAAAACTATTTCTGTTCACAATCTATACTAGAAAATACTGTAAAAATGATTATGATGATCAATCAATGGATAACATATACTCCATTCTTCACGAGTGATTGATAATCTTGATAAGAATTTCTGGTACAGCAATACTTCACATGGCCAGGATCACTTCCAACATAATAAATTTCCTGAATATCTCTAGTCATAGATTTTAAACCAAATATTTAGTCTTTAAACACACAAATATATTAATAATCTTCCTCATCCATATCCTCATCTGGTGCACACTGAAAAAATAATGTCTTACTTGTATTTAGGAGTATATATGTCTTGAAAAGTACTTCTTTTGTTTCAAAAATTAAAAATTGAGCAACTTTCGAAAAAAGCTCACTGCTTTGGGATGTATTTATGTACAAGTACATATCATAAGAACTTGAAGATGAACCTGTATGCAACTTACATAGTATTCAACAAAGCAGACTTGTCCATCCTCATTTTTGATCATGTACTGAAGAGACAGGAAACCCCGATTGTCCGTTCGTATTGAAACTCGTGTGGACAAGGCCAGAGCCTTCACGGAGGGCTTCAGAAGTGAGATCTTATATCTAAAATAGAAATGATTTTTTTAATTATTAGAACTAAAAGTGTTTTTCAAGAACTTTGATGAAAAATTCATCTTCATTTTATTATGTGCATGCTTTTCTATTGGAATTGCAGATTCATACTTGTAAACATTTTAACTTTTATTTATTCTTTCTTTTTGGAGAAGAAGAATTGTTCCTTCAAGAATGTACTTGGAATAAAAATAAGAATACTTCACAAAGATATGATTTCTATAGGGACTATCAGTTTTTGTCTACCTATTTGTCTGTGTCTGAGTGCATAGAAAGGATTCCACCATATCAGAGTCTTTAGGAAAGTCAGACTGAAATTGAATTTAACAAAAAAAAAAAAAAAAAAACATCATAAAATCCTCTGATTTAGGTCCTAAAAAATCCATACTTTTCTGTAGAACAATTATGTGACATGTATTTATTATATAAAAGGTGCAATTCCATCTTGTCCGATTTTCATTCCTACCCATATAAAACTTTTTTTCATCCTGCTTCTACTGATGTGGGTAGATTAGCAGAGTATAAATGATTCAAAATATAAGGGAAAAGAGTATATCAAAATATTACTGTGATACTTACATGTGTGCTGCCAGCATTTCCAAATGTTGACAGTCTAAAATAAGGCTGGTCAGGGGACATCAGAATCTGTAATATATCACTGGTCATGTCCAGTTCACTGAATGCTTCCTTTAGACATTCAGACTAAAATAAAATTAAAAAAAAAAAACATAATTCATCCAGTACAAATGAGAATCTGCATCAAGTAAATTCATTTCACCTCAGACAAGAACTGCTATGATCAATAAAATCTATCAAAAAGTTAATCACTGTGACAAGAACCAACATTTTAATTATGTTTATTAAAGTATGCAATAAAGGACTATATTCTGTAGTGGCCAGTATCTGCCCCCAAAATAAAACTTTGATGGAGAAATCTTTAATTATGTTCTAAACCAGGTGGATATTTGCAGACTTCAAAGCATTAAATATTTTTATCAACTATGACATCATTAGTTAGATATGACGTCAATAAAATGACGTAAATTCCAAATTGCAATGATTTTGAGAGAAAATAGTGTATTTTACGTCGGTATTTTGATTGGAAATTATCGAGTGCAGGTCTGCTCAGACTAGATCTTTTGATATAATGTGTAGAATGATAATATCAATGAAATATGTGAATATGGTACCTGAGCAAGCTTGCGCTCTATAAAAACTATAGTCAAAATTGAACAAACTCTGTGCATTTTGGCCTCTATTTAAAAATAACAGAAATCCAAATAGTTTGTGACGTCACAGAGACAAGAAAAGCCAGCTAATTTTTCCAATTTCATAATATATTGTCTTAATTTGGATTATTTTATACAATATATGCACTTTTTCTCATTTCAAGAGATTTTCAAAATTTGACTATTATGGGGGCAGGAATGCGCCCTTACCGTATATAGTTCTTTAGTGTGTTTATTCAAAACTTACTTTCATGATAATTTTGTTAATTACATTTGAACTACAAAAGTTGAAGTCCAAAACTTCATCTGGTTCAAGAGTTTTTATTGTACAGTCTGTAAGCACTCCTTCCTCTTCAAGGCTATAATGAAATTTCAAAATCAATTAAGTCTCAAATATAGCAAAACTTATCAACAGAAAATACATACCAAATTCCATTTTTTAAAACTCTTGTTTATGTTAGCTAAATAAAGAACCAAATATCTTCCACTTGAGCCAGTTTACATACCAAATTTTATAAACATGAATTATATGTTGACAGACACATGACTTACACTAGAACCAAGGGACATCCATAGCCAGCATAACACATTTTAAGACTGGTTGTAACTCCAGGCAAAGAGGTGCTCCCAAATATTGTTAGACATTCCTACAATCATTCACAAACAGAACTAGCAGAGTGAAGAAAACTAAGGTTAAAACAAAATATGAAGATAGAATAAATTATAATTACCAGAAGAACGGTCAGGTTGATTTTAAATGTGATCTGTTCATCTTTAACACTGAAATGGTGAAAAACTCCCTCCTGGATAAAGGCATTGGCCTGCACACATTTCGAATCTTCCACTGTCACCTTGATCCCTAAGGAGCTTGCAAAAACTGTTGCTGTCTTAAAAAAGAAACAATACCAACATAGCCAGGTGCTTAATTGATAATTAATTTTACAGGTTTATTGACCTTTTTAACTTCAAAAAAAATTATCATGACTATCCAAGTCCCCATTATGGTCTTTAAAAGATTCCAATTCATTTATTTATTTACTTTTCAAAATTAAAATATTTTTATGGAAAAAATCCTCTAAAATCAGGGGGAAAAACTTGCTGAATGCAGATTATTTGAATTTGTGTACTAAATTACTGAAAGCAAGCAATCACTAGTTACAAACCATGCCAACAGAATGTCATATGATAATTTCAGTAATTGAAAGGGGTCAATGTTAGGTATGGAACGCTTGACGATGAGAAATGCATAAGCATGTTGCAACTAATCTCAGCGAGATTCGTCGAGACTAAAAATTAAGGACTGAACGTCTCTTCGACAGTCGAAGACTACAGTCAAAGAATTACCTTCTACCATAAACAAAACAATCAGCACTTACATAATTAACTTTAAGTAATGATCTTCATAGGGACCTATATACTAGTATATAGGTCCCTGATCTTGATAAAAAAAAAATAGTTCTGGTCTGTTGATTTTAGTGAATTTTACAAACTTTATAAATACCTCTTTGAAATGAATTGCTTTCAGTATATTTGAAACATTCCTTGCGTTGTCCAGCTTTGCGAGCATTACATAATGGCTTTCACTGTCATCATGCTGAGTAGATAGAGACATTTTATTCTCACTAAAACATCATTTCGCCTGCGAAGGAAATTCGAATTTCCGCGAAAACTAAGCCTTTTTAAACATCGAACCCGATGTTATTACTATAAAACAACAAGGCTTGAATTCCCTCAAATGATAATATTGAAATAAGTAATTTAGATTTCAATTATGTACTCAGTGTCTTGTTCCTTAAACATTTTGAATTATTTTAACATTTAAGATATTTAATATAAACTTCTACCATAATATTTCAATTGCTGTAAATGTAAAATAACGTTCAAATGATTAAAATATATGACCTTGTCGGACAATCAGTGGGCGAATCTAGAGAAAACACAAAGAACTACAAAACTCACACAATACATAAAGTACATTCTTTTAACCTCAAGATTCTTTATAAAATATTTTCCAATGATCAGGGGGTGGAGCTGATCCATAGCCAGAAATTATTATATTTAAGACCCCCCCCCCCCCCCGGGCTGTGCATCTTTTCCAAGAAATAGTTGTTCACTGATTTGTTCTTTAGTTTGGTTTCTACATTTTTTTTGTTTCCTGTATGTCTACCAAATTTTTGTTTCTCTTCGTATATTTCTCTCTAAGTATTTTTATTCGATTATGGAACCTGATTTGGTAAGATTTTTCGCTCCTTGGGGGGTTCTTTGGTTCTTCGAGAAAGGAGATGGGTGAACAAGGCGTGCAGAATGCCTATAGCTTCATATGTATAAAATCATAATCAGTTTGTGAATTTAGTATTTAGAGTCAAGTTCTCATTATTGAAATAAATGAAATTATGATAAACAAAACTTGAAATTATGATAAATCAAAACTTTTCTGAGGGAAATTTTATCGGAAAAAATTATTTTGTTATTAAAAAAATTATTGGTATTCGTGGGGTTCGAACCCTAGCAATAAAAATCCTGAATATCCTATTTTCCTTTGAGGCTAACACGCTAACCACTACGCTACACATCTCTTGATGAATTGTGGCATTTACTATAGTATATCATGTTTGTGATATGACCCTTTACTAAATGAACTTCAAGTATTTCTCGGAAGGATGAGAATGTTGTGTCATAAAAGTGTATTTTTAAGGTATAGTGGGTCTTTACTCCATGTTTTTTGTTAACCAAAAATGTACATTTTTTGGCAAACTTTGAGGATAAACTTTGAAAAATATGGAGCGAAGACCGACTCGTATTGAAAAATTTGTGTTTTAGTATGAGAAAAATTTTAGATGAAATATCAAAGAAAATTTTGTTATAATTGAGATTTAATTTTCATCTTCATGTTTGTTGCACTCGCCTTGTTCGCCCATCTTCTTTATGTGCATCATAAGAACTGCGAACGATAGTATTGTTCTCCCGCCTACCTCCAAGTCAATTTTCAAAAGTTAAGATATTCAAATGATTTTGGATATTTATATTGATATTTATATGGATTTTCATAAAACATTACTTCTTTAGGAAAACAACGTGAGATAACTCTAAAATTTTGGTAAAACTCGTGTTTTTCACTATAGAAATCAAAGGAAAACGGAAAATATTTTTAAAACATCTTTTCCCCCGTGAAACAAAAATTCCTTTTTACGGGTAATATGGACTGCCATTTCACAAATTCATACCAAAACTTTTTGTGTTTCACGGGGGGGAACATATGTTTATATACAAAAAACGACAAAAATGCTTATTTTTTCAGCAATTTCCAAGTGCTTTACAACTGAAACATTATATTTTACTAATAAATATGCTTAATTTTGTATGCATAAAACATAAGAAAAAGATTTAAGAAACATTTATTCATATCCAAGACTATTTCAGAATATGGTGATGCTTTATAGCCCGATTTCAGTGGAAAATATCGTCTACCCCCCTTATTTCAAGAGCTGGAATTAGGGATATTTTACTATTTAGCACTGGAATTAAAATAATTAATCAATTACCATTGAACTGTTCTTTGTATTAAACAAAGATTTTATGGCCAAATTGTCATCAATATTGAATTAAATGGTAGGCGGGAATCGGGAGTTACCGTGCGTAGTTCTTTCGAATTTAAAATTAAAAAAAAAATGTTTTATTTGTTGTTCTGGGAAGCGTACCATATAGTCGAATAGAGATAAAATTGCGTACGTCACTGATTCCTGTACAAAATATTCCATTTTAAGACTACTTGGTCTGACTACTGCTTATGATTAGGTACATCTAAAAGAGATTGTTCAGAATTCTTTAGGGAGCAAGTTGCTTTGCTTCTTGGTTTTTTTTTTTTAAGATCAAAGATGTCACATACATAGGTATGTTAAAACAGAATTTTTCTGCATGTTTAATTGAAATTTAGATCACCAATATGAATAGTTTTCATACACTGATATGACTTGACTACAACTTGACTAAAATCATGCAATGCTAAAAACATTATCTGTCATCCTTGAAGATTTGTAGACCTCAAAGAAGAGCAACTTTTGTTGAGTTACCACTATATTTCAATGCCCATTGATTCAATATTTTTTAAATTCTGGTTTTCGATCAATGGCAAGGAAGGTTACAGATACAAAAATTACTCACAAGGACTTATATAGCCCATGATTTTCGGAAAGAATGTAATGAATGACGATAAGATTTGAATGTCCTGGGGTTTAGGCAGAATTAAACAAGCATTCTGAGAGTATTGCATTAGCAATACTAGTCCCCTACCGGCAAGTTTAATCTGGTTCCCGTTAAAAATATTCCGTCAAAATCATTGAAGCGGAACGAAATGCGAACTTGATCTTTAACTCATCAAGTTTAAGTCACATGCCAAAAATCAGCTCAATATCTACAAGCGTTTAGAAAAAAATTGCGGAAAACCCTGAAAATTTGAAAAGGTCGTAATTCTGTCGAATATCATTGAAGCGGAACGAAATGCAAAGTTGATCTGTAACTTATCAAGATACACTCACATACCAAAAATCAGCTCAATGTCTGCAAGCATTTAGGGAAAAAGTGCGGAAAACCAAGTGGGACAGACTGACAGCTAGACGGATAGACAGACAGTTAAACAGACGGACGGACGGACGGACAGACTCAGAGGAAACCTATAGTCCCCTCCGGTTTCATCGGTAGGAGACAAATAAGAGAAAGTTGTGCATTTTGAGAGTTAACCGATACAGCACTGCACTTTTAGGAGAAAAAAGGATTATGATAAGTAACTAGACGAGCTTGTTGTAAATCAACAAATAAGTCTTCCGTCTAATTTCAAGAAGATGAGATCGAGATCGAGAGACATCTACGACTGTGCAAAATTATGCCATTTACTACTTTCGGCGTGACCGGAAGTGACGTCATTTTGACGACTTTAAATGATCTCCTTAGCTGCTATCTGTTATTCTGAACAACTTTTCTTCTTTGATGCTTTAAATTGTCAACACTTTTTGAGATATCAGGAAAAAACTTTTGGACCCTGTAGCTCCCTAATTTAAGGGGTCAGCCCCTTACTGTTGATATCCTTTGAAAGACCGTGACATTCTGCACATGTTCTATATGTATTAAAAACGTATTTACAGGTAAAAAGACTGTAGAAAAGGTGTTAGAAAAGTTCTCGATAAAACTATATTCGGGCCATAGCGAGCGTTGGCGCATCGTACTTTCGGTTGTAATGATCTACAAAATTCACTTCTCCATAGGTTGCTCTATCATCTTAAATAGGAAACAATTCTTAAGTGTATAACAATTTTTGTTTTATAATTGAATGATTCCTAGCTCTCCGTTTGGCTGAGATCCAACATTGCAGAATGACATGTTAAAATTTTGTCAAAAACCCATCAATACATATTGTGAGCAGAGCCAACACAGACCTCTGAAAACAGAGGTGGGATCAAGTGGCATGGAGGAGTAAGCATCTCCTGTCGACCGGTCACACCCGCCATGTGCTCCTTGTCACGATCGGGAAACAAAAACCGGAAATATATAGCGTTTCAGTGTATAAATAATGGCCTAACAATCAGTATGAAAAACGTCAGTCAGCATTTGACTCAATGACAGGTTGTATGTGCTGACAAGGTCATTGTATCGACCGAAAAACTTGTGAGAAGATAACTTCAAATGAGACTTTTGATATCCTTGTTTCGTCAACTTGTTCTTCAATAGCTTGCCTCGTTTTAGAAATCGTTCATACGTAGAGCATGCTCTTGCTTATCGAATCAACTGAGAGACATAAACCCCATATGCAGGTGATAAGGGTATATTGCTACATAAGTAAGGGAAGTTGACGATTGAAAAGATCATAAAGCTTTGTTGTTAGGTTACCATTAACGTCTTTTTCTAGTAAAATATCTAAATATGAAACAGATGTGTCAGAATCTGTGGTATCTTTTATTTCAAGCTCACTGGGATATATCGACATATGAATGAAAGTAACTATTGTTAATTGATAATACATCGTCGATATATCGAAATGTCGAGTTGAAGGCCACGCCAAGTGTTTTCTTCTTTTTACGTAAAAGACTTTGAACAAATTCTGCTTCATATGAATACAAAAATAGGTCTGCTAATAAGGGGGCGCAATTGGTACCCATGGGTATTCCAACAGATTGTTTGAAGACCTGATCTCCAAAAACTACATAGATATTGTCAATCAGAAACTCAAGCATCTTTTTAATATATACTTCAGAGTAATTGTCTGTACAATTAGAGTGCTTTTAACAAAATAATTTTGTAAATGACCAATGACAAGGTAAGTATATTTACGAGTTCCACTTTTATTGAAAAAGCAGCTGTCTATGATGTCAAAAAGCCTGGACTTCAATTTATCGTGGGGAATGGTTGTATAAAGTGTTGAAAAGTCGTACGTTTTGATGCTATTGATTTTTGTAAAATTTAGTGATTCAAATTTTCCAAAAGTTCTTTGGAGTTTTTAAGTATCCACATCTGATTTACACTACTTCTCGAATATACTGTTGAACAGTACTCCTGAAGTTTCTCTTCATTACAGTAAATATTTTAATGAGGAGTAAAGAAAGAGGCTTGGTAGAACATTTACTGGAACCCGCTATGTATCTTTGTTTGTAAGGATTTTTATGAAGTTTAGGAATCCAGTAAAGGTATGGTAATTCAAATTCCTTTGGATTGTTGGGAATATTAAAAATAAAATGATTTTTAAAAACATTCATATCAAACAGTGCTAAATAGGTAAAATATCAGCATTATGTGGCAAACTCTGCTTGTAGGTGGTCAGAAGGTTGAATGTCTAGATTTATTAAATGTGCGTTCACAGGTATGTAAAGAATGATGTACCTTTAATCATGAGCTGTCAAAATATTAACCAGTTGGGTAACCAGTTGATAGACATGGAGATAAACCAACAGATCATGATACCGATTTCGTTTATTTGGATTCTAATGCATTAATAAACTGGAATGCTGACTGTCAAACAAGTCCATGAAGTTTGATCACAGTATGTAATCTTGACCCTTTGACACACAGGCACTTGGGATATGGACCCCCCCCCCCCTTTTTCCATTTTTTTTCTTTTTAAATCTGGGATCTAGTCACAAATTTTTCCTATTTTTGTATTCTAATATGCACTATATTTTATCGATAATGTAACCCTTTTGTCGCTATAAGCCGTTTTTAAAGCTGTTTTTTTTTTTAAATATATCGTTTTCGACTGATAAATAAAATTATGTATCATTCGTAAACGATATGTTTAAAACAGCTTATTGATAAAAGAGGGGAAGCGTTGTGGCCCATGGGCCTCTTTTTTTACTTTAATTAAAAGGTAAAGAATTCTGATTATCGTAGTTTAGCATTTTTTTAAAATAAATTACTTTGTAAATATATTAGTTGAATAATTCATAATAAAATTACAAACAAGTTTTATCTGTTCTGTTAACCGGTTACTCGGTCGGAAAAAATTGCGACTAACCGGCAGGGTTTGACACTAAGGCACGTCCGACCGACCCAGTCTAGTAAATGTGTGGTCCGGTAGTGTTGAATGTTCATGAACTAGACCGACTGGTCGTGTGGATGAAATTAATGTTAACCCTCATTTCAGTCTTTCAAATAAATGCTCTAAAATCATTTTAAACGAAATTTTCTTAATTTTCCGATTGCAAATACAGACATTGCTCTGAAAAAGAAAACTTCCCTGCATGACACAATCGCTTTTTTTGAGCCCGGCTGTAATAGACAAGTCGCGATCGAAACTAGCTTCATTCAGTATCATTTGGTATGAATAGTCATCTAATAATATAGTTTTTAATTTATTTACATGTATATTTATGGTAATAATTTTATTTAAGTTTTTTTTTAATTAATGTTCTTTAAAACTTATAATATTCTCTCATTGGGCTGCTATCTATGGAACAGTCTGTCAAAACGTATACCTGAAAACGTGCAAAAGATACACTGTAGTATGGTTCAAAACTTTTTTCATTATAATAGCAGATTATAAAAAGAAAATTTTCAAGTTTGGTCAGGGCTAGTGATTTTATGGTCAGGGCTAGTAAAAATTATGGGAAGTAGCCCGACTGGTCTAGTACTCATAAAAATTAATGTCAAACCCTGAACCGGTTACAAAAATTATCCGACTGCCATCCGCACATTTAAGCCTAATGGCCTCAGGCAAACAGTTTGGTTCTTGGGTCCGACAAAACGCATGTTGCCCTCGAACCCAGTCAATATATGTAAAATCTCCACAATATGCAGAAATCTCACAAAGATTGAAATTATTTGCCCATAAAATAGCATACACGCAATAAAGAGGACAAAAGGGATCATTTTCTCATACTATAATACAATTTTTTGATATGAGTGGGTCTTTGCTCCATTTTTTTTAAAGTTTATCCTCAAAGTTTGCATAAAAATATACATTTTCTGGTTAACAAAAACATGGAGCAAAGACCCCTTATATCTTAAAAATACACTTATGACACAACATTCGCATCTTTCCGAGAAATACTTGAAGTCCATTTAGTAAAGGATCATATCACAAACATGATTTAAATGCCACTATTCAGCAGGTCTTGTGTAGCGTAGTGGTTAGCATGTTAGTCTCAAAGGAAACTGATACTCGGGTTTTTTATTGCTAGGGTTCGAACCCCACGAATACCATATTATATTTTGATAACATTTAATGATTTTTGCTGAGAAAATTTCCTTCAGAAAAGTTTTGTTTATCATGTTTACATAAACTTCAATAATGAGAACTTTACTCTTAATACTAATTCACAAACTGAAAATGATTTTTATATATCCGGAGCTATAGGTTCAAAGGCATTCTATAATAATAATAGTAATAATAATAATAATGTCCTTTATCTATACAGGATAGCACAATTAGTTCATGGCCGTAGGAACCCCCACCCAATAATTTTTCCGATGTATAAATTACTATAGTAAACATAGAGCTATGTGCTTGTGCCCCCTCAATAATAACGTCTGATGACTTTTTTTTTTGCTTGTCAAGGAATTTTGGAAGTTGATAGTGCCCCCTCAACTAGAAAATGTATGGTTGTGCCCCCTCAAAGTGAATTTGCTTCCTACGGGCCTGTAGTTTACAAAACTAGTTTACAATGTGGTCATGAAAACATTTATACAGACAGCAAAAGTATGTACAGAAACAAATAAATAGTAAAGAATATGAAAAAAGCGTGGTCGAATAAAAATAATATTTACATATGATGTAATGTAAAACTTCCATAAAACTGAACATAGTCAATGAGGTGTTTGGTACATTTTAGTTAGTTTGTAGACTGAAAATAATTTCTGATATATGCTGAATTAAAACTTCGTAATGATGGATAACACTTTAAAAATTCTGGCAATGCATTCCATATTTGCGAGCCGTAAATTGTAAAAGATCTTCTATAATATTCTGTTTCTGCCCTCGGAATGTACAGTGCGTTGCTTTGGCTTAATCTAGTAGATCTGCTGTTTATTTCTTATACATATTTTAAAACATCTAAATAATTTGGAGCTAATCCATGCAGGACTTTAAAAACAAGGATGACAGTTCTATATATATATAAAATAGTCATTTAGAGGCATCCATTTGAGTTGCAGAAACATATCTGATGTAGGTGTATAAAAGGTTTTAATCAAAATCACTCTAGCGGCTCGCTTTTGGAGTTTGTTAAGACCATCTTTGTTCTTCATATTGCCCCAAACAGTACAACAGTAATTAAAATGAGGAAAAACAATTGTATTGTAAATTTTCAGCAATAACTCCGAGGACATGAATGATCTTAATCTAGATAAAACACCTATTCTGCCTGCAAGTTTTTTTTGTTAAAATTTCAACATGTTCAGACCACGCAAGACACCTGTCAATGTAAACACCAAGTAATTTCGCACAAGATACATTTTCAATAACAATACTACCCACTTGAGTAGATAGATTCCTACAATTTTTTAACCTTTGTTCAGTACCAATTAACATACACTGAGTTTTTATAAGATTGAAGGTTAACTTGTTTTTCTCCATCCATTCTAACGTATTGATCAGATCGCTATGTAATTTATTTTCAATAACATTTATACTCTTATCTGAGACACCCTGAGTTGTATCATTCATTAATTAATCATTAATTCTGCACGCCTTGTTCACCTATCTCCTTATTATAAATGTGTCTACTTTCTTATTTTTTGCAAACATCTCTTGATTCCATCAATTTTTTATACAGTCAGATCCTTGTAATCGTTTTCTGCTTTTTTATAGTAGTGGAAGAGTCCACTTTGTCTTCTATGAAAGGGGGGGGGGTAATTATTTCGCGCCAAATGTCACGAGTAATTTTTTGCTAATTTTTTTTTCATCACAATCGTGTAAATATTTGTTTTACTTACATACTCCATTTTTAATTTAAAGTCATTAAAGAATCTTCAATATTAACTTCTTTCAATGTTACGAACATGCATGTACATTCAACTTGTAGTCCTGTTGTTTTCATAAGTACATGTATGTACTTTGAGATACAGACAATAAACATATTAACCTGTATTTAGTTCACGTCTTCTATGGTAATGAAACAAAGACAGTTCTTCCTGGAACGTTTCACACCAAAACGACATTTGCTCTTTGATGGATTCTGATACCATTTATGTTCAATAACTTGGCATCTCTATCAACTTCAATACATGATTAAACAATCTTTCAGCAAAAACATTGATTTTTTCCCCTTCTTTCTCTCTGTCCTTTTTACTAAATATGACACGACCGTCACGGTAGCTCAGTCGGTAGAGCTCTCGCTCCGTGATCGGAAGGTAAATTATGTGTTCGAATCGCGGCCGCGACTGACCCAAGTCGATAAAAAATAGATAGCAAATGTTCCTTCGCCAAGCGCTCGGCACTTTGAAGTGAAAGTTGCGGGTCATTCGGATGAGACCTTAAAAACCGAGGCCCAGTGTCACGGTAGGCGTTGGCACGAAAAAGAACCCTCACTGCTCAATGGCCCTAAGTGCAGAGTAAAGGTCTAAATTTGAAGCCCTTCACCAGTATATGGTGACGTCTCTATATGAGTGAAAAATCCTCGAACGGGACGTAAAACAACACACAATCAATCAGTCTAAATATGACACGAATGCATTGGTGCGAAACATTCTCACTTTATATGTACTAGTCAGGCAATTTTTTGAAAAGCTATTACAGTGCTTGTTTTTCATTGGTTGAATTGGTTGTAGTGAAAAATTGTTGATAGATTTAATTTTTGTAATTCTGAACATGAAAATTCGACGCACTTTGGGAAAAAAGGGTATTTTTCTGAATATTATTTTATATATGCATTGATTATGAGCCCTACTTTGTAGTTTGATTCATCTACTTCACATAAATGCCGCATAAATAACACCCAGTTTTTACTCTGCAGCCAAGATATTGGAGAAAGCTTGTTGTTCTAGAAAACATTAAAAGCAACTTTTCTTAAAATATCCTTATGTAAGGACAACTGAATTTCACATTTAAAAAATAATCTTTAAGTCGATAACCATATCCTATGAATATATGCAATGATAATAAAATTAGTTTTATTATTGTTTTTGTAGGACGTGTTATGTTTCTTAAAAAGTAAAATCGAAACAAGATACCTTAAAAGTCTTAAATATGTCTTGCCGACTGAATATAAATTGCTTACAGTGATTTTCAAAATTAACTTGTCAAAAAAGGTCAGGGATTTGCTTTACAAAATACAAAGGATTTCAGTTCAACAACTGGTCCGTGGAAAACATGTGTCCTTCATTTAAGTTTTAAAAGGCAGAGTAATTATATTATTATCAATCTTATTAATTGGATCGACCTAGGCAAAAGAACCCCAAGTAGTTTTGTTAATTGATTTTTTTTTGTTATAAACAGGTCATGGTGACAATATAAGGGTTATTGAAATATTAAAATTTACAGTGGATCTAGAACTTTGAAATAATTGTGTATGCCATTAATGGGAGAAATCACTTTACAGAAAAGCTACATGATTCTGGCGATTGGGGCACAAGAAATTTATGATAGGCAAACATAATAGTAGGAGTCATATACATATACATGTAAATAAGTGGTCATTTCCATCATCATCATCATCATCATCATCATCTCTCTCTCTCTCTCTCTCCGAAATACCCCTATTCACTCAATCCATCAGAAATGAACAGAAAAATTCAGCTGGTTTGGCATTTTTGTTCAGTCAATGGTAGTTATATATCTTATTCATGTAAACTAGCATTTTGACAAAACAAGATTATCAGGGTAGTTGGATGAAATAATTTTTGTGCACACTTGCTAAAAATGGAAGCTTTTAATATGGGGTAGGGTTGTTTAGGGAAATTATTGCAGCATGATGCTTAGGTGACGGTTAAAGCCCATTGGCCTTTGTTTATTTCAAAACAAAATTCTTGTCACCAAGGTTCGATACAATTGCTTTTTAAGTTAAACTACATGTATACGTATTTTTAAAGCAGGTAGTTTTTGAAAACCACGCCACTGTTTTGCGAAATTTCTTCTAGTAGAAGCCTTATCCATTTTGCAAAAATGAGTTCCAACAGCAATAAAGAGCAGGAAAACGATGATGGATGTTGCGATGGAAGAACTTTTGATTGTATGACAATAATGTTTGGATTCTTACATGCATGTCAAGTAAAAATTGACACTGATCTCGTGGTCATTATTCGAATCATGATGGCTGCATACGACTCTAGCGCTGAGCTGGTTATTTTTTCCATACAGAATGCCGATTTTTTTGCCGCTGATAGTACTGATGAAGGCTTGCTTGCCATGTGTTTCCTGGGTGTTATTGCGCATTGGATATTTTTATGTATTCCGCAGCTCAGTATAACGATTGGAAAGGCGAAACCATTGATGCGAAACTGGGGCTCAAAATTGTAGGGATTGTTTTTGACGTTTTTATGCTGGGTTATGCTGGACACATGTATTCTGTTCATGATGACACTGGCTTTAACTTAGTACTGATTATTATTGAAAGTTTGGAAGTAGCATTGGATATTGTTCATATTGTGCGCCTTGGCATTAAACGTCAGAAGAAGAAGGTCTCTCCGGAACCAACAAGCAACCCTTAGCTTACGCTTTAACACCATTTTTTTCTTTGTAATTGAAGGTATCCTCATTTAAAAAAAATAATTAGAGCACAAAGTTGTCTATTATTTTGATACTGGGAGTCCATTTGAACAAAGGATGTATCCAGACTTTCAAAAGAATTGACCTATAGGAGAGAAAAAGTCACTTTTTATTATTTTCTGTCGTATATTAGTCTAAATTTTTCAAATTTGCATTTTGAACCTAAAATTTATTATTTTCAACTTTAAAATTAACCTACAAAGTTGACTAAAACAGCATTTTCTCCATCAAAGCACCGATTTTTGCATGAATTTTGGTTTAGAAGCAGGCCCGTAGGAAGCAAATTCAGTTTGGGGGGGGGGGGGGCACAGCCATACATTTTCAGTTGACAGTTGAGGGGCACTACCAAAAAAAAAAAAGTCATCAGACGTTTTTATTGAGTGGGCACAAGCATATAGTATCTATGTTTACTATAGTAATCTGTATATCGGCAAAATTATTGGGGGGGGGGCACCCCCCCCCGGTTCCTACGGCCATGAGAAGTCCTTCAGGGCAGACCTGTCCCTAAATAAAATTATGGTATTTTGATAGGTTGTGATCTAAAAAATGATTTAAGATAAAAAAAAATTTAAGGGGCACCCCTGCCCTAGGGTCGAAATTCACCCCCTCCCCCCCCCCCCCCAAGTACAAAAAATAAGGAAACCTGTTTTTGACAACCTGGTTCATATTTTTACCATCTATTTTTATAGCCAGAATAACTCGAATGGTATATCCGATGACTATTCACACCGTGGGTGCTTTTTTGTAGAGTCGTATAATATTACATTGCTTTTATTCCGTCTGTACTACTAGTACATTTCTGGGTTATTGTGCTGGAAGGTATACGTACTGCTTGTATTATTTGAGCTTAATCTATCTACAATTACATTCATGTACTTTTGTAGTAAATTAATGTTCTAAATTCAGATCTAATTTTTGAAACAGAAGGACTGCATATCAGTGACTGTACTCCCATGTACTTTATAATATGGAGATAACGAACAGTATTCAAGCTCAAATTCCATTAAGACAATACAAATCGGGAGCAGAGCAAACAGGGACCTCCAAAAACATCAGAGGTAGGATCAGGTGCCATGGAGGAGTGAGCATCCCCTGCCGACCGATCACACCCGCCGTGTGCTCCTTGTCATGATCGGTAAATAACGGAAATAAGTGTTTAAATAATGGCCTAACAATTAGTATGAAAAACATCAGTCAGCATATGACTTAATGATTGATTGTATTTGCTGACAAGGTCTTTATATCGACCATAGAACTTACGAAATGATGACTTTAAACGAGACTGTTGTATATAATTTGTATACATTAATGGCACGTTTTTATATCCATGGAAATAATTTGTAAAATAAACAAACATCAAGAAAAAAAATACTATAGACATTACCATTATTTACAATGAAAATATCAAATAACATTTTGAGATAACAAACTCAAAATGCGTTGACGATATCATGCTTCATAGTTATTGTCTATGAAAAGGTTCCTCCTATTCCTACATACTGAAATAAAATGATTTATGAAAAACGAATCAGTACATGAATGTAGTCTAAAGTCATTGACCGGAACAGAAATTGACCAGCTTTTTGTAAAGACTACAACCAATCTCGGCCCTATAAGCTCAAGCTCCATTTATAACAAAGTGTTCTTTGAAGAGATAATGAATAAAGTTTGAAATATTCTGCTCATATTACATCTGCTGATTGAGACAATATCAACTTTGAGACATTAAGGATGAGTAATATCGTTGCTAGGGATTTTTTAAAGACAATCTGGAACATGGGCTGGATATAAGCTTTTGGAAATTACACGGTTCTAGATTAAAATAACTTTTAACTACATGTATTTTATTAATGAAAAATTTATTCATATTACGTTTGAACTGCAACATCAGAATTTGACCTGATCCTTATGGAGATTGCAAAAAAAAAAATAAATAAATAAATAAAAAGTAAAAAAAAAAAAAAAAAAAAAGACCCAAGGGCCTTAACGGTCACCTGAGTATAAAATAACAATCCATAGAGGATCAATAGATTATAAAATAAACTGATAGAAGAACCTGTGTTGCCTAAAAGCAAGAGAAATAGGATGATCATGATCATCGAAATAATTAGTCTAATATTTAGTAAAAACTCATAAATTAGGAAATAATTAGTCCAGTATTCAGTAACAACTCATAAATTAAGTTCTAACCTGTCCCCCATTTAATTTTTTTTCCTACTATAAGTTTTATTCTCTATTGTGGCCCCATCCTACCCCCGGGAGTCATGATTTGAACAATCTTGAATCTACACTACTATAAATAACTTATTATTCACGAAAACTTTATTTTCTCGTAATTACGAAAGACAGTGCCCTTGCGAAAATTTCATTCTCGCGTATATTAGTATTACTAAAGATTATATAGAGCAATAACCACAATTTGTGAATATTCTGTCTCGCAAATAGGGAGTCGATGACTATCTCGCGAAAATAAAGTGTCACGAAAATTTAGTGATCTACAGTGCCTGAAGATGTTTCTGTATTAAAATGACTAATCATGGCTTTGTTGTTCTTGAGAAGAAGATTTTTAAATGATCTTTCCTATATATTCCTAACTAAAACTTTGATCACCTGTTGTGTCCCCTCCCTACCCCACGGGGGTCATGATTTGAACAAATTTGAATAAACATCACCCAAGGTTGCTTCCTTATAAATAACGCAAATCATGGCTTTGCTATTCTTGAGAAGGAGATTGTTAAAGATTTTTCCTATGTATTCATTATGTAAATCTTTAATCGTCCATTTTGGCCCCAACATATCCCCAAAGTCATGATTTGAACAAACTTGAATCTATACTACTTGAGGATGCTTCCATGTAAATATAACCAATCATGGCCTTGCTGTTCTTGAGAAAATTTTTTTTCAAGATTTTTCCTACGCATTCCAATAAAAAAACTTTCATTGACAATTGTGGCCCCACCCTACCCCTGGTGATCATGATTTTAAGAAATTTGAATCTACACTACCTGAAGATGTTTCCACATAAGTTTCATCTCTCATGGCCCAGTGGTTCTGGAGAAGATTTTCCAAATGTATTCCCATGAAAAACTTTGATCGTCCATTGTGGCCCCGCCCTACCCCCGGGGGTCATGATTTGAACAAACTTGAATCTACATTATCTGTGGATGTTTCCACATAAGTTTCATCTTTCTTGGCCCAGTGGTTCTGGAGAAGATTTTTCCTATGTATTCCTATGTAAAACTTTGATCGTCCATCGTGGCCCCACCCTACCCCTGGGGGTTATGATTTTAAAAAAATTGAGTCTTCACCACCTGATGATGTTTCCATATAAATTTCATTTTACCTGGTTCAGTGGTTCTTGAGAAGAAGATTTTTAAAAGATGCCATTATTTTTTCACTTATTCTTAATTATCTCCCCTTAGAAAAAGGCGTGGCCCTTCATTTGAACAAATTTGAATCACCTTTACCCAAGGATACTTTGTGGCAAGTTTGGTTGAAATTATCCCAGTGGTTCTTGAGAAGAAGTCGAAAATGTGAAAAGTTTACGCACGACGCACACCCGCAAGACGACGGACGAAAACAGATAGCAATAGGTCACCTCAGTGACTCAGATGACCTAAAAAGATAACTTATCTTGATATATACATGTATACATATAAGCTTAAAATTTGTAAACCATTCTTCCTGAACAATTCGATGACATAAAACAGTCAATAGGAAAGTTAACACTGAAGATGAACACTGTGTCAGACCTCCGTGGAAACTAAAGCAACTTTGCCTCCAAGTCGAAAAACTGTCCAGATTCCGACAAGCAGCCAGGTGGCAGGGGAAATTAAAACAACATTTTGAACTTACATGTATCTCTATTTTATGGAAGGATTAGTTATTGGGAAAGAATGGCAAATACCTGTCTCATTGTGCAGTTAACTTGGTTATGATTTTCACAGATTTTTTTTTTCTAAAAGACATGCAGTTGTTCCAAAATCAGAATTGACCCAATAGAGTAACCTCCATTCGTTGCCAGAAATAAATTAAATAAGTAATATTAAAATACATGTACATGTCATTTCTGAAATTCACTCTGTCCACAATGTCGTTGAAGGAAGTGGACAGAAGTTCAAAGACGGAACGATATAGATATATCAAAAATGTATTTATCCTTATCACTTATATTACATGATAAAATTTGTTAAAATGAAAGTTCAAAATTTGAAAGGCAGCGAAAAATAAATAAAGTTAATCGCATTTTTTCAGACACTCAGAGGACTACGGGCCAGTGGTTAACATGGCCTTGTTGCTAGGTGACTTGTCAATGGATAGCTTTTCAGTGATAGAAGCAGATACTTTTTATGGGCCAGAGATTCTTATAACTTCTGGCGGCTGTTTTGTGACGCCTGTGTCCTTTTAATTGGAAGGAGGAGGGTCCTTAAGAGAAAGGAATTTAAGGGCTTTATATTTGAGCATACAGACTTAAAACTAATGGACACTGATCTACCACCGTGTCTTTCATCTACTTTTCCGCAATATATTTATTCAGCACACAATTTTGATTTTAAAATATAATCATAAAGAACATTGAAATTAAAAAAAAAATACGAATAGTTTTTTTTTTTACTTTTGTTTTCTACTTTATTATTTTTGTATTATTGACCTTGGTGCCTTTATTAAAGATTAATGATTTTAAATATGAGGAATACAAATAAAATTTCATTCTTGACTTTTAATTTGTGTTCTGTCAATGTTACTGCTGTGTTGAAATTTCCTTGGTATGCGTTCATTATTTTTTTTACTAAGAAATATTAGAATTAAAAAGTAAGCCTGCACAATTGGTAATGTTTTAACTCCCTTACAGTATTAATGTAATTGACAATATTTAAGAGTAGTACATTCATTTTGTACTTTCCTCGTCATCCGTGACGCTGGCCGAATAGCATCCCATTTTTACTGTTATGAGGTGACGTCAGGGAAATCCTAGCAATATAGGATTTTTGATGACTTTTTGTAAAAATATTGTTTGATGGTCAATGGGAAATCTTATACTTTCAAAATTCACTTGAATTGAAAAAAAACCCAGTGGTTGTACTTTAATAATTACAAAGTAGTATTGTTTGTTTTTATTTAAGGACACCTTCACTTGCTGTAAAGAACATAAATATTAAATGTATGAAATTGGTCTATATTTTGGAGCGGAGAATGATGTAATTATTTTAAAATATTGAAATTATAGATTTTCTATGATGTTAAAAGTTGATATAACTTTTCCCTTTCCTCCTATTATTCTTTGAAAATTTTTGAATCATTTTAAATGACAAACAGAAATCTTGAAAAGAACCTTAAGTGCATGGTTAAACATATTCATTTTACTTATAAACATACTGAAAGCGTACTTATTTTCAAAAGCGGTGGTCCTTATTTAGCGCCTTTCGTGTTGCTTCATGTATACTCGCTAATTCATGTACACACTAATTCATGTTACTGATCGGCTACAAGACTAATTTATGATTGGTGCAATCATAAATTAGCGCACTTTCAAGAGCTAATTCGCTGAAGAGAAAGATTGAGCTCAATTTTGAGCAGTGGCGGATCCAGGAATTTCATAACCGGGGGGGGGGGGGGTAGATGGCATGGGGGTCTGGGGTGCATTGAAGCCTCCAGTTGGTCCAGGGCAAAGAAACTGACCATTTCTTACAAATAAGAGGGTTTTCCTCCTAGATTTTAGGATAATGGACATATAAGTTCTACATACATGTAAAAAAAATTCAAACGGGGGGGGGGGGGGGTGCCGCGCTGGGTCCGCCTTTGTTTAGTGCGCTATGTACATTTACAGTAGGTAGATAAATATCTATTTTCACATTTTTTTAAATTAAAAAAAATTGTTTGTAGCAAGTGGACTTAATCATTTTATACAATTTCCTGGCAGTGCATTATTTTGGCAAATGGAAAATACTTATGCTTACACAAATATTAGTATCATTCTAAAAAGAAAAAAATCATTTGACTCGGACAAAACTACAAGACAAATATAAAATGCATTTATTTATTCTTCCATGTACCCAAAATTTAGTGAATTTATGTCCAGCTGCAAGTTTGTGATATTTATCTTTGACCCTTCGCCTCAAGAGGTCATGTTTTAGTTATACATAGTATTCGACTGAATCCGGAAACCATTTCATGCCATATAAGAAATTGTGACCTTGACCATTCACCATTTGGCCTCAAAATAAATGGGGTCTTTGATAAGTCGGAAAGAGCAATCACCTTAAGTTTCATCGCAAAGCCTAAAAAACTTTTACGCAGTATATTAATTTCTTTGCAGATATATACTGGGCGAATCTATGAAATTTTCCTTGGGGGAGATGGGATGTCCACACCCACTCAAAAAAAATGCCAGTCTGACTCTCATTTGATGGATACAATGTCATTTTTGGTTACTTTACTACACAAACTTAATAAATCTGAAAATCCCAGCGGGGTCTGGACCCCCTCACCCCATTGATCATCTCCAAGTTGCGTATTTTTATGTAAGTTTTTATACTCTTTGTATTTATGAAAAAATATATAATATAAATATATCAATCAAAGGGTTTATAAATCATAGATGTGTGGTTATTTTCATTGACAGAATAATGTGTCGAATCTAAATGACCTAGTGTTGATTCAACTTGTATACAGCTAAGTGATGGAAAAAAGTAAAAGTCTGCACGGCATAAATCTGGACTGTGGTCACTCCTAAATTCCTACCAAAGGAACAACTCTTTGATTCTCTTAAACCATATGCATGCAATAGCGTATTTATAATATGCAGTCGCTCAATTGGTTGTTTACTCATAGTTAAATACAAGTACGCTTGCACGCAAAAAAGAAATGAATTTATTTTCCGCTTCAAAAATTATCTTTCATCTTCCTACAGTATTGAATAACAATATTGAAAGATGTCTGGGTCCAAAGTCTCATGCATCAAAACAACGAAATATTTGGGAAGGTGACCAAAAGAACAAATGAGAAGAAGGTGACGTAAGGTTACAGATATTAACAAACAATTTCCGAATTAAGTACAAATCACACTTAATTGGCACTTGTAGGAGTACTGGCCTGTCCAATCAGATCCGGGTTAAGATTGTATATAAAGAGAGGTAAACTGCTACTCGTCATGAAACCATCTGTTTACAAACAGAAGCAACCGAAGAAACTTACCAGTAAAGAAAAACAATATATTGCTTTAAATATCACCAAACATGTTTAAAATTATATTGGCATTATGTTGCATAAGTCTTGGAGTCGCGCTGCCACTGAATGAAAAGCCACTCAACATTGACGTATGTACATAAATTTGAATAATACTGTCAATCACATTGTTTGCCATAAATATTAATTTTTTATACTCCCTTATAGTATACAGACAGCTTGATAAATATGTAATTTTTTTCCTTCGTTTTAGGACTATCTCGTTCAATATGGGTATCTCACTCCGGCCAAGACACCCTCGGGTGGCACGGGTGTCGCAAGTAGTGATGCAGACAGACGTCAGGCTATAAGGTGAACACCTCTTAAATAATGTCTTAGAATATAAACTGTTTTTAAAAATTTTAAGTACTCTTAACACCAAATTTTATATTATTTAATATAAATTGGTTGAAATGCAGTACGACTACATGTAATATTGAGACTATGCAATTTCCTTTTGTTTACTCACAATACAAAATATTTCTCTCCGCTTTTTTCCTATTAGAGATTTTTTTTTATTTTAGAGAATTTCAGGAATTCAGTGGCCTAAAAGCTACTGGAGAAATTGATGAGGCAACGATTCTCAAAATGAAACAGCCTCGTTGTGGAGTAGCAGATAAGCACCTTGTATCTCTCAATGGTCCTCAGAATTTTGTAGCTATCGGTAAGATTTGTAAGATAATTAGAGTGTCTTTTGCAGTATGTAATTTTTTTTTTCCAACCATGGAATACATAAATTTATACAAAACGGTCTATCATTTTCAGGAAAGAAATGGCCAAATAAAATCATTTCATGGAAAGTAAATTCTTACACAGAGCAATTACCAAAGTCAGAGCAAAGGTGAGTGAAATTCAAGCGAATAAAGACTGGAATTTTATATTAGATTCTTAAATATTAATAAATTATAACATTTCTTGTTTAATTAAATTTTCGTTATATATTACAATTAAAGATATGCTTTTATCAACCTTCATTTATACATTTCAATTACCAATTAAGATCAGCTTTTGAGAACGGGTTAAAATACTGGTCAGAAGTCACTCCACTCAAATTCAAAGAAACAACTGGGAATGCTGACATAAAAATATCATTTGGTAAAGGCAACCACGGCGATGGAAAATACAATGCTTTTGATGGCAGAGGTAAATATTCCCATAAAGTTTGGTTTACTCGTGCATCATACTACAGGAAAACAGTTTAATTCTTACTTACAACATTGTACTTTATCGTACCAGGCAGCGTACTGGCCCACGCCTTCTTTCCAACCAATGGAGAAACCCACTTTGATGATGATGAGTTATGGACGTATCAGAAAGACGGAACTGAGCTACAAACCGTTTCCGCTCATGAATTCGGACACGCTCTTGGACTTAGTCATTCAAGAGAACCAGAATCTCTTATGGCTCCATTTTACAAAGGCTACGACCCAGACATGACTTTACATCAAGATGATATCAACGGGATCCAATCTATTTATGGTAAACGTTTTCTGTGATTCAACAATTACAAAGCATATGTGACAAAGAGTGCCTAATGGATATTTCATAAAATGTTTGTATTCATAGGAAAACCAGATGTATCTATAAGTACTAGTACCACAACTGAAGTACCCACCACTACAGTAGAAACCATAAAAACCACGAGATTTCCGTGCACCATGAAAGTGGATGCTGTCACAGATGGTAGAGATCAACTCTTGTACAACCAATAACAAACTGCTTTGCCTGCTTTTTCGTATTTCTTATTGAAAATACAAATTCATCATTTTTCGTCTATCAAATGCTTTTTTTTTCTCTTGATGATGGAACTTTCTATGGAATTTTAATCATAGGTCCAGATGGATACGTGTATTTTTTCCGGAGGGCAAGTGTTTACAAAATGGGACCTAATGGTGTACTTCCGGGATATCCTCTTCCCATTCGAAGTGTTTTTCCGGGAGCCCCAGCAAAAAACGTGGGATCAGCCTTTCACATCAGTTCGACAAACCAAACCGTGATTCTCAAAGGTACTTTATAAATTAATTTACAAGACAGTGGTAGGGAAAAAATTCAAATTCATATAACCAAAAAGTGAAAACTTTTTAGCGCACAATTTGATTTGGATTAACTTTAAAAAATAATAACCATTCTTCATTAAAAGGAAACAAGGGTTGGAGTTTCAAAGGTTTTACACTGGAAGAGAGATTCAACATATCTGTTAAGGCGCAATCAGCCATTGCCATAAGAAGGTCCGGGAGTTACACGCATCAGGTGTACCTATTTCAGGTAAGTCAGACGTTGATCCAAACTAATTTTTTTAAACATAAATTTATTAATTTTTTCATGTTTAAGAAAAGACTTCTCAGCATGTGCATTTACATTTCCAGGGTGAAAACTTCTACGAACTGAATTACAAGACACTAGAACTGGTACCTGGTTTTCCTTTGTCAGTTAAAACATTCTGGGGAGGAATGCCATTAAATACAGAGGCTGCCATGCAGCTGGAAGATAATAATTTACTACTCTTCAAGGGATACAAGTAAGTTCACTTGGTGCTGTCGATCTTGGTTCAAAACATATAAAGCAAGTTTAAATACCGAAAAATGTTTGCAAATACTAGTATAAAAAGGCACAATTACGTATGATATTTGCCTAATCAACAAATGAAATTAAATTTAAGGGGAGAGTGAACAACGAGATAAAAGCGTCTATTTTTATTATTGTCATATTCAACTCTGCTTTAAATGTATTTATTTGATCATTTATTTTTCCAGGTATTCCATTTTTGACACTTCTAATCAAAGAATCGTTCCCGGATACCCCAAGTCAATTGCGCAAGACTGGCTGGGACAATCCTGTTGAAAAAGATAATAGTCTCTTAAAAGATCTCATTATATTTTATATATATATATATATAATTTTATACATTTTTTAATCACTTTATACATTTTACATTAATTTTTGAATTTTTTAAATGTTGAATTTACAATTTATAGTTTTGTACTTTATTTAATAAATTTTACAAGAACTCATCCAGATTTCTCTTAGTTTATCTATATATGTATATGGGATTTACAGTATAGAGAAGGCCATGTGTTTTACACATTTTGCCAAACTCTTACGAGCAAAGTATCAAGTATTTTCTAATCAGCTCTTAGCTACTCCCTGTTATTGTTGCAGACTGAGAGAAGGACATTTGTATATATAAATACAAGTGGCTCTCACTGTTAAACAATATCTAAACAGTCAAAATCCTTGCAGAGGTAGAATACGCATACCAGCCTCCCTCCTCCCCCCCCCCCCCCAAAAAAAAAAATAAAACAGAGGTCACCTTCCAAATTAAGAAAACTAGAGGCCCATGGGCCACGTTCACACGAGTCTTTTCTTCAGATCATTTGCCCCACCCTAACCCCAGGGGGCCCTTATTTGAACAAACTTGAATCTACACTATCTGAGGATGCTTGCATATTAAAATATGACCATGTTGTTCTTTACAAGAAAATGTTTTTTTAAAGATTTTTTTTCTTTTATTCATGTACCTCCATCAAACCTGCAGGAGTCAAAAACTAAACTTGAATCTATATGACCTGACAATACTGCCTCAGGATGTCTGCAAATTTATATCACTAATCATTGCCCTGCTATATTTGAGATTTTAAATGTATTATTATATATTTAAAAATTTTCTCAAATATGGCAAGACCATTATCTGAGGATGCTTCCATATTAATATGACTCATCATGGCTTTGCTGTTTCAGACTGAAAAAAAAAATCCCTATGTATTCATATATAAAACTCTGATCTCCTGTAATCCCCCCCCCCCAAGCCATGATTTGAACAAATTTGAATCTACACTACCGGAGGATGCTTCCATAGTAACATAACTTGCTCTTGAAATGAAGATTTTATTAAATTAATTATCTCCCCTTTGAAGAGATTGTGGCCTTTTATTTGAATCCCCTTCACCCAACAATGCTTTGTGGCAAGTATGGTTGAAATTGGTCCAGTGGTTCTTCAGCAGAAGTCGAAAATGTAAAAGGTTTACAGATGGATGCAGATAAAATGTGATCAGAAAAGCGCCCTTGAGCTCTCTGTTCTCACATGCGAGCTTTAAAAAAAAAAAGCAAGTCACCAAGCACAAAAAAGCCTGTGTGGGTGGGGTTGGGTATGTTTATAAACTTAACCTCTTTTGTACCTATGAAGTGCCTAGAATGTTCCTAATCTCATCAATAATTTGGTCATGAGATACCATTCAGTTTTAAATAAAAAATATTACTTTCAGAATACACACACTACAGTATAGGCATTTCCCTTCTAATCAGCAAATAAAATGTTAATATTCTAGGCAATAAATGTCCGGAATATAATAAAGAGCCATTATAAAGATGGGTAATTATTTGTACTACTATTCTAAGCAGATTCAGGCCCATAGAATGGAGGGGGGGGGGGGGGCTTTCCTGAGTATAGTATTTTGATTTTGCTATAGTAAATATTCCTTTATCCATTGCTACAGGCCTGAGATTCTCCAATCTGAGCAAAGATACAAACACAAATGTTTCTTCAAGTTTCAATTTTTATTTTTTAGGTATATCTAAGGTATTTATACAAACATTTTTGTATAAAAAAGAAATTACATGACACAAATACCAAGTCAAAAGAGTAGCCTGTACAGTAATCTTGACTTAACCTTATCCATGTACATCTGCAAGGTTTCTTATGCAAATATCAATTTGAAATAACCCCTATTAAAAATTTTAGTTTTTACATTAAATACATATTTATCTACAAAGCAACCTTTTTTCTTTGTACAAAATATGTGTATATATACACACGGTGAAAATGATATAAAACATTGCTTATTTTACAGTAGAAAACCCTGCATTGAAATCTGATATACTTCAAAGACCACATTAAATTTTCATGATTATTTTACAATAAACTGCATGATCAATAGAGCACAACCTGTCCAACTTGAGTCCATAAGGTGAATGGCAGTGTAACAACAATGATGTTATGTTTTATACACACCTTTGGGTCTAAATGTTATTCATGTTTTGGGATGGTTTCTGGTTCTCATGGCGTAAGGAGCCGCTGGTTTGGCAGACCCTGGTGTTGTCTGCTGTGATTGAGTGGAAGACTGGACAGCAGAAGCTATGGTCACCGTTGTGGAAGGTAGGGCTGCAGCTGCTGCTAGTGCTGCCTGAGAAGTGACCGTGCTGGGCTGTGATGTGGCCTGGACAGCCTGTGTCACCACCACCGGCTGCTGGATCAGTGTGCCAGTGCTGGGGACAGACTGAGCAGCCGGAGTTATGGTTAATGTCACTGCTGTAGGAGTAGCAGACACAGCTTGAGCTACGTTGCCAGCCTGCACTTGCTGAATGGACCCAGGAGTGACCTGTATTTGGTGGGCCGTCTGCGTAAGAATTTTCTGTGGCGTGTGAGATGCTACAGGCACCTGCTGGACAACCTGAGTCTGTGGTATTAACTGTTGTGTTGTGGTCTGTGATCCTTGTTGAGTTGCTGCTGTTGCTGGCTGTACTTGTATGGTTGTGCCTGTGCTGGCATCTTGAGCTACAGTAGTGACCGTCAGTGGTTTACCTGCTTGACCACCTACTCCTGTGAGACTGATCGAGGTGGCAACTGGCTGAGCTGTCACATTTGAGGCTTGTACAGCTGACACATGAGTTACAGAGATAGGTGTAGCAGACAAGGTCTGGAGGTGGGTTGTGGGAACTGCTGAGGTAGGAAGTACCTTGGTCACCATCTGTCCAGTGGGCTGTTGACTTTGCGTTACTGTCGTGATGATAGGTTGAGATGTAATGATCATGCCAGAACCTTTGTTTTGCTGCATGAATTGTTGTAAAGAATAGGTAAGATGTCGTCCTGTTGCACCTGAAGCGGGCTGCTGGATGATTTGGACAGCATTCAGAGGGAAACTCTGTCCTTTTGCAACTTGTTGACCTACAGCTGTAAAGCAAAATAAATAATATTTATAGAATATTGGCTGAATATTGAGAAATATGCCTACCCAGTCTTTGCGCAGACCAAGTTTGCGAGGTCCACACCGGCACAAAGTCCGAGGGCAAGATTATTTCTCAATATTCAGTCAATAACCTTTTTATTACATACATGTATTTTAATTTTTATGTACCAATACATTTTTTCCGATTCATATGAATGGGATATCTCTTAATTTCTGGTCATAAAAATCTTTAAATTAGTTACTGCCATTTCTACTGATATTTGATATCAAATGTACATATGTAATATCATTAGTGATAGGTATCAGAGCTGAAAAATCGTATTACAATATATTGAAATGTTAAATTCATATTCATTTTTTGTTTTTCACCCTCTTTTATGAAAACACAAATGTAAATATCATGTGTCCTAAAATTTATATCGACATTGCTTGGCTGCGATGTGCCGGCTTATGTGGCAAGCTGAGTTTGTTGGGCCATATTTAATAGTCTTGTTGCAATAGTCAGATACAGCTTTAACTTGAAGTGGTTTTCTTGTAGCAGCTATTCTCTTTTTGTTTCTAATCAATTCTGCATCATTTGCTGCCATATTTTACTTGAACAAGAGCAAGTAACTCTTTTTGTAACAATACATAGAATATTGACCCCAAACCGGTACTCACAAAAAATAACGTGATACAAATTGTGAACAACAAAATTGGGATTCATCCGGTTAACCAGTAATATCACACAGCACTAGATGTCATTAGGACAGGACGGCAATTATATTGTGATGTTACAAACACAAAAGTAGTCCTGGGCAAGTAAATATGGTTCTGTAAATGCCCAGGACCTCTCTATACATTCTATTGAGAAATATATCAAAATAGGTAGTCATCATATTTAATACATTACCAGTATTCTATTTTTTTTTTAATGTTAGTTTTCAATAACTTGCTGGATAGCTCAATAGGGTATACAGTTTGGTCTAACAAGTATCACATTAGGTTTGAATCTAGGTCACGAGATTACTCAGGTGTTTCATTAAATTTTACAGGTAAATGTGAGTTGATTTCAATGTTGTATGTAGCCACATGTATGTGCCAAGATGTTCCATTGTAAATAAATGCAATATTTTCCTTTAATATCAAATATTTTATCAGTAAATTTGCAGCATTAATGAATGTCAACCTCCCTTCCATTCTCGCAAAAGGTACTACATGTTTTACAAAGTTTGGAAGTTAGCTCCCCACTCCAATTTTCTCTCATCTTATGGATTATAAATAAATATATAAATATAATACATGTATAATAATATATTAATAAATAACACATTTAATTTGTAGGCATTAATTTATGATCAATATCTCTACACCCAGCATATTTCTTTTTTCTTTTCGAAAATCTGAAATTTCATTTAAGGGCTTGTTTTACAGAAGACCTTCTGACTAAGTGTTTTTGCAATTGATTTTATTCTTTACATGGATTTAATTGTAATTTTATTCTTTAATTATATGAAAAAATTAGTAAGGTAATTTTATTCAATGATTAGAGTTAAGAACTATGTCACATTTTTTTTTAGATTTAGTTGTAAGTTCTTTTATAAAATGGGTCCCAAGAGTTCCAATTTGCAACTGCTTGCATAAGCATAGTTTGATCCCTTCATTCTCAACATCACCCCATATTTCCCATTGTTTTTAGTTTTCATATACTTTTCTAAAAATCTTAATTAATCTAACAAGATTATAAAATCTAACCAGATTATCATGGGTGATGAGATTTTGAAGAGTACAAGTAGTGTATTCACAGTTTTGGACATATTCGGATGCTGGATTGAGCAATGTTAAGCAGTTTAATCTAATGCACAGGGTGTTGGTGTTATTGTTTATTGGCAAGAATGACACTTTAGTCCAAAAGAAAAATTTTACCCTCTAATTTGACTTTTGAAGACTTATGAAGATTTATAAGATTTGTAAAAGAGCTAGCATACAATTTTACTGAAAATATATTTGCAATTAAAGAAAAATATTGCATTTATTTACAGCAGAACACCTTGGCACATAAATGTGGCTACATACAAAATTAAAATCAACTCACATTTACCTGTAAAATCTAATGATACACCTGAGTAACCTTGTGACCTAGATTCATACCTAATGTGATACTTGTTAGACCAAATTATATAACCTATTGAGCTATCTAGCAAGTTACTGAAAACTCTACAGGTATTTTGTAATTCGCCGCAACATATGGCAGTCAAACACTTACATGTGATTTTCTGTGGTTGCTTAAGTTGATGCCTCATTTGCTGCTGAATCTGTTGGATATGTTGAATTTTTGCTTGTGGAATCTGGCTTACAGTGGCAGATTTACCTGAGAAAAAAATTGTGAAACATTCCTCAATTATTATTTAATCAATTCTTTAAAATAACATTCACAATAATTACTTGTTTACACAAGTCAATATCACTCATCAGGAAATTAGGTTATACATAATTATGTAAACAATTTATCCCTTGTGCTAAATGGATACTTTAAGAAAAAGAATTTCACTTCAAACATTCAACAACTTATATACCTTTTTCATTTAACACATTTATGAAAAAAATATCTGATTTTCTAATAAAATGGTAGCAAGTGTTATAAAAGTTCTTCTTGACAAATGAAGAAACATAGCAATTTATAATTACACAGAAGCACAGTTTATTGCCGCCAAAATCTATTCAATTATTATTTATTTCTCTTGCAGAAACAAACAAGTTTTATACAAAGCAAACACTTGTACCCAAATACATACACAAACAAACTCACATACATACAAATAAGCATGGAAAGGGGATGATGAAAATGTATGAAGTATTTATTTTGTACTGTCCTTTTTGAAATGGGAGGGGATCAAAATACATGTTTTATAAAAATTTACTTAAAATAGAAATTTAATGGAATATGATCTTTTGTTTCTTCAAACAGTTGTTTGGAAAGATAATTTGTTAACTTCTGCACAAACAAATTTCAAAAAGTTCATGTCATTTTAATTGATGCATTATTTATTTTTGGTTAACTCTTGTAAAATCTTTATATTAAAAATCACCAACAGAAATAACTGATCAACTGTTTTTAATTATCCTTCACAATCTTGTTAAAAAAAATCTTGTTAAACCAAGATTAATAATTAGTTTGCTTAGTTTAACTTGAAGGGAAAAGATATACAGTTTTGTTTTAGAACTTTGCCTTCGAAGGAATTTGATGCATGTTGTAAAAGTTCTTATTTATTTTCTTCCCCTTTTTATTTCCTAATTACAGAAATGTAAATAAATGATACACATGACAATAGTTCACCTAGGCTGAATTGCAGAATTCCTTTAATGACCCTAATTATCAACCAATACAGTATGCCAAACAGCTCATAGTGTGACCAGCTACCCAAGCCATGATATCAAATTATCATTGACAATCTACTGTTCATCATGGCAATGATTAATACTGAAAAGAAATCAGCTTGCATGAACCAATCAAATCAATTAAAATTTAACAAGTGCTTAAGACAACCAATCAGAAAAGAGAAATAATAATTACAACTGAATAATCCCAATTTCAATCCAATCAGAAGACAATCAAACCCCACTCTTCCTATAAATACCCAGGTTAACAGTTAAGGAAATTATCCAGCTTTGCCTGATTAACAAGCCAATTCATCACAAAAAGAATTCAAGAAGTTCAACAATGGAGTTGAGTATTCAGCTTGCCCAACCAACAGATGCCAATCAGAAGCCCACCTCTTCATCCATTCTCCAGCTGCCCTCCATCAAACCCCACTCCCTGGATATCAGTGATTTCCTGGAGCTTAGTTTTAATGACAGTTTCTCAGAGATTCTGCCACATTCTGAAGATGATTTGGACAGCCTGCAGGAAGTTTTTGATCCACTTCGTGATGGACCCATGGATTTCCTGGACAATTCCACCCAGTGTTCCTCCAACTTCACACAGTCTGCAGAGGTACAAGTATTTAATTTTCAGGATGTGTGTTCCACAGTGACCTCTCCAGATGTGAACTCTTCTGCGTCCAGTTCATCTTGTGATGTGGACTACAGTGACAAGTCAGCTTCACCTGATTCAAAGGATGTGTTATCCCGTGCTCTCGAGTTCAGTGACCTAGCTTGTCTTGATGCATACAGTGAGGAAATTCATCCTGCAGAATCCAGACCTTTGAGCGACTGTTGCTTCAGTGATTCATCAAAGTCATCATGTGAATTAAGTGCAGTGGGTATTCCTTCTTCAGACTTTCATGAGGAGTTGTGTCGATTCAGTGTTTCACTTAGTGACTTAGTGAGAGAGCCTGCCCCACAGCCTACAGCTTTCCCTCAAGTTACTTATCCATTCGAGGAATATGCCCAAGTCAACAAAGAGGCATACCAACCACATGTCAACACCTTCCTTTTCCAGCGGGAGCAGGATATCCGTCGAAGATTTGAGGCTCTACGCATAGACTACCCTGAAGACATCAAACAGTTGTGCCAGTTTTACATGTACCAGTCAGCCATCATTGAAACGGAGCGCCTTCACCAGACCAAACCTCCATGCCCATCTGACCATGCAATGGTGCTGAATCAACAGTATGACAACCAACTCAACCAGATGTTGAACCGAGTGGAACAAAGCCTGTGCCTTCTGGAGGAGACAAAGAACCAGAAACCAAAGTCCATCCAACCCATCCGAAAACAGCGAGCTAGCTTCACCAAGAAAGCCATCCAGGTCATGGAGGACTGGTACGACAAGAACATGGATCATCCCTATCCAGATTCCATCACAGTGGAGCTGATCGCAATTCAGGGAGGAATGACAGCAGAGCAGGTGAAGAAGTGGTTTGGAAACAAGAGGAACCGCTCCAACAACACACGCACCCTGACAGAGATTGCCAAAAAGAAACGTCAGATTGCCTTCAACTGCTTCAGTGAACTTTCTTTGTGAAATTAAGTGAAAAACCCAGTGATGTATGAAAAGTTATCAAAAATGAGAGACTGAAAAGACAAACATTACAAAATTGTAGACTGAAAAAGTGCTTCTATTCAACTTGTGAATGCCCCTGTGATGTAAATGTGCTTTGTTATGTAAATATTGTACAAAAGATTGGATAAATGTGCTCCTATATGTTGACTAATACTCCTTTATAGTTGCTGATTGTTGCCTGTTAACAGCATTAAAAATACAACAACAAAAAAATATTCTCTGTTTAATGTTTGTTCTTCAAAACATTGTAAAATGGAAGGGAAAAAAAGGGAAGATGAAAACCCAAACTGCCATCTGAATGGATAGACAAACAAATGAATGACAGATTGATCCTTTTGTTTAGGTCACATACATAGTAGACAACATAAATGCTGCACTAAATGAAACACTTTACATAAAGTAAATGCAACAAAATTTCATTTTATATATTTGTTAAAAAACTCTGTGCCACAAGCATTACATTTAAATGCCTGAATGTTTTTTTATGCTGTGTCTAAATGATCACTTACCGACTACTCCTTTCTGTTGTGGCACACTGACATTAATGTTCACATGCTGTGTCTAAATGATCACTTACCCACTACGCCTTTCTGTTGTGGCACACTGACATTAATGTTGACATGCTGTGTCTAAATGATCACTTACCCACTACGCCTTTCTGTTGTGGAACACCGACATTAATGTTGACATGCTGTGTCTAAATGATCACTTACCCACTACGCCTTTCTGTTGTGGCACACTGACATTAATGTTGACAGTGCTGACTGGGATCCCCGGGGCTGACACAGTCTTAACCAGTGTTCCAGAAGTCCCCGCCACTGTTGCTGATTGCGTTATATGCTGCACTTGAGCTTGAGGAATCAGCTGTGCTGCTGTCAGCTGTAGAATGAAGCATATACTGTTTATAACTGAACATGAAATATTTTTTACAGTTTTTCTTGTATTATAATCATACATGCAACTACATTTAGTTAAAACATATTTTTTTGTGCTGTTTTTTGTCCCAATAGGTCATTTCTGATATTTATTTATTAAGAAATAATGCTGGGGCCAGTTTTTTCTTTCCATTCTCCTTGAATGCTTTAGGAAATAATGTCTCATACATTTACAATTTTCTGTACTAAGCCAACTATTCTTTCAAATGAAACTTAACCAATATGGAACCACTGCCAAAAGCTAATAAAATTGTACCTGGCCAACACCCGTCACAAGCTGCTGAGCAATCACAGTTTTCTGGGCCCTACCCTGCTGTTGAAGCTGCTTTAACTGTTGTTGCTGAAAATAGTTAATGTGGAAATAAATGTAATGAATTTCTGTACATACTTTTCCCACATAATACATATGAAGTATGCAGTCAAAGGATATACATAGAATTTTGTACCAGTGTACTTCAAGTCGTTAACAAAATTTATATACAACAGACAGCTTGTCAGTGACTGTAAACAAACTGTACTGGTCTTAATAATTAATGGAGCTTCAAAATACTTCTTAATGAAAAGCATATGAATCCTCAAAACTTAATTCAGAATTATCATTTTTTTTAATGCACATACACTGTACACCATTTGACTGCAAACAGGTTAATGACCCAAAGGTATTCCACGCTGTTACTGCATTTATTTTTGTCAAGATAACATAGGACAAAAGAATTACAACAGGGACTATTATTTTGTGTGCAAGTATTTTGAACATCAAAATAATTTAAGAGTAAAGAATACAATTTTTTGTTTAAAATCCAAAAAAAAAAAAAAAAAAAAAAAAAAAACACACAAGAATAATAGAACATACCAGAAGGAACATACATGAACTACAAAAATTGTTTATTTGTATGATTTTTTTCTTTAGGATCTTAAAATTAAAATAAAATTTGACCCAGGGCTATTCCAGGAAAAAATGTACGGGAGGGTTGGACGGCACTTAATATATTTTTGTATGGGTAGTGGGTCTGGAGCATATTAAATTTGTATGGGTGGTTGTCCTCACTCGATATATTTTTAGATGGGTGGTTGTATTTACCCTCACAAATAATCAATTGCAAATTACTTCTTTCCTCTCATTTTGTATAAATCGGTAAATACTGATATTTTCGTCCTAAACAGTTGTAAAGTGTGTTTACATTGAAAGTGAAAGTAGAATCGAACAAAACGGAAACAAGGGCAGATAACTATAAAAGCATGTGCAATGAGACTGCAATGACAGTGGGAGATTGGAAAACGGATTCGTTGTGCTTTGAACTCCCTGGTCCAGTTTCTTTTCACCGGTTTAATCAAACATGATTACATTGGTAAATTAAATGATATTAGAAACAATCAGAAAGATCGTTTTATTTTAAAACGAAAGTAGAAAAAAACGTATCTGATAATGAACGTTTTAGAGCATGACTACGGAGTATATATATGTGACACATTTTTTTTTAAATTTAGATGGGTGGTTGTATCAAAAGCAATTTTTAAATTGATGGGGGGTGGGGTAGAAGGTAATCAAAAATGTATGGGTGGTGGGGTAAAAATAAAAGTGCCTTCCAACCCCCCCCCCCCCATACAATTTTTCCTGGAATAGCCCCCAGCAAAAACAAGGTACTGTACGTCTACAGCATCTGACTAAGAAGTTTTAAGGAAGGATACATGAAATAGTGTGCCTGAGTTAAAATCAATAACTTTTTTCGATTAACTAACCGTTAGATTAAGTTTCTGCATCCGGAGTTGCTGCTGTTGTTGCACCTGTTGTTGCTGCATTTTCTGCTGATTAATCAGATTTTGCTGTCTCTGCTGCAGCTGTAACAACTGTTGAGGAGTCAAGTTTTTCGTCACCGTTTGCTGTGTTAATTGCTGGCCTGTGCAACAGAATACAAACAAACTATACCTGACTTTGAATTTATCTTCTACACTTATAAATCATTTCAAGTCATTTTCTGTAATACTCATCCTTCTATACAACATTTAAATAAGAAATCTGCCCTGAACAACACTTTTTAAATACATGTACATACATGTATTTATCTGGTGTTCTTTATATTAACCTGTATTAGTCCTCTGAACTGTGGCAAGCTGTGCTCCAGTCACCGTGGTTTGTAGCTGTGTCCTGGCCACCTGGGGACCTGTTGCTATGGAGGTCGTGACCTGTGTCTGAGGTTGGGAGGCTATGGCTGTTATCTCTTGTATTGTGAGAGGAGCTGCTGTTCTCTGGGCCCTGATGTTAGCTGGTGTAATTGCCCCAGCAACTGTCTGTAAATCAAAGCAAATATGTACCTCAGAAAACAGACTTTTAGCATTAAACATTTCTTATTCTTTTCTTTAGCGGCATATAAACAGTATCTTGAGTTTAACTAACCACAGTGGCCGGTTGAGCTATGGAAGCTACAGTGGCCTGTTGACTCATCCTTCTGTTGATGGCAGCAAAATTAGTGGGGACCCCTCCCTGAGTGTTGACCACAATGTTTCCTGTGGCTGTCCTAGTCACTGCCACCTGTCCTACAGCTGCTGCCTTCTGTACCACTCCAGTCTGCTGCAGTAAGTCATAGCACTGTATGTCTTTCATCAGTATTATAGCATTCTAATTATCAACATCTGTACATTTTATCAACAGCTAGCTGGATTTCAACTTAGAAATTTAAATGCAAGATTCATTCCACTTCTTCAACTCAATATTTTAAATGAATTAAGAATTAACGAGACTTACAGGGAAATTTCCCAATTCTGAACAAGCAAAAAAGTACATGTATATAGTGCATCAGTTGCACTAAAGGAACTCCTACCAGAACAGCTGAGGAGACAACTGCTGTTTGAATGGGTTGCGCCACTGGAGCCACTGCCACTGAGGTGGTGGTCTGCTGTACCACTGTGGTACCCGTTGTGGTAGCTGTTTGAACAACAGATCTCTGCGCTGCTAATTGCTGGTCTGCCGTGGCTTGCTAGAATACCAAAATAAAATCCTTTGCGGTTAAAAGTCATCGCAAATTATTAGGATATTCACCAATAACAAAATTATTTACATGTACTTGCACAAGGTGATCAGTATATACATGAGTGTATATATATATATATATATATATATATATATATATATATATATATATATATATATATATATATATATATATATATATATATATATAAAAGAAATCTAATATGAGTGTTTATTGGAACACATTACATATGATTTTCTTAAAAACTATGGCCATTTCTTTCATTACATTTAGTTTTATGTTTGTATTGCATCAAAGGTGAACTGGAACTTTACAAGATCATTGAAGCATCAACCTCATAAGCAGAAAAGGTAAATGACTATAATTTTTTTTTTAAAAAAATCGGCAATTTCTCTTATAAGTTATTTTTTTGTAAACAACACATTCAAACGTTTATACAGCAAAATTTCTTTATGTACTGATAACCCAGTATAAAAATAATACATAACTAACATTACTGCTTTCATAAAGGAATTTCAGTGTTTCATGTGAATTGCTTAAGTGGAGAATTAAAATACAGTTATGGATCACAGAAAGGGAATCTACTTCAATAAGAGACTTACAGCAGCGGCCTGGTTTTGTTTTTTCTCCCTCTGTATCCTCTGAGCTCGAATTTCGGCCACACTCATAGGATTTAAGGGCTGGTCATAGTTAATATTATTCTCTGACAACACTGTAGCATGCTTGGGATTTTTCAGGGTGGGATTAACCAGAGTTTGCTTCAGGGGTGGGGGCCTCTTTCCTGCAATCTGTTTAGCCGACTCAAAACGGAAGGAATACAACATGGTAACAGCCTGATTGTTGTCTTGGATATACAACTGACTTGTTCTCATTGGTCGATTGTTCTTTGTCTACAAAATTGTAAATACATATACTTCATACACTGTTACACTGTACTTCATATACTGTTCTTACAAAAGTCCATATAATAAGCGATATTTAATTCTAGCATCAAGACTCTCAATCTTATTAAAACATCCAAGGCACATGTATACAGAAATACAGAAAACAAATACATGTAGATTTCATTCATGACCAAAGTACTCCAGCCTTACTTTGTATATCCCCTTTGTTTTTTTGCTCTGTTTTCTGGGGTTGATATCATAAAGAATTCTGCCCTCTTCCCTTGGAATGATGACATTCTCATATCTATTCTTACACTGCTTGGCTGACCTGTACACACGACTGCATGTGTTGACAACATCAGCCACCAGATCCCAGTTTGGGTGATGTGCAGGAGACACAACCAGCAAGTTTAAAGGAACATCAAACAAGCTTTGCACAGCCTACAAAAAAAAAACAAAAAAACCCCCAAAAGTATTTAATGTAGCCATCATTCCATAAGCACTTGCATCTTGGGAAATTCTCTGAACTCTACTTGCATATTACAACCAGAAGTCTCTGACGAGACTGTAGCTCTACTGGTTGTATTTATAAAGGAAGATAAAAGTAGCACTTTGACTTGAAACTTTGCAACAGCAATAAACAGAATAATGATCCTTGGTTTAGTCTCTTTTGTGGCAAGATTTATTATTATATCAGACTAAAACTGTAGGAGGAGTAGCCTTTTAAAACAATTTTACAGAAATTTTGATTTAAGTAACCATGGCAACATCATTCAACAAAATCAAAAAACAATAACACCAATTATGTATCTCTGTAGTCTACTTGTATGCCACATTATACTGAAATCAGACAAAAAGTGTAGGAGGAGTAGCGTTTTGAAAGTATTTCAAGAAAATTTCTACTTTTAGTAACCATGGCAACACCGTTCATTGAAACCCAAAACTGGTACAGAGAATTATGTAAACCCAAAACTGGTACAGAGAATTATGTATCTTAGTGTAGTCTAATTGTGTGCTAAGTTATACTAAAATTAGACCAAAACTGTAGGAGGAGTAGCATTTTGAAGGTATTTCAAGGAAATTTCTATTTTTAGTAACCATGGCAACAATGTTCATCGAAATCAGAAAATCAATATAAAGAATTATGTATCTTAGTGTAGTCTACTTGTTTGCCAAGTTATACTGAAATCAGACCAAAACTGTAAGAGGAGTAGCATTTTGAAAGTATTTCACAGAAATTTCTATTTTTAGTAACCATGGCAACACCGTTCATTGAAATCAAAAACCGATACACAGAATTATGTATCTTATTATAGTCTACTTGATTGCCAAGTAATATTGAAATCAGATAAAAACTGTAGGAGGAGTAGCATTTTGAAATTATTTCACAGAAATTTCTATTTTTAGTAACCATGGCAACATCGTTCATCGAAATCAAAAACCGATACACAGAATTAAGCATCTTAGTATAGTCTACTTGTGTGCCAAGTTATACTGAAATCAGATCAAAACTGTAGGAGGAGTAGCATTTTGAAAGTATTAGTCTACTTGTGCGCCAAGTTATATTGAAATCAGATCAAAACTGTAGGAGGAGTAGCATTTTGAATGTTTTTCACAGAAATTTCTATTTTTAGTAACCATGGCAACACCGTTCATCGAAATCAAAAACCGATATACAGAATTATGTATCTTAATATAGTCTACTTGTGTGCCAAGTTATATTGAAATCAGACCAAAACTGTAGGAGGAGTAGCATTTTGAAAGTATTAGTCTACTTGTGCGCCAAGTTATATTGAAATCAGATCAAAACTGTAGGAGGAGTAGCATTTTGAATGTTTTTCACAGAAATTTCTATTTTTAATAACCATGGCAACACCGTTCATTGAAATCAAAAACCGATATACAGAATTATGTATCTTAGTGTAGTCTACTTGTGTGCCAAGTTATACTGAAATCAGACCAACACTGTAGGAGGAGTAGCATTTTGAAAAATTGTTTACAGACGGACGGACAGACAGACAGACAGACAGACAGACAGATGGACGGACGACTGACACATTACTATCGCATAAGCTCTTCTGGTCTCTGACCAGTAGAGCTAAAAACAGACAATCTGTGTTATTGTACAAAGAAATGCACCTACATTAATGTCAGGTGATATGTTGTTCAAAATAAATAGATTCTTGACAGGTAGCTAATTTGGTTGAAACAAGTAAAACTGTACACCACTTCTTAATGCCATATTATTACAATAACATATTACCTGTAAGAGAGCCCAGTCCTCATGGATGAGCCATTCTGGGTGATCTGAAGTATCTACATTAGGTTTGACAATGGGTGGAGGAACAGGCCTGAAAGGCTTCAGAAGGCCACTCTTTTGTTTGTGCTCCCTTCGAATCTTCAACAACTGCGCTGAAGGACGATCAAACAATGACCGAGGCACTCGAGTTTGCTCCTCTTTTCGCTGTTTCTTCTGGCGAGCTGAAATGCAATTCATTTTCATTTCAACTAACTCCTACATGTACTAAAGTTCCATATCAGTTGAATATTTATACTGATAATAAATTCTTTCAAAATAAAAATTTGATTACTGTGTACCGTTTGATATTTTTGGGAATGCCAAGTTATATAACATTTGTCTTACTTGTGATGGATTCAATCTTGGGTTTCTTGTGCTCCTTCTTGATGTACACAGGTGGAAGCTGGGTCTCTGGCATCACATTAGGTTCATACAGGAACAAAAGACTTTGATCCAAGTAGATGTCATTGTCATCATGAGGCGGGGTAGGAGGAGCCCACAGCTGTCAAAATAAGTATGTTTTTAACCCCAATGTACACTAAATCAACATGAACACACAAATATTTTTTTCTGTTAATACAATTTAAATGATAATTTTGGTTTCAGTATGCAGTGATGTTCCCAAATTCCTGTCATATTAACTAGTAACAAGAGGCCCATGGGCCACATCGCTCACCTGAGTAACTTTGGCCATGCTGTTCTTTACCAGATTTCCCCCTTTTAATATACCTATTGTGGCCCCGCCCTACCCCCGGGGGTCATGATTTGAACAATTTAGAATCTACACTACCCCCAGGAAGCTTCCATTTGAGTTTCAGCTTTTCTGGCCCAGTGGTTCTTGAGAAGAAGATTTTTTAAGATTTTTCCTATATATTTCAATGTAAAACTTGGATTCCCTACTGTGGCCCCGTCCTACCCCCGGGGTATATGATTTGGACAATTCAGATTCTACACTACCCCAGGATGCTTCCATATAAGTTTCAGCTTTTCTGGCCGAGTGGTTCTTGAGAAGAAGATTTTTAAAGATTTTTCTTATTAATTTCAATGTACAACTTGGACTCCCTCTTGTGGCCCCGCCCTACCCCCGGGGGTCATGATTTGAACAATTTAAAATCTACACTACCCCAGGATGCTTCCACTTAAGTTTCAGCTTTTCTGGCCCAGTGGTTCTTGAGAAGAAGATTTTTAAAGATTTTTCTTATTAATTTCAATGTACAACTTGGACTCCCTCTTGTGGCCCCGCCCTACCCCCGGGGGTCATGATTTGAACAATTTAAAATCTACACTACCCCAGGATGCTTCCACTTAAGTTTCAGCTTTTCTGGCCCAGTGGTTCTTGAGAAGAAGATTTTTAAAGATTTTTCCTATATATTTCTATGTAAAACATTGATTCCACATTGTGGCCCCACCCTACCCCCGGGGGTCATGATTTGAACAATTTAGAATCTACACTACCCCAGGATGCTTCCATATAAGTTTCAGCTTTACTGGCCCTGTGGTTCTTGAGAAGAAGATTTTTTAATGACCCCACCCTATTTTTGTCTTCTCTTGATCATCTCCCCTTGTGAGGGGACTTGGCCCTTCATTTTTACAATTTGAATTCCCCTTCACCCAAGGATGCTTTGTACCAAGTTTGGTCAAAATTGGCCCAGTGGTTCTTGAGAAGAAGTCAAAAATGTGAAAAGTTTACAGACGGACGGACAGACGGACGGACGGCGGACAAAATGTGATCAGAAAAGCTCACTTGAGCCTTCGGCTCAGGTGAGCTAAAAACAGTGCAATATCGAGAATATGAGCATTTGATGGCATTGGAAATGTTGCATCAGTTCCTTAGAATTTAACTGAAGAACACTACATCTATTAAGGTTTTGTCAAAGGTCAAGATGTCCAAAAATTTATTTTTACAATAGCTCCAAAACTATGTGGTTTATAAAGTTAAAACTTTTACAGTTTATAAATATATTATTGATTAACAGATAGAAAGTATCACTTGAAAACAAATATTTAAGAAAATATATTTTTTTTGAGAAAAAAAATCTCAAAAAATTTGCATATTTTAAAAAAAATGCACCTGCTTAATTCTGTACTTTTAGTGAAAACCATCAATGTAGAAATAATATATGTTTATCAATGAAGGGCAAGTTGGACGTGAATGGTCTCTGAAAGGCTGTTATTTAAAGCATGACATGTATAAAGACAAGACCCCTATAAAATCCGCCATTTGCAATGTACTTTCGGTTTCAAATCTTAACATTTGGACAAAATAAACAGGGAAAACAACTTTCCAGAAGGTATCAAAGTCCAACTTGCCCTTCATTGATAAACATATATTGTATATGCAATGGTGGCTTTCACTAAAAGTACGGAATTAATTAGGTGTATTTTTAAAAAAAATATATGCATTTTTTAAAAAGAATTTTTGTCGATAAATATTTTTTAAGTATTTGTTATCAAGTGATACTTTCTATCTGTTAATCAATGATATATTAATAAACTGTAAAAGTTTTAACTTTATAAACCACATAGTTTTGGAGCTATTGTAAAAATAATTTTTTGGACATGTTGACCTTTGGCAAAACCTTAAAAGAGTGCTGATTACATCCTAACAGTTTGACAGCACAGACTAAAGTATATACTGCTGATAAAAATGTTGTATCATATACAGTACTGTACTCACAGGCATTTTCTCCTGATCAACATCAGAGAGGAAGACCTACAAAGAAGAGATTATACAACTCATAGAAATCTTGCAACATTGAAATTCAAGTATCAAATATCATTATTTCACAGAATTTGGTAGTAGTGAATTGGTTATATTCAGTTTGGTTTCAACATGAAAGGAATAACTCAAAATTTGAAATTTAGGAAATTCTGATATTGTCTACTCATGAAAAAATTGAAAATGAACTTTGCATGGTGATGTCCTTTGACCTTTCGACAAAATTTACCTTTTATTTTGTTACAAGCAGAATTCATGTAACTCCCACTTGTGGCAATGCAAATGTGAATGAGCCAAATCTCTAAAGAATATTATTTTTTCTTCTAGGAAAATCATCTTTTTTTTTTTTAACAAGAGGCCCATGGGCCACATCGCTCACCTGAGTAACTTTGGCCATGCTGTTCATTACCAGACTCCCCCCTTGTAATACCTATTGTGGCCCCAACCTCCCCCCAGGGGCCATGATTTGAACAATTTAGAATCTACACTACCCCAGGATGCTTCCACATAAGTTTCAGTTTTTCTGGTCCAGTGGTTCTTGAGAAGATTTTTAAAGATTTTTCCTATATATTTCAATGTAAAACTTGGGATTCCCCCTATTGTGGCCCCGCCCTATTCCCTGGGTCATGATTTGAACAATTTAGAGTGTACACTACTTGAGGATGCTTCCACATAAGTTTCAGCTTTTCTGGCCCAGTGGTTCTTGAGAAGAATATTTTTAAAGATTTTTCCTATATATTTCAATGTAAAACTTGTATTTCCTATTGTGGCCCCGCCCTACCCCCGGGGGTCATGATTTGAACAATTTAGAATCTACACTACCCCAGGATGCTTCCACATAAGTTTCAGCTTTTCTGGCCCAGTGGTTCTTGAGAAGAAGATTTTTCCTATATATTTCAATGTAAAACTTGGATTCCCTATTGTGGCCCTGCCCTACCCCCGGGGGTCATGATATTTACAATTTAGAATCTACACTATCCCAGGATGCTTCCACTTAAGTTTCAGCTTTTCTGGCCCAGTGGTTCTTGAGAAGAAGATTTTTAAAGATTTTTCCTATATATTTCTATGTAAAACATTGATTCCACATTGTGGCCCCGCCCTACCCCCGGGGGTCATGATTTGAACAATTTAGAATCTACACTACCCCAGGATGCTTCCATATAAGTTTCAGCTTTACTGGCCCCGTGGTTCTCGAGAAGATTTTTTAATGACCCCACCCTATTTTTGTCTTCTCTTGATTATCTCCCCTTGTGAGGGGACTTGGCCCTTCATTTTAACAATTTAAATTCCCCTTCACCCAAGGATGCTTTGTACCAAGTTTGGTCAAAATTGGCCCAGTGGTTCTTGAGAAGAAGTCAAAAATGTGAAAAGTTTACAGACGGACGGACAGACAGACAGACAGACGGACGGACGGACGACGGACAAAATGTGATCAGAAAAGCTCACTTGAGCCTTCGGCTCAGGTGAGCTAAAAATCAAAAGAATTCCAAATGATATCTTGTTTTGAATCACATAAATTTGATTTCATGAAATAAAGGGGTCATATTACATCAGATACAGTGAGTTCAGTCGATACAACTCAAAAAATTCACACTTGCTTCACTTAACTCCCTAAAGACATCCTCTTTATAAAAGTCTCTTCAAAAATTGAAATGAATGAACCTCGACATCTTACTTCAATTCAGGTCAAAAGAAACATCCTTTTCTTCATTACTTCAATTTTAGAATCCACACCATCTCTAATCCAAAAGTTAACATGAATTCATCGATCTAATGTTGTCCTTGTAAACACCAGTAAGGTACTAAAGCTTAGCATTTTCAGTGCAAATGACCTGCCACTGCATTTCTATCTGGACAGATTCAGATAATAAAATGAAATGCTAGTAGTTCAATTTATTATATAACCCGAATGATTTCTTTCCATTGTGCATCAATTCCCCCCCCCCCCTCCCCCATTTTTGAAAATTTTTCCTGGAAGGGGTTTATGAATGAGCAACAATAAGTTTTGAATTGGTAGTTACGCAGTAACTTTATTTGTAATTTCAGTGCCTTGATAGTCTGCCTGCATATCAAAACATCTAGGATTCCTAGTAGTCCACAATGCTTCCTTTTCTCAAAGTACCTTGGCAGTATTCTGCTGCCAATATGCAAGTCTACAGCATATTTGTGTTACATTTCAATTTAATATAACTTTGGATTTTCTTCATGTATCAACTGATACAGCATATTTTCATGTTTATCTGTGCCTATTTTTACTTAGATAATTTTCTTTCAATGCCTGATGTTTGCTAGCAATGACACACATGATCATGGATTTTGTATCTGCTGCAGAGAGCTTTTCCTCAAAAAAAAAAAAAAATTGTGATTTTTCATTATCTCAAAATTGAGTTAAGTACTTGATCCAATGTTTGAGGAAGAGCTCTTCTGCTTGCATTACAAAGTCTACATCTCATTTCTGAGGGGGAGCAAAGCTTAAGTGGCCAGACAGAAGGTGATGGTGCCGGCACCTCGCTCCACCCACAGAAGATGAGACTGACACCAGGACCTTGTGTGCCACTACCCCAGAAATGAGATGAACACACTTTGTAACAAATCATTGGTTTATTCTAACTTCATTTGAAATGCACAGTCACAACTTTTCTGATAACAAAATACATGCATACATGTGTGTACATCAACAGTGCAATATCAAAATATGATCATACCGTAACAGGCAAACACAGTTTACCTTACAAAATCACAAATTCCACAAACTGTCTTGTACTCAAAGATTTAAAAAGTCCCTGGTTTCAGAAGAAAAAAAAATTACATATAAAACTTTTTTTTCAAATATACTCTATGTAAAGCCTTTTGCCCAATCATCTTTTTCAGATCTTCTGTATAGTTTTTTTTTTTTAAATTACTTTTACACTGGCACAGTTTCAAAATAAAAATTCAACATTCATTTGAATGAAAATTAAACTCATTTTCATTGACATTTAAAATGTTTCAAAAATAAATTCAGTTGTATAATATACACAACATCAGAAACTGTCATTTTCCCAGTTCTTACATTCTACACATTTAATAGCACAATTTTCCATTAACAACTTATTCTCAGCTGACATCATTCACCTGATTAGCCAGAGGTCCATTGGTTGTTACTTGAGTCTCACTATTAGCTTGACTTGTAACCACCATCCCCTGAGAGGATATAATAGCATTTTGTTTTATCACAACATTGGACACCTGGCCAGAGGCCACTCCAGCTCTTAGTAAACTAATGAACTGATTGGGAGACCCACCATTAGTACTTGTCTGTGGGGTGGGTGGGTTAGGTTTCCCTATCACAAAAGGAAGATTGTCACTAGTCTCTCCCTGCTCTACTTCTTCCCTAGAAACACCAGGCTGTGCAGCAGCCTTTCTGGTACGTATTACAAGATTGGGATTCCAAAATGGGGAAGATGTGGGCGGTGTACTTGGGACAGGATTTTCTTTGGGCTGCTGCTGACTGATTTTGGGAATTCTGTACCTCGCCTGTTGTACAACAGTGGGTAAGTTGGAGGGCTGAGGACTAGATACTGGTGGGGCAGGGTTGCTTTGGCTTGCTGCAGCAGCCGTTTGGAACCTTGATATAGGTGCAGATATTCTTGTGGGCTGTATGTTTCTTGCAATATACTGTTGGGGTATAGCATTCTGTTGTACAACATGAGCAACTTTCTGGTTACCATTTGCTACATTCCTGCTTGTCACTAGTCTGGCCATTGGAACAGACAGTGGTGATCCCTGACTTAAGGACACTGGAATAGCTTTACCTCCACCAAGTTGTAGGAACACCACCCCCTGCTGATTTTGAGGGGCAGTGTTCTGTATTCTAACTTGACCTGCAGTGCCTGCAGAAGTGTTAACATACTGCAACACTGGTTGTTGTGCATTTGATGCATTGACCTTGATAAATTGTAAGGTGGGTTGTCCTGCACTATTGCGAGACACCACCTGTTGTATAGCTTGGACCGGGCGTGGAGTTGCAACCTGAGTTGGTTGTGTTATATACTGAATGGTTTGTCCTGGACCTTGACTGACAATCTGGGCAACCTGAGGGGAAACTGCAACAGTCTGAGGTTGAGGAATAACAGAAGTCTGTCCAACCAGCTGAATGGCTGGTTGGTTTTGAGCAGACTTGACATTTAACTGTTGAACCAAGTTTTGCTGACCAACCTGGACAACACCCGCTGGGTTTGCTTTTGGAGGAGCAATTTTGGCAAGGTTTGTATGAGCAGCTTTAGAAATGATCTGTTTAAGGTGTTGCAGTTGGGATGAGGACAACAGCTGTGAAGTGTTATTGAGCTGGTGGGGCAAAGTAGGGGCAGACTGCCTTGCAAACTGGATTGAAGGTTGCTGCTGGTGTGCTTGATACATGAGCTGGGCTATTGTTGGTTGAGAGGCAGAGTTTTGTTGAGCTTTGGCTATTTGAGCCTGAACCTGTTGAACTTGGACCTGTGACAATTGTACTGTTTTCTGGGGTGAGGCAGTACTTATTATCACAGGAACTTGTGGGATTGCAGCAACCTTGTCTGGGGTCTTTCCTTTACCCTGCTTAAGAATGGAGGGTCTCCCTCGACCTTTCTTTTGCTGTAGTACTAACTTTGGAGTAGTATCAACAGCTGGTTCTGATTCATCATTTGGAATAGTAACATTGTTATCAATTAGAACTTTTTTGTTAGCTTTGGCAGATTTGGGTTTACACTTAAAGGTAACATTGATAGCACCATCTCCCTCTTCATCCACTACAACAGCCTCAGCTTTAGCTAAAACTTTGTTAGCCCTTCTATTTCGTCCTACATTTAACCTTGGAGAGATTGTATTTTTTGTAGCTGTCACTTTTGGTGTAACTTTGATAGCTCTGCCAGAAGATGGAATATACTCATCATCATTAAATTGCTTAGCCTTATTTCTGGCAGGGGTAATACGGGATGGGGTGACAATTTTGGCTGGTGTTTTGTTTGCCTTCTGGGCTTTCTTGGACTTTTTCTTCACCTGGTTGTATGTATCATCCCTGTAGTAAATGTACAACATTTCATCTTCCTCCAACTCTGCTCTTCTTTCTTCTTCTTCTTTCAATGCTTTGAGTCTTCCAAGTTCCCAGTCTTTCTTGACATTTTCTATGTCCTCCTAAAATACAGACAATTACATCTAATGTACAACTGTTCATATACGATATTCAATCAAAAAATATGACAGAGGTTAGTTTAAGGTACTTTTACTATACCTCTCCCATTTCCAACTCCTCCATCGGGTCCATTTCAAGCTCCATGAAGTTGACTGCATATCTTTCTACTGGAGTAAGCTGAAACATAATGTAATATGGTGATATTTTGACAAATGTTCACCTACATGTATATTTTATCTGTTCTGCAAGTATTAAATGTACATGTGTACATGTACCTATGTGGGTCAATATACAATCTTCATCTAAAATCATTAAACTACCTCTTTGTCAAGCATGGCAATTTCCTGCTCCACTTTAGAGAGCTCTTCTTCTTTCTTCAGCTCTGCTTCTCTTTCATCCCATGGAATGTTTTCATCAAACTCGGCCAGTTCTGCTTTCTGTTCAGCTTTGACAAGATCTACTGCCTGGGCATCTGTTTCATCTTCAGCCTTTGCCAGAACCTATGAAGTTCAAACATTTGTTAACTTTTGTAATAAGGAGATAATAGGGAATCATCGACATCCAAGATTCATCCCAATTAAATATTGCTCACTCAGAAAACAAGAGTACTTGCAGCCATTGTTTACTATCATGAAGAATCAAACGGTAATTAATATCATCACAATGAGCAACCTGTGTGCACAAGAAATTGATGAATTTCCGACTGACCAATGCTCACCTTTTCAAACTGAGCCATTACGTTTTTCTCTGATTGCACCATGTTTTCTTCCTTTGCATCTCCTCCTGCCTTTGTTTCTTCCTTCATCTCTGTCACAGTCTCTTTCACTTTTTCATTCTCTGTTATCTCATCTGCCAAACTCTGCAGACCTGACGGTTCAGTAAACAATTCCTGTATGGTCTGCTCTTTGAAGAAAGCAGTAGTAAAGTTTCCTCCTTCAATTGCCATGTCCCCAAGCATTCTCTTCTGGTTTGCTTTCTTTAGGATGTTTTCTTCTACAGTCCGCTCACTAATCAATCTATATTTTAACAAGGAAAGCAAAGGAAATTAATCAAAAGCCTTGTTTGAGATCCAACTACGCAAACTTAAACAGTTTCACATTCATTGTAAGTAGCTCATTCAGTATAAATAGAGTACTTGCAGCCATTATTTTCTATCATACTGTATCAAACGGTAATTGTTATCATCATTATGAGCTTCCATTTGCAACAGATTTAAACAACAATGTAACAGCAGTCAAACTTCAAGCACAGGTGCTTACTTACCTGTAGATATGAACATCTCTGGTCTGTCCGATTCTGTGACACCTGTCCTGTGCCTGGGCATCCATTGTTGGATTCCAATCACTGTCATAAAATATCACAGTATCTGCCCCTGTCAAGTTCACACCAATACCTCCAGAACGAGTGGACAAAATGAAAGCAAATATACGCTTGTCTGCATTGAAGCGATCCATAAGGAACTGGAATAAGAATATCATCAGTAAGAAACAAGACTGCATTTTTAGATGTACATGTACATCTATATTGGACTGATATGTTAGTATAAATTCACACATGAACTAGAATCTTACCTGTCTTTGATCCACCTTTGTGGTACCATCTAGTCGTAGATACCTATGGCCATGGAAATTCAAAAAGGCTTCCAGAATGTTCAACATTTTGGTCATTTGGGTGAATATAAGCACTCTATGATTTTCTGACTTTAGTTGTCTCAACAAGATATCCATTGTCTGCAACTTTCCTGAAGTTGGTAAAAAAAAAAATTGACACATTACCCGTCAATTTCATATCTTATGACATTTTTTTTTAATTGCAAACTGTTTCATGAGAAGAAAGTAATCATTAAGACCATACAAGTTGAGAAAAAATATATCATGTATTACCCAAAAATTCTCAAAAAACTAACTGCCTACCTACATGCAAGAGCCAATAAAAACATTCAACTCTGACACTTCAAATGGGGTATTCCAAATGAAAACTTTTTTTTTCAATTTGCAAAATATCAACATATTCAAAGATGTTTGTTTGTGAACTATAGTCAAACCTTCCTATCTAGAACTCAATGGGACTGGGAATTAACTTCGAGATATCCAAGGATTCAAAATACACGGGTAAAATACTTTAAGAATAGTGGTTGGGACTGCCAAATTACTTCGACATATACATGATATGCAAGATATTGATATGCAAGATATTGGTGTTCGAGATACTGAAGTTCAACTACATGTATATACCCCGTCAGGGCTCGTTCTGTAAGTCAACAAAAATGACCCATACCCTAACCTGTTTACTTTATTCTTTTAAAAAATTCAGTGCATTTAACATACCACAATCATACTGGATCAACCGTAGCTCTGGAAACTGTACACTCATCCTAGATGAGATTTGATGAAGACATTCAGTTTGGGGTGAGATGTGTTGTCTGAGACAGAATTCAGTTCTCCTTTGCTGATTGAGGTAGGATGGAGACGGATGTGAAGCATGAAGCTGTATTTGAGGTGACACTATTGATGGTGTCACAAACACAAACCTGGAATTGGAAACAATCATATGGTACAGTTTCAACTGTACATGTAAATTTGCATTAATAAGCATTTCTAAATGTGCAAGAAAAGACCATGTTCATTATAATGCACTTGTCATGCTTTCAAATAATCTTTTTATACATGTGAATCAGTCATGTATGCATGTTTCCTTCTTACCTAGAAAGAATATCTTTCAATTCACATAAATAATCCATTGGGGAATGAACTAGTTCTGAAAGCACTGTGGTCTGTTTCCAATAAATATCGGGATGATTTGGATTTCTCCAACATTTCACATTACGACAATATGCCATACCAAGTCCCTTCCATGTATTATCTTTCACAGAAGTTTTGTTCATGTCTTTAAAAACATCCACTGCATCACACAAATCTTGTCCATACACTGGCTTACATTCACACCTCCTTTTATTAACCTTGGCTATGTACTCCAATTTCTGCTTCCTCAGATCTTGAAGCTTTGATGTCAGAGATTCCTGAAAGAAGGTAATGTTAATGTTTATGATATTATTCAAAACCAATACATGTACATATTAGTGGAGACTTCTGATTTAGACTGAAAATAAACCTTTATGTATGATCAACTAATCATGATATTTAAATCTGTCCTTACCATGTAAAACCGTGAGCTTTTGTTGTGCAGATTTTCACAGTCTAACACCGACATCTTGGTTGAACTATGAGACATCGTAGTTGTCACCTGTGCTGTGGACGGCTTGGAAACTGAACAAATAGAAAAAATGAGCCAAACTTTACTTAGATAAAGATTTGCTACTATGAAGGAAACTTCAACCCTTTAAAAAAAGTGACTACAATACACTTTTTTTCCTCACCTGAGGGGTCCTGAGTGGATGTGACTGGAGCTATGGATGACAATGGGGACACTCTCATCACAGGCCTGGCTCCGGTCACAATGGTGGTACTAGATGGCAGCTGAACTGCTGGAGTCGTCTTCACCTGGGCATTCACACTCGTTACCAAAGTACTGGACGTAGAAGAAGCTACTGTTGTAATTGTTGGTGGGCCATTAACTGTAATGCAGAGAGACATTAGTATATATACATGTAGTTCCATAGAAAAGCATACTACTATTCTTAGAATGTTAACACACTCATCATAATTGTAATAATTAAATCACAAATAAAGCAAACATAAATTGAAAGCATAAAAGCAGCTATTGCAACATGAATACTTGAAAAGCAGGCACATAAAGATTGTCACACACACAAGAAATTATGCAGGGAAACATGTCATGCATCTACTCTACGTGGTTATATAATGTCCGAGAAAGCTCAAGCCAAGCTAGTAATATAGTACTAAATGGTGATTTATTCTCGTTGGCATGAAGTATGTACTAGGAATCAGGACCTTACCAGCAGCCAAAATTTCTACATTCAAACAATTGTTCAAAGCCTAATTGGTACTTGATTGATTAATGTTTTAAGAGGGAAAAGGCAGACATTCCATACAAATATCTGTCTTGTATGAATTTAAATCAAATACCTTGTTGTCTCAACATTTAAATACTACAAACTATCCTAAGATTTGATGACTGGGTGTCACATACAAAGCATAGCCAGTGGCTAAATCTTGAGACTTGCTCTTCCCTACGATTTTTAAGTTAAAATAATCTAACAGACTTAAGACAGGCTCTTATCTGTTAAGAATGTCCTCTACAGCAGCAATATTCTGAATGTTTCAGACCAAAAAATAAATCCATTTAAAGGATAAATGCAACAAGTATTTTCTTGAGATTTAAATCTGCCATGTTGAACACTTGGGAGAGTTCAAAATTTCTACTTTTCTTAAGTATTAAGAATAAAGTTTACTTTGTGAAAGTACAAGGATGTGTCAATCAAACATGTCCCAAAATTCGTAGTTTCAATAATTTCCAGATAAAATAAGTTTTTTTTAATTATTTTTCCATGTGAAATGTTTTAGCAATATACATGTATGTCATGATGTAATACAGAAAATTTGAGAAAATATTAACTTCAAATCTGTGTCTATGCCCCTTTAATACAAGACATCATTAGGTCAAAAGGTTTCAATGGTTTGCTGTCACAAATGGAGTTTACTTAAAACCTTGTGTAGGAAAAAAACAAGCAGTGTCTTGATATCAAAAAATGATGAGCTTACATGTACAAGCTTACTACCTTCAACTGTCTCAAGATTTGGTGATTGGGTGTCACATAAGTGCATGACAGCCAATGCATATATCTTGAGAACTTTCTTTGACCGAGATTTCTTAGCACTTGTGGAATAGATTAAATCACAAGAGACTCCGCTCGGTAATAATGTACATGTAAGTACATAAAAAGGACTATCAATGATTTACATGCTTTAAAAGTTGGTACAAAATTAGCAAACCTATATATTCTATGTGAAAAATAACTGTGCATCTCATCAAAAAAACAAGAAAAGCATTACTCATCACTACTGCATAGCTAATTGCTAACTTGATGAATACAGATTAACAAACAAGCTAAAGGCATTAATTACATGAGCTGACAAGACAAAGACATGAAACATCTTCTTACCAACAGTGGAGGAGGTTGTAGCCACACTTAGAGCTTGTACAGAGGATGTAGGAATGCTGGCTAAGATTTGACTAGAAGTAGACATAGGGGTAGATGTAGCTATAATCTGCTGTCCTGTGGAAGTCTGCACAATCTGAATGAATCCAGCTACAAACAAGTATGTGTATTAAATGATTAATACAATGTATAATAAAGTCATACATGTCCATGAACCACTCCATATTCTAAGGTACACCAATCTTCTTATTTTGCATACAAAAATAAAATGTTGCCAAAATTAAGGGACCTGCAAGATAACATTAATTCTCTCAGGCTCGTACAAAGGCATATTATTTAAGCCTCTGATGGAATTCCACCAACAAAATAATTAAATTGGCAGAACAACGAAAAAGGCTACAGTCATAACATTTCACATGCCTCAGAATAAACTGACAGTATAATACTGTACATGTATCTTACCTGGTAACTGAGACAACTGGCCTGCAGGAATCATCAGACGAGCTCCCTGATCTGTCTGTTGAATGTGAACAGTGAGAGGCTGCTGAACTCCTGTCTGTCCAGCTGCAAAGAAAATACATCTAAATACAACAGAACAAAGATATATCAAGTCATACCAATATGCAACTTAGAAAAAAAATTCAAGAACAACTAAGGATTCAAGCCAATGTATACTTTTCTGCAGGAAAGTTGATTTAATACCAGCTCTTTAAAACAAATATCAAAGAATTATGTAAATAAATGTAAATGTGTACATCAATACTTTCAGAAATACATGTATTCCAAATATTTCACAGCAACTGGCTACTGTTTGGTTTTGAGACACACAAACACCTCTTTGGCGACTTTTTTTTTCCCTGTGACATTCCTTTGACTTGTAAATGTAACATAACAACAATCTTTTCTTAGACAGATATTTAAACAAGAGGCCAATGGGCCACATCGCTCACCTGAGTAACTTTGGCCATGCTGTTCTTTTACCAGATTTCCCCCTTGTAATACCTATTGTGGCCCCACCCTACCCCCGGGGCCCCACCCTACCGTCATGATTTGAACAATTTAGAATTTACACTATCCCAGCATGCTTTCACATAAGTTTCAGCTTTTCTGGTCCAGTGGTTCTTGAGAAGAAGATTTTTAAAGATTTTTCCCATATATTTCAATGTAAAACTTGGATTCCCTTTTGTGGCCAAACACTACCCCCTGGGGGTCCTGATTTGAACAATTTAGAATCTACACTACCCCAGGATGCTTTCATGTAAGTTTCAGCTTTTCTTGCCCAGTGGTTTTTGAGAAGAAGATTTTTAAAGATTTTTCCTATATATTTCAATGTAAAACTTGAATTCCCTATTGTGGCCCCACCCTACCCCCAGGGGTCATGATTTGAACAATTTAGAATCTACACTACCCCAGGATGCTTCCACATAAGTTTCAGCTTTTTTGGCCCAGTGGTTCTTGAGAAGATTTTTAAAGATTTTTCTTATTTATTTCAATGTAAAACTTGAATTACCTATTGTGGCCCCGCCCTACCCCCGGGGGTCATGATTTGAACAACTTAGAATCTACACTATCCCAGGATGCTTCCACATAAGTTTCAGCTTTTTTGGCCCAGTGATTCTTGAGAAGATCTTTTAATGACCCCACCCTATTTTTGTCTTTTCTTGATTATCTCCCCTTTAAGGGGACTTGGCCCTTTATTTTAACAATTTAAACTCCCCTTCACTCAAGGATACTTTGTACCAAGTTTCGTTAAAATTGGCCCAGTGGTTCTTGAGAAGAAGTTGAAAATGTGAAAAGTTTACAGATGGACGGATGGACAGCTAGACAGACGACGGACAACGGGTGATCAGAAAAGCTCACTTGAGCTTTCAGCTCACGTGAGCTAATAAAAAGCCTCAATCTTTTGTCACTGAGGCAGAATAGTAGCTTTATTCTTATACACTCATGAAAGACATGCCTGATTGTCCAAGAACTTTGACTGGAGGTTGTACTGTAGCAGTTGCATTTGTAACTGGAGTGTGGGCATTTTCTACTTGAATTCCATTTACTGAAAAGTTCATATACATGTAGTACAATACGCACTTGTAAAATTTCATATGTACATGTACATGGATTGCTAATATTGTTCATAATAATTTAGATGTTACATACCTGTTTCTGTCTTCATTGCAGATTGTACCGCTGGAGAGGCTGGTGTGGATTTTTCAGATGTAGTGGGAGAGGCTCTTCCAGTCTAACAAAGATATCCAAGTTAATATGAAATTGTTCCAGCACTCTGGATGTACTTATCATGGAGTTTATACAGTAAATGTAGTTACATAGCATTTTCAAATCATACTTACTGGCTGAACAGGAGCAATGCCTTTAAAGATCACTGGTTTCAGTTTACCAGTAGGGGGTCTAGATGGAGGCTCTTCTTGACTATCAATTTCCTCAATCAAAACTCTTGGAGTCTGTAGTTTTTTAACTCTGTGTGCCACAAAAGCTGGTAAATTTAACTCCATGTCAGCCAAACTGGGATAAAGTGAATGTAGATCAATATCCTACAACAGAATTTTCATAATCAGTTACAATGGAATTTACATGTATCACATACAAGTATTTTGTGCAGGCCCAATTTTCTTGGATTTTATGGGTACTTCTTACCTCCCAAATTTGCCTCACCAAATATTGAAATATATTGTACCTGTAGGTGATCTCTTTTGCAAGATGCTCACCCATTAAATACCGTTAGTTTTGGAAGATAAGACGATACTTTTTTTCTCAGAACCGCAGGGGTCGTCCTATTTAACGAATCGACCTATCTAAGGCTCAAGTTTACGAAAAATGCCTCCAAATCAGTAAAATTTACGTCAATTTTAAAGCAAATCTGTGCCATTTTCGTATTTTTTAAAATTATTTTACCGAGAAAAAAATAATAAACAATAAAGAATTAAATATTTATTCCATTGATTTCTTACAAAATAAGTTCCATTAAATATCCGTCGATGTACAAAAAGAGAACTTACTACCGGTATATCATCTAGTAATTAATGTCTCAAAGTATATTTACAACATGCTGTGTCCATCTTGTGAAGTTGGAAGTCACAATCGTTTACTAAAAAGAAAACCGCAGCAGTATCAAAATTTAAAATACGGAAGAGTTTTCACAATCGCAATTATAATCTTTTTTTTACCATTTATTTGTAACGATTAATTGAAATAGTATGCCTAAATATTTGTTCATCGTCTTGTGATATTTATTTAAATGTAAAATACGTGTAGTAAATTGTTGCCAGTAAATTCCTAAATTTATTTACCAAATATACCGCTAGTAATAACTATTTTGTTTTATATCTTAATTAATTATAATAAAACGAACTTATCTTGAATATACTATTATACGTTTTTGGAAGTTATTATAAATTCATTTATTTACGATACATTATTTTTTATTCACAGTTTTTTGATGTTGTTTTTTTTTTGTTTTACCAAATAAATATTTTTTTAAATGATAGAATTGAAAGCTTCCTCGTACCCAAGGGGTACACTGAATTATACAAAGATTGGCTTCTAATAGAATTTTAATTGTCTGACAGATAAAGGGATATACACTGTGTACACAAAGGTGTTAACACCTGTGTTGGTTAAAACACCTGCGGGGCATGATTAACAGATCCACGTGCCGTTACAGGGGTATTAGTGCTATACATCATTGAACAACAAAACTGTGAAATTCTTGATGACTGTTAAATTGCGAATGTACTCTCAATTAAATTTACTTTTTACAACAATATCTCATGCAAAATTATAGCATGTTTTAAAATATGATTAATTTCATTTGCGCACTGTTACATGTAATAGTCATTTGCGTGTTTTAGCAAATCCCTGGACAAGAAAATATAAAAATGGCGGTCATCGAAGTTAATTTTTTACCCAGGTATATAATGTCGGAATAAAAGAACGTGTCCACGATGTTCTAAAATGGAAATGATTATTGTTTGATTTCGGGTATTTCCCTAATTATAGCTGTTTTATACTACCGTATTTATGTGTTTAACGAAAGAGTCAAACTATGACGGCATTGAACAGGCAAGTTGGAGAAAATACGTTATATCACAATTCAAGGAAGTTTTAAGTACGTTTGTATAAAACACTAATAAAATACTGTACTCATAAAAATACTGGTTATTTTCTCAATACGTTAATATCACGGGTTAAGTTAAAGAGGTTTACATGTTCTGATACGTAGTATCTACGTAAGAATCTCTAGAAATCGATAAACAAAGCCTCGTCCTATCTTCCAAATTCGTCCTATCTAAGGATTTTTTAAAAATTACGGCTGAAAATGAGCCTTTCGACCTATACACCCCATCGACATATACCCCAAAACTTATGGTAATGTCCCCTCGAATTGCAACTTTTAGCAATCCACAATGAAATTACAGTGATCTTTATAATCGCAATGAATTTTTTTAAGCCAACAAACTAATGTACCTTGAAAGGATCATAGTTCAAGCAATTCAGCACCAGTGATGGAACAAAGTAGTCAATGCCTTCAGTTTTGAATGGTGATACAATTGGCCTTGGATCAAAGAGACTTGGATGATTACACACTTTTCTCAACTGCATTAAGATGTTGATAACACTCATAAAATGTCCACTAGCCAGGGTTTCTTTAGTTCTAAAAGACAATTTAAATACATATCATATAAATAGGAATAATGTCAAAAAGGAAGAATAACATCAATAATCAAAAACTTAAAACATTTCTAGTTTCTACTTACTTTGTCTGTGACATGAAATCATCATAAAGGTATCTTTGTCGTTTAGACAAATGGCACATAACCACATGCTCATATTTTTTTGGCATCTGCTTTTCAACATCTTTCTTTAATCGACGCAGTAAAAATGGTCTTAGTACCTGAAATGAAAGCCATGAAAATCCATCTTTTTCTCATGCACAGTTCAGCACAGATTTGATGTGGAGTTATAACCAAATTAAGATGAATTAATCTGCTTACCTTGTGTAATCTTTTAATGAGACTTTCATTGTATTCATGACTCCCCTCTATCATCCCTGTCAGAGGATTAGCAAACCACTCTTTAAATTCTCTGTGAGACTGAAACACATGAGGCATAAGGAAATGCATCAGTGACCACAATTCCATCAAACTATTCTGAAGAGGAGTCCCGGTCAGAAGCAATCGTCTCTGACTTGAAAAGTTCAGGAGGGTCTGCCATCTTTGAGACTTGAAGTTTTTGATGTTTTGAGCCTGTTTTGTGAAAAGAGAACATTATTTCTGTAATATGCATGCTAATTTTATTGTTGATTAATACAAATTCATTGATATTATGTTAGAAGTAAAATAAATGGCACAATGAAAATAATTGTACACTCAATTTTCCTTCAATTTATATCCGAGAATTTCTCACATACTCTCTCTATGCAAAGAAAGATATGCTATCAATCTCGATGTCTGTATCAACAGAGGCTAATGCCAGTTAATCAAACACATTATCAAATGGAAATTTTCAAAGTTTTTAAATCAATAGAACGTAAAGTATGCCTCCTTTACCTCATCTAAGATGAAATACTTCCACTTCTTTCTCCTGAAAGACTGATGGTCTTGTATAACAAGTTTATAAGATGTTATACAGATATGAAAGGCATTGGTTTTGGTCCAACCCTACAAAAAATAATATATTTTGACAATATGTTTCTTTGTAGGGAAAAGGGTTATCTAAATGTATATTCCATTTTAAGAAACATACATACATACATGTTTTTACTATTTATTACAAAGATCTTTTATACATTGTGGATTGCATTCACTTCTCTCGAAAGTAATTCATAATTTGAATATTCTCCTTGAAGTTTTACTCCTTCATGGAAAATTCCATGGAGCAAAATTTTAAACCTACTTTTTTCCCACTATGATTATGAAATGAACCTTACTAGTTACCACTTACATTTGTCATTACTTACATGAATTACAATTGAATATTGATGCAATGTTTCTGTTATTCTGATTTCAGCAAACTAAACTCAATGGATGATAACAGTCAATTTATCTAGGGGGTTCTCAACCACTTAGCTATGGAAAGCTAACAAGCCTTTAATTACCCCATCTTAATCCTCCTGCTTACCTGTCTTTTTAACTTCCTTTCCTTAAGAGATCCATAGTAGGTGAGTATTTTGAATGCTGGACACCATTTTTTGATTTCCATCTCCCAATTAAGCATTACACTTGTTGGAACAACAATCAAATGGGGTCCCCATATACCTGAAAACAAGATTATTAAATACATCAACTGTATATTCAATGATTGGAACATATCAGCATTTCTTATGTTCTTAAAAGGTTACAATTCACTAACCTTTCTCGCAAGCCAAATGAGCCAGCAATGCAATAGTCTGAATCGTCTTTCCAAGACCCATTTCATCAGCCAAAATTCCATTTAATCTCTGCTCATACATAGTGGCAAGCCAGTTCAGACCAACATGTTGATATTCTCGTAAAGTATGTTTCAATAAGAATGGCACAGCTGTTTTAACCTGGAGGAAACATACATTTGTACATTACATGAATCTTAAAATCAACATCTGATTCATAATATACCAGTAAGCATTTCTATGAAATGTATTTACCTTGAGATATGACAATTTTATTAAAAAAATTGTCAAAGCAATTGGCAAATTTTATGTTGGAGACTGGTACAACCATTCTCTAAGTTGTAGAGAACGGAGAATAATAAAATCTCCAGGAAATAAACTAAAACATGTATTCAGTACACACTTACAGTGGTTGTTTCTAGAGTGTATCCCTTGGGTTGAAGACTTTGAGCTTGTGCTGCAATATCAGTGATTTCTTTGCCTGGACCTTCCTGATCAAAATCACCCTAAAAATATTTGAACAGCATATTAGATTTATCTAATTACCTCAACTAATTCCTGGACAAGAAACCATTTCCGTTTCGTCAGCCCCCCCCCCCCCCCCCCCCCCCTTTGTTTTTGCTCAAGTTTATTTACATGTACCTGAGATTTAGAATCCTCATCTTTCTGTGTCAAGAATTCCAACCCAACATCATCCTTCTCTGTACTCTCTTCTTCCATACTTTCTTCATCTTCTTCCTCCTCCTCCTCTTCTGTTTTCAATAATAAAAACATAGGTAATCAAAGATTACGAAGCTCACCTCGACGAAGGCTATCTATAAGTAAGGCAAATCTCACATCATATTTTTTCTAGTTAGTGTTCATCCCAAGATCAATATCCATACAAGTTTGGTTTAAGAAGGACTTATAGATACTTGGAAATAGATCTGCTCAAAAAACTTCTAACCTGTTTACTAATCAAGAAAATTTTGGACAGTTCCAACATCCAAAGCAAGTCTGGAAGTTTTCATCCTTAGATGTACCATCCAAGCTGTTTAATCATAACATGCCATAATATTATATAGCTACTCCAAAAACATTACTCTGGTCACCCATCTGGAAAATGTAGGTCAGATTCAGAATCCAAAACAAGTCTGAAAGTGTCCATCCTAAGATACATCATCCATGCTAATTTGATTAAAATATGGCTAAAATTCACTCATCTGGAAAATCTAGGTCAGATTCAGCATCCGAAGCAAGTGTGGTAGTGTCCATCCCTAGATGCATCATCCATGCAAGTTTGGTCCAGGTAAGGGCTTATAGTTACTTGGGAATAGATCTGCTCCAAATATAGGTCAGATCCAGCATCCGAAGCAAGTGTGGTAGTGTCCATCCCTAGATGCATCATCCATGCAACTTTGGTTCAAGTAGGGCTTATAGTTACTTGGGAATGGACTTGCTCCAAAAACTTTAACCTGGTCCCTCATCTGGAAATTCTAGGTCAGGTCCAGCATCCGAAGCAAGTGTGGTAGTGTCCATCCCTAGATGCATCATCCATGTAAGTTTGGTCCAGATAGGGCTTATAGTTACTTGGGAATGGATTTGCTCCAGAAACTTTAACCTGGTCACTCAACACGAAAATCTAGGTCAGATCCAGCATCCGAAGCAAGTGTGGTAGTGTCCATCCCTAGATGCATCATCCATGCAAGTTTGGTTCAGGTAAGGGCTTATAGTTCCTTGGGAATGGACCTGCTCTAAAAACTATAACCTGGTCACTCATCTGGAAAATCTAGGTCAGATCCAGCATCCGAAGCAAGTGTGGTAGTGTCCATCCCTAGATGCATCATCCATGCAACTTTGGTTCAGGTAGGGCTTATAGTTACTTGGGAATGGACCTGCTCCAAAAACTTTAACCTGGTCACTCAACTGGAAAATCTAGGTCAGATCCAGCATCTGAAGCAAGTGTGGTTGTGTCCATCCCTAGATGCATCATCCATGCAAGTTTGGTTCAAGTAGGGCTTGTAGTTACTTGGGAATGGATTTGCTCCAAAAACTTTAACCTGGTCACTCATCTGGAAAATCTAGGTCAGATCCAGCATCCGAAGCAAGTGTGGTAGTGTCCATCCCTAGATGCATCATCCATGCAAATTTGGTCCAGGTAGGGCTTGTAGTTACTTGGGAATGGACTTGCTCCTAAAACTTTAACCTGGGACGCCGACGCTAACGCCGACGCCAACGCCAGGGGTATAGCATAAGCTCATCTCGACTTCGTCGAGGTGAGCTAAAAATTATAATTACATATCTAGATATTTTTTCATAAAACAAGCCAATTCATTCCTCTTAAGCTTCCAATAATTTTGTTTGAATTACCTTCACTTTCATCCTCCTCTTCCTCATCATCATCTGAATCTTCATCTTCACTGTCCTCCTCCTCCTCTGGCATTTCAAAATCACTGTCATAAGCCCCTGCATATTTTTGATACAGTTCCTCCATGGTCATTTCATCTGCAATACAATATTTATTTTTTAGTACAGGCTTTTTTCGTAGTAAAAAACAGAATATCAACAAACTTTTGTAACAATAAATCATAAACAGGAAATGCTTTTACTTTCATCCTTCAGATCACTCAGTTCTTTGGAATAATCTATCTTCTTTTCATGTTTCTCTTGTTCAGCAATTGTGTCTTCTTCATCTTTTTCATCCTCAGTTGCTTTAAATTCTGTATCTTTCTTATCCTGTAAGGCAATACTTACTTCTTAAAACTGCACAGTTGAAAAACTTTCAATTACATTTATTTCTGAACAAACTGTAATCGAAGAAATTTTGCATATCTTTGAATGAGATATGCTGTGCATTTCCAAGATTGTTAGTCTACCCCTGAAAGATAATCCACTGTGACTTATGTTACAATGGGAGTGTACTTGGGGATTTCTATAATTAATGTAGCTAAGAAATCAGTACCTCTTCATCAGCCTCATCAGAATGTACAGGAACTGGATTCTCCAGAACCTCTTTTGGCAATGTTTTTAAAAGTTCCTCAAAGGGTAATTCACTCTCCTTCTGTAAAGCATCTAATTCTGCTTTGGTATTCAGCTGTAACAAATAAACAATGAACTATCAATCTGTGAAGTATTTGCACCCTCTGAACTCTATTCACAAATTTCAGTATGTGGTTGGGATGTGAAGATTAAATTAAAACTGTCCTTAAGAGATAGATACCCATCCATCCCACTGACAGATTTCTATTAAAATATGGTACATTTCAAATATTGCCTAGATAAAAGCATTTAAAGATGCAAGAAATTACTGACATGTACAGAAGTTTTGTCACTTGTGACAAGTCAGAACAAACTACATACTAATGGATAATAGGGATAAAAGGACAACTTAATACATAATAATGCTACCCCCACCCCCACCCCCCCTTTCACAATTTCATTGCTGGGAAGAGGGTATTGGTTTAATGACCACAATGACCAATACTCACTGGATCTTGTTCAGCTTCTTCTTTTTCAATAGTCTCCTCATCATCAGATTCATCTTCTTTTGCTGGTCTGAATTCTTCATCTCCTGCATCACTGTGGGCTGGAGTTGCTACATTGGACCCACTTCCTATGGAAGTCCCTTCCTTCTTTAATCCTTCTGTAAGCCATGTAGAATACTTCTCTGTTTGGTCAACAATAAAGTTAAGGTGCAAGTCTAAAGCCTTCTTCCTTTTCTCCTCAAGTCTTGCTTGAGCTTTGTACTGCACCACCTGCAATAAGTAGGTTACTTAGTAAATCGAGGTCATTCTTCACTGCTCACCACTTTACAGCATGTTTTGCTCAAAACATGCAAAAGTCAAGCGACAAGACTAAATAAATGTTTCAAATGTCTTCATTGTAAATTGCGACAATTTGAATTAATCTTTGGCCATCTTCACAACTCAGCTATTTATATCAGTATAGCTGGTCTTGGTAATAGTGGCCAATTTGAAGAGATAGCAAATAGATCCTTACCTTTTCAATATTGGTCCAGAACTCCCGGATCTGTTTAGCCATCTGGCTAGCTATTTTCTTTAGTTTCAGACCCTCTTCCTTCTCTGCTCTTATTTCTTTCTGCTCAAGATCTTGGAAATACTTTGATACCATTTTTGCTACCTACAAACAGTCATAATTAAACTGTAAAATCATGTTACACAGCCACCTAAACAGTGTAAAAGTACAAATATTCACAATATCCACCTTTATTGAAATTAAATAAATTTTGGCAACAATATTGATGATATACATGTATATATATTATTATGTTATTTTTCTTCCAATTTAAAGCATATTCCAACTAGGAATCTGACCAGTCAGCAAGAACCTCATACAAGGATACACTAGTACATTAGGGTGGGGTAATAGGGTTGAGAATGTGAATGTTGATGGACCAAACTTTGGGGATAATGTACATGTAAAATACCTTTCTTGCAGCTGCCTTCTTCCATTTCCTTTCTTGGGCAAAGTCTGCAGCTAACCACTGCATTTCTTCCAACAGATAATCCCAATGCCCTTTGTTTCTAGGAGGTTCCTGCACTTTGGGTAGTCTCCTTGTTGACCACAGTCCTTCCTTTCTCAGTTCAGAAACTCTCTGCATCACCTGTGCCTCCTGTAAACAGATGAACAACATAAACTGAATGGGTAGTCTTGCACGCTTTAGATTCAGGAAAAAAAAAACCTATTCCAATATGTTGCAATATTCATTGCCAAAACTGGCATGGAAACCAGATTTGGAAGCAGCATTGCAATGCTCTCTCATCAATGTTTCCAGGATGAATGTAGCAAATCCTGATAGATAAACACATTTGATGAGGTTAATAAGGATTCAAATTAAGCACATACTGACCTGTTTTGCTCTTTCAACTATTGCCTCCTGTGTTCCCACACCTGGTGCACCATCATAAACCCCTGATATAGTTGGTGTCTTGGGCTGTTGAACATTGGGAGATATTGGGGGTGATTTTGTAGTTTTAACAACAGGAGTTGATACAGATACTCTGCAAAGAACAGTGGCATTGTTTTCACTAGATTGTATTATTTTTTTTCATAGCAGTACCATTCAAGATATCAACATATATGATAAAGCTATTTACATCGGTGAGGCTGCAGTCACATTTGACTTGGTTGAGGATGTCTGAGCAGCTGGAGGCTTGCTGTCTGTGATTGCCTTGGCTAGATGACTGTGAAGCTGTGGCATTGACAGAGGAGTTGCCAAAGTTACTGTGGTCATACTTGTTGTGGTAACAATCTTTTGAGCTGGTACAGACTGAGTGGTACTCTTCGCAGCTAAGCTATCAGTAGTGACCGCACCTGTACCTATTTATGCATCATAAGGACAACATCCAATTACAACATTTTAAAATCTTAAATACGTGTAATAGGCTTTCATACTATTTATCTTCCTAATCAGTGTGTGTACCTGGCAGAATGATGGGACCAGCTTGAAGTATAGGGAGTATAGTAGGAGGTTGTGATAGATGCTGCACATGACCAAAAATCATTCCATGTCGTCCCCCTGGGCGGCGCGGATCAAACCCTGCTAATTTTACATCGCCATGAATGCAAATACCACTTTAAGATTTTTTTTAATTAAAAAAAATTTTTTTTTTTGGATGAAATATTGTAACAAACTGAGTTACAAAATCTGAGGTGCCTTTAAGCCCTGTTTAAGGCAATTTAAAAAAAATATTATTGAAGAAGATTCAATCCCTAATAAAGCTTATTTTCAAATTTTATTATTTATAGAAGATCCAATTCCTAATAAAGCTACAGCAACATTCAGCCAAGCACACACATAATTAAGAAAATAAACTCAAGAGATAGAATTCAAAGAAAAATTAACTCATCAAAAGATAACAATACAACATCAATGCTTAATAAAGGTTTCCAAAACTTAAAGCTATTAAGAAAGTCTGTAAAAATCTAAATAGATTTTAGGGACATTAGTAGCAATGTATCAAGACTGCAAGCTGAATGCCTATGAGGAAGACACACAACGAAATGTTCTTGCTAAGTTTATATTCCGTTACAATAGCACCCTAAAACTAGAGATTTCAAGGCGACTCCATAATTGTAACGTGGAAGCATAATACATAACACAGTTGATTACAACACAGAGAACATGCAATGTTTATAAAGCTGACCAATTCTTTATAAAATAAAAAAAAATATGAAAATGACTGCCTTTAGTTTCATCACACAATGCTATTTCATGAAAAATTAGCTAGATGCACAGAATTTTCAATGCATGAGTGAATTTTGTTAAGACATGTATGCATACAAAACCCAATACTGTTGTTAAAGGAATTTAAATATACATGTACATGCAGTTACACAGAAATAAATTTGATCGAGGCCTTTAAACAATGTGCACTGAAGCATTATATTTCATATAAAATGAAAACTTAAAAAAACATATACTGTACATACACAAGTGTTTGTTACCTTGTTGATTCAGGGCAGCTACTGACGGGGGTAATGTGGTTGATATAGCTACAGGTGTAGCCAGTGGAACATTGCTTCCACTACATGTGATGACCTTAACCTGTTAAGTACAGCGTATTCTAGAAATGCATTTGTAAGAATCTATATGAATATTATATCAGTTATTAAATTATCCTTTAGCAATCATTTATTTAGTAGATTAATATCTTCTTACTTCATTATTAATTTTCCTCTCCAAACTACTCTCCTCTTCATCATCACTATCCAAACTCCCAGATTTCAGAAAGTGAACTAATTGAGGAGTTGGCCTTTTCTTCCATGCAAGAAAATCCATCAAATTCCCTCCATTTTGAAGGAAGAACATTTCTGTCAAATTATCTATGTATGGTTCCTTTATATCCAACATACTTTTATACTTAAGATCTAATATCAATTTCCTATGATTTGCTATCTCATGGGTAGCTGCAGGTTTTTCTTCCAACTTAATTTTCTTCTTGGGAGATGGACCAGTCTGGTTACCTAATGCAGTTAAGTTTGGAAAAGTTAAATTTAAAGCTGGGGGTTTTGAATCCATTGGAGCTCTGCTAGTGGAAACCGAAGCTGAGCTACTAGCCCCAACTAATGAACTAGTGCTTTTAGGCGTTTGATTACTCATAGTCACAATATGTTGTTGAGGTAGGTTGGGTCGAGAGCTTTGCCCTCCACTGGAAGGGCTTTGACCTGTATGGTGAATGGTTCCTGTGGCTGCTGTACTACTCCCTCCTTGTTTAGCAGTTCCTTGTGTAGTTCTTTGTAACTCATCTACACCACTGCTGCTTGCATCTGAAATTACAAAAAAAAAAGTCTCAATTTTAAGTTCATTTTTTAAAAATTATTTATACAGTTTTGTAATTATTCACTTTTTTATTTATAAAGGTTGAGGAACATTACATTAACTCAAGTATACTCTATTACTAAAACAAAATGTTTTTTGAACACTGAGAAAATTGGATAAATATTCAGCTCTTCTATTTAATTTTCAACACAGGTACCTGACATTTAGCTCCCTATCTACCTCCCCCTTCAGGGATTTATCAGTACCTTCTCAGGGGCCGAAATTCGGTTTTTCCCAATTTGGCAGCATTTTTTCCCAATTGGTGAACAATGCTATTATATTTAATTATCTTGGAAAAAAACTAAGTAAAATTCTCAGATTTTCTGTAATTTTCATCTTTTTAACTCATTTAGCAAAGCTACAGTCATAACACGTTTAAAAACACTGTAAAAACATCACCAGGGGTGTGCAATTAGCATCGCCCGACGCCCGGGGCTACCATTTTTTGGGGTCGGGCTAGTTGTTCTCTGCATGCAGGTAGCCCCTTGGGCTAGTAAAAATTAAAAATACCAATGTTATAAATGAAAATCACTACCGGTGTTTTCACTTATTTTTTGCTATTAAATTCCCAACCAATGAAAATTTTTCAGGCAGAATGCTCCTTTTGTTCGTAAATCTCCATAATCTTATCCATTTTGCAGCACTTCCTGACTTATTTACTTCCAAAAACGATCGTTTTTTTTCCTAATCCGAATTTCCTCCATTCATGTGTTTATGGTAAATAAAGGCAGATATCTATTATTTACCATCACTCAATCAACTGAAAGATAAGTATTATGTGATTTATGTGTATATAAAATATATTTACAGTGTATTTGATAATTTAAGATAAAAAAAAGATTTCACTTCGTTTTAGATGAGTTAGTGCAATATGCACAGAGAAAAGGAAAAAAAATAATTTATTTAAATTCATTTTTATTTTCTATCATAATTATTAATTTATACATGATTCAATTTTACTAGTGAGAATAAAACTTTAATTTTAAAAAGAATTACCTTAAACCCCTGACTTATTCAACAATAATTTATTCAGTTTTCGTAGTTGTTACTTTTCCCACCTACATTTGGGCTAGTAACTTTTTACTTGGGGCTAGTAACTTTATTGCTGCCACTAGCCCGTGGGCTAGTACTTGATTTTTTTAATTGCACACCCCTGATCACCAACTTTTAATCCGAATTTCCTCCATTTTTCTGAAAATGGTGATATTGTGTAATTATATAGATTTATTAAGTTATTTCTACCTACTCAATTGAGTATTGAGTGAATGGTAAGGACTGTAGGCATTATTTCAAATAGAAAAAAAATATATTTTCAATACATTAATACATATTAAAAGAGGACTTTGAGAAAATTTGTACTTAGTACAATTTTTTGCAGGTCAGGTTTATAATTTCCAGAAACATATTCTGTAATGACCTAAATTGGAATCTCATACACACATGTACTACCTAAGTTATATAAACACTTTATACTCATTGAAGTCAATTTTACTTTTATTTAGTGTTATTCATAATTGAATTCTTTGTGAAGTTGGATCATATTTAATGGTCTGTTTGGTTGCCCAAATTAGAGTTCATGCTGAAATGTTGAATATATTACACCTGAATACATGATTTAAGCAAATTTTTATTTTTTCCCAATTTCATCAAAAAGCCGATAATTTTTCCCAATTCCCCAAAAATGGCATTTCCCAAAATAGGCTGATAAATCCCCGCCCTTCCATCCCCCGAAGTGTTCATAAACAAAGTATTGATGAACAAAAATCACTCTTGTTTACATATGTGGGGAAAATACATGCAAGTAGAGTACTGAATTAACTTAACTTGCCCTATTTAAATGTTAAGAATTGCTTACAATTGATTATATAAATTGAATTAATTACAATTTAATACATGCATGTATTTCAATTTATTTACAAGATTACTTAAACCACATGCACATAAAACAACACAGATTCAGAATCTTTAGTTTGTAAAATCACAATCAAAACTTGCTGCATGTTTTCATTTTACATAAGGAGTTGTTACGATATAGACATTTATATAAAGAGTATATATTTATTCTTTAATAAGACATGATTAAAATTAATGTGAAAATTAATACTATCCATTTTCATTATTATCGATTTAAACAGAAATTATCTGATTTTTCAATAATGCCAGAATTTCTAGTACACATTAAATTTCCAACTTCTCTTCTTAAACTTAATACAGTAAATTAAGTTCTTGAGGAAAACATGCTTTGTCAAAAAATTTCAACATTTACTTGATTTTATTCATTGTGAATGAACTCATTTTGAACACTGCAGATACTACCCTCTGTTTCATCAAAACCTCTGTAAGTGAGGCTGTTTCTGGTTTACTTTAGTGCATGTACCTGATTTATTTAGTAGTTGCTGTTGTGTGGAATGCACATGGTGAACAAGTATTGTCTGTGGTAACCCAGACGGGAATACCACATTGCTTCCATCCATGTTTTGATGTTGTTTCTCTGCCATTTGTCTCTCATCATTCTGCATTCTTTCAACAGCTCTGTAAAATTGCAAAAATTTTTTTTTTTAGTAAATCCACAATGAATACATGTAATAAGCATCAATTTAAAATTGTGAATAAATACCAATTACAAATTCATATCTACATCCTTAGCATTCATAGTTCATTTATTTTGTCTTTTGATGGAGTAGTTATTTTGCATACACAAAAATACTGATATTGCATTTTTTTTTTTAAAGTATCACTGTATATGACAAAAATAAATTTGGTCAAAAAAAAAAGATCTGAGTTGAGGCATTCCATATTTTCCAGTGTAGAATTTTCTGTCGACTTATATAAAATTACATATAATCATTAAAAAACAACGATGCTGCATTTTTTGACAGACCATTAATAATGCCTGCAGACTAGTAAAAATAAGGAAGCACAAGTCCAGCTGGACTAATGCCCACACTAGTGATGTGTTGAACCCTGACCCACATGTCTAGGAAAGGTTTCAAGTTAGTTTAAACCCTGCTATACATGTAATACATGTATTTAAATTTTTTCTTTCTTTTAGAGCTTACCCTCAATTAACAAACATACATGTGTAACTTTTTTAGGCTAAATTTCAATGCATAGCCAAACCCTGACCAGGCTGAGCTGTAATAAATGGATCAGTTTTCGAACCTAAGGGTGTCTATTTTACCACCCTGATCTGTAGAGACAGTGAATATGCAATTTTTTGATACAGAAGTTCCCAAGTTATTCAAGGCAAGAAAGTGTTGTCAGATAGACGGTACAAAGACTGATGAAGATTTATCAGATGTTAAACAAACTGCACATTCTTAGCAATGATTGATGCTACTAATGAACAAGAGGCCCATGGGCCACATCGCTCACCTGAGCACATTGGCTAAAAGCACAAATCAGTTCAGTATTGAAAAGTTTACTTTGGGGGGGGGGGGGGGGGGGGGTTTGAATTGATGCTTCCATGTCAATATAAGAAATGGCTTTGTTGTACTTGAGAAGATTTTAAAAAAAATTTCCCATATATTCCTTTGTAAAAATTTGATCCCCCATTGTGGCTCCTCCCTATCCCAGGGGTCATCATTTGAACAAACTTGAATCTACACTACCTGAGGATGCTTCCATATCAATATGACTAAACATAGCTTTTCTGTTTTTGAGAAGAAATATTTTTCCTATATGTTCTTATGTAAAATTTTTGATCCTGCATTGTGGCCCGACCTTATCCCCGGGGGTCATCATTTTAACAAACTTGAATCTACACTACCTGAGGATGCTTCCATATCAAAATGACTAATCATGGCTTTGCAGTTCTTCTTCAGAAGAAATTTTCCTATATATTTCTATTTAAGACTTTGATCCTCCATTGTGGCCCCACCCTACCCCCGGGGTCATGATTTGATCAAAATAGAATCTACACTACCTCAGGATGCTTCCATATAAATATGATCAATCAGGGCTTTGCTGTTTCTGAGAAGAAGATTTTTAAAGATTTTTCCCATATATTTCTATGTAAAACTTTGATAGTCCATTGTGGCCCCGCCCTACCCCCAGGGGTCATGATTTGAACAAACTTGAATCTACACTACCTGAGGATGCTTCCACGTGAGTTTCATCTTTCCTGGCCCTCTGATTCTTGAGAAGAAGATTTTTAAAAGATGCTATTAATTTTTCACTAATTCTTTATTATCTCCCCTTGAAAGAGGGCGTGGCCCTTCATTTGACCAAACTTGAATCCCCTTCACCCTAGGATACTTTGTGGCAAGTTTGGTTGAAATTGGCCCAGTTGTTCTGGAGAAGAAGATGAAATTGTGAAAAGTTTACAACGACGACAACGACAGACAACGGACAAATTTTGATCAGAAAAGCTCACTTGAGCCTTCGGCTCAGGTGAGCTAATAAAACTAGAGAGAATGCTAAAATAGTTCTCTTCTTCAGATCCAGTGCAAAGACAAATCTGCACTGTAGCAAGAAACAGGGGAAGCAACTCCAACTTGCTTCTGCACTACGAGCACTACAGACGGCTAACGTAAACTTGGGGGGGATAAGTTTGCAGAGGCAAAAAATTGTGTTAAATTTTCTCCTTGATGTGGATTTAAGACTCACTAGAAGAGCACCAAAAAGCTTAATAGGCTTGCATTCATTTAGGTACCAATTTTGTATTCCACAAAATTGATGTGGTTTAGATAATGATCCATTCAGATTCTGCTACTTTGCATATAGTTTGTTATAACTTTAGCTAAGGCACAAGATGATGATTATCTCTCAAAATACTGAACTTTAACTAGTCGTATTATAAAGTGAATAAACGACATACACATTCTTAAGAGTTATCTCTCTTCGTGGTGCAATGGTCATTTCAAACCTTCAAACTTCCTGTTTTGCCATGGATAACGGTGGGTTCGCCCCCATTACATGTTTGCTCCGAGTGGTTTCGCCAAATTTTACCTGTGTCCTTTTTTTGTCAAATTTTTGCATGTGTGAATTTTGGCAGTATGCTATGACAAATCTCCAATGTTCTATGTCTGTGGTTTTTGCATGTGTCTTATCGGAAGGGTTTATTTTGCATCTAAAGCGATGTACACCTTACACCTATTTGATCTCGTTCTTAATAAAGTAAATCTTTGTTCAGATTTTCAGAAGAAAGATTGAAGTTATTGGAATAAAATTAAAACAATATTTATTTTACATAAGGGATGTCAAAATATTTATTTTCCGTAGTTGATTATTCAATTGCATTATTCGAACAATAGTCGAATATTTGGAACTTCTTCTGAAAATAAAATATGATTTCAAACTTCACTGATATATTATGTATTCGTAACTCAAAAACTCTTTAACTTTAATCTATTTGAAAAGTAACCTCAAATTAAATACAACGTAATGTGTGGATAACATGATTATATGAAATAAATTTAGACACCTAATTCTCCAAAATGTCTAATTTCCCCGTCAGTTGAATTCATAAATCGGTCTATACAGTCAATTTTTATTTTAGGATGCATTATTTAAAAATTGATAGTCTTTATTCTTTTTAAGCCTATTATGAAATAAATTAAGGCTGGGGTGGGGGGATAATTTCATATTATATTACACATCAGGTGCTCGCAATATTGTTAAACAAATACTGCTTAATCAGTTATTGATTGCCCTGGCTATCAAAATGTCCTTAAAATGGAAGTGGATTGTTTTAATAATTATCGAAGTGTCAAAACATGTCATGGCTATGGTGTGTTTCTTCGATTTGAGCAATCTAAATTAATAAGATATAACTGGTACAGGGTATAAGATCAAGCCCATTTATTAATTTTCCAAACAAAGCCCAGTAATTTGATTGGTAATTTACAACAAAAACAACACAGGCAGTAACTGACAAATAATTCTCGCGGTAGTGAAGCACTCACAAATACTGTACATGTACTTTCTTTACGTACATGAAAAGTCATTCTTTTTTGGTTGAGGAAAATTATCTTATCGACTATTTCTGAGGAAAGACGGTTTCTGAATTTTGAGATGAGAATTCCATCTCGTTTTCACTCTTTCATTGCATTTATTTAATAATAACAATATTCGAATGTCGTTTCATTATTCGATCGTCGGTCCATTCGACTGATAGTTGAATAGTCGACTATTCGTTGACATCCCTATTTCACATAGATGAAGATGTTTTTCTTCCCCTGTTCATTTTTCTTCCTGTTTTTTTTTTTTTTAAAGAAAAGTTTTTATCAGTTGTCGTTAAAATTGGAAATGTTTATTAAGTATTAGTCGACAACTTAGAGCAAGGGCAGTAAGCGGCGCAAAGCAAAGCTCTAACGACAACGCCTGTGTGAAGAGAAAATTCGGACTACTGCACATTTTTTCAATAGAATTTTTTGATACAGTAACTTTGGACCCACAACGCAACGCTTGTTGTTCTTGGTTCGCACGGTAACAACAACTAACCAGAAGTCTCTGATGAGACTGTAGCTCTACTGGTCTGTTTGTATAACAAAAGAAAAGTAGCACTTGGATTTGAAACATTGCAACATGCAACAATAAATAGAATTATGTATCTTAATGTAGTCTACTTTTGTGACAAGTTATATTGAAATCAAATGAAAACTAGGAGTAGTAGCGTTTTGAAAGTATTTCACGGAAATTCCTATTTTTAGTACCGGTAACCATGACAACACCACTCACCCAAATAAAAAAAAACAGAAATACATATTATGTATCGTAGTGTATTCTTACTGTGTGCCAAATTAGATTGAAATCAGACCAAAATTGTAGGAGGAGTAACGTTTTAAAGGAATTTCACAGAAATTTCTATTTTAAGTAACCATGGCAACACTGTTCATCGAATTCAAAAACCAATGCAATAAATTATGTATCTTAGTATAGTCTTCTTGTATGCCTAATTATATTAGAAGCAGACTAAAACTGTAGCAGGAGTAGTGTTTTAAAGGAATTTCACAGAAATTTCTATTTTTAGTAACCATGGCAACACCGTCCATCGAAATCAAAAACCGATGCACTAAATTATGTATCTTAGTGTAGTCTACTTGTGTGCCAAGTTACATTGAAATCGGACTAAAACTGTAGGAGGAGTAGCATTTTAAAGGAATTTCACAGAAATATCTATTTTTAGTAACCATGGCAACACCGTCCATCGAAATCAAAAACCAATGCACTAAATTATGTATCTTAGTGTAGTCTACTTGTGTGCCAAGTTATATTGAAATCGGACCAAAACTGTAGGAGGAGTAGCGTTTTAAAGGAATTTCACAGAAATTTCTATTTTTAGTAACCATGACAACACCGTCCATCGCAATCAAAAACCGATGCACTAAATTATGTATCTTGTGTAGTCTACTTGTGTGCCAAGTTATATTGAAATCGGACCAAAACTGTAGGAGGAGTAGCGTTTTAAAGGAATTTCACAGAAATTTCTATTTTTAGTAACCATGGCAACACCGTCCATCGAAATCAAAAACCGATGCACTAAATTATGTATCTTAGTGTAGTCTACTTGTGTGCCAAGTTATATTGAAATCGGACCAAAACTGTAGGAGGAGTAACGTTTTAAAGGAATTTCACAGAAATTTCTATTTTTAGTAACCATGGCAACACCGTCCATCGAAATCAAAAACCGATGCACTAAATTATGTATCTTAGTGTAGTCTACTTGTGTGCCAAGTTATATTGAAATCGGACCAAAACTGTAGGAGGAGTAGCGTTTTAAAGGAATTTCACAGAAATTTCTATTTTTAGTAACCATGGCAACACCGTCCATCGAAATCAAAAACCGATGCACTAAATTATGTATCTTAGTGTAGTCTACTTGTGTGCCAAGTTATACTGAAATCGGACCAAAACTGTAGGAGGAGTAGCGTTTTAAAGGAATTTCACAGAAATTTCTATTTTTAGTAACCATGACAACACCGTCCATCGAAATCAAAAACCAATGCACTAAATTATGTATCTTAGTGTAGTCTACTTGTGTGCCAAGTTATATTGAAATCGGACCAAAACTGTAGGAGGAGTAGCGTTTTAAAGGAATTTCACAGAAATTTCTATTTTTAGTAACCATGGCAACACCGTCCATCGAAATCAAAAACCGATGCACTAAATTATGTATCTTAGTGTAGTCTACTTGTGTGCCAAGTTATACTGAAATCGGACCAAAACTGTAGGAGGAGTAGCGTTTTAAAGGAATTTCACAGAAATTTCTATTTTTAGTAACCATGACAACACCGTCCATCGAAATCAAAAACCAATGCACTAAATTATGTATCTTAGTGTAGTCTACTTGTGTGCCAAGTTATATTGAAATCGGACCAAAACTGTAGGAGGAGTAGCGTTTTGAAAAATTGTTTACAGACAGACGGACAGACAGACAGACAGACAGACAGACGACGGACACCTTACTATCGCATAAGCTCTTCTGGTCTCTGACCAGTAGAGCTAAAAATTCACAAAAATAAACTCACCTTAATTTAATGGATATTGCATACAGATAGCAGATTTAACATTCGTTGTTAAAATTTTTCACTTTTCAAACTTCATTTACAGAAATGCAGCTAACATACGTCATGTGACGTCACAGTCTAGATGTTCCAGATGTCTCGTGCGGTTTGAAGAGGGGGATCTTAAAATTAAGTGAACAATGCGCTCGCCCCAAAGGTCGCACCGTCAACATATTAATTGAATAGACTGTTTCATGATAGGTATTGCTCTTTTGCAGGGCAAAATGATATGTTTTGGTGAAATATGACGTAAAAGCAATTGTTTATGTCTTTTAATTATCAGTCCATACAAACTCTGCCAAACGTTATTAATTTGCCCTGCAAAAGAATAGTACCGCAGTTATCATGAAAAGACTAATTGAATTAAAGTGCTCATTAATTTTGTTAATCTAAACACTCAATGTCTGATCCAGGGGTGTGCAATTAGCATCGCCCGACGCCCGGGGCTACCATTTTTTGGAGTCGGGCTAGTGGTTTTCTGCATGCAGGTAGCCCCTTGGGCTAGTAAAAATTAAAAAATACTAATGTAATGTATGAAAATCACTACCGTTATTTTCACTCATTTTTTGCTATTAAATTCCCAACCAATGAAAAGTCTCCAGGCAGAATGCTCCAACTGTTCGTAAATCTCCATAATCTTATCCATTTTGCAGCACTTCCTGACTTATTTACTTCCAAAAACGATCTTTTTTTTCTAATCCGAATTTCCTCCATTCATGTGTTTATGGTAAATAATGGCAGATATCTCATTAAATTATTTACGATCACTCAATCAACTGAAAGATGAGTGTTATGTGATTTACGTAAAATATATTTCAAATGTTCTTAATAATTTAAGATAAAAAAAAAAATGATTTCACTTCGTTTTAGATGCGCTAATGCAATGCACAGAAAAAGGAAAAATAATTTATTTAAATTCATTTTTATTTTCTATTGTAATGATTAATATATAAGTGATTTGATTTTACTAGTGAGAAATAAACTTTAATTTTAAAAGATTACCTTAAAACCCTGAATTTTTCTACAATAATCTATTTTTTCAATATTAGTTGTTACTCCCCCCCCCCCCCCCCCATTACATTTGGGCTAGTAACTTTTTACTTGGGGCTAGTAACTTTATTGCTGCCACTAGCCCGTGGGCTAGTACTTGATTTTTTTAATTGCACACCCCTGTGATCAAACTACTTTTGCTTAAATAAACATCAAGTACACTGTAACAGGGATGTGCAATTAAAAAGATTAAGCACTAACCAACGGGCTAGTAGCAGCAATAAAGTTACTAGCCCCAAGTAAAAAGTTACTAGCCCAAATGTAGGGGATGGGGAAAAACAACTAATATTGAAAAAATAGTTTATTGTTGAAAAAGTCATTCTTTTTAAAATTAAAGTTTAATTCTCACAAATTATATATTTTATGTAAACCACATAACATTTATCTTTCCGTTGAATGAGTGGTCGTAAGTAATTTAATGAGATATCTGCATGTATTTACCATAAACAGAGGAATGGAGGAAATTCGTAATAGAAAAAAACGATTTTTTTGGCATAAATAAGTCTGGTAGTACTGCAAAATGGATGATTATGGAGATTTACGAACAATAGGAGCATGCTGTCTGGAAATTTATCATTGGTTGGGAAATTAATAGCTAAAAATGAGTGAAAATACCAACAGAGATTTCCATGTATTACATTGGAAGTTTTGATTTTTACTAGCCCAAGGGGCCATCTCCGTGCAGAAAACTACTAGCCCTACCCCAAAATACGGTAGCCCCGGGCGTCAGGCAATGCTAATTGCACACCCTTGTGTATGTTTGAAGATAATCATGTGGGGTGAATCCACTCAGGTGAACAGTGAAATGGCGCGAATGCGAAAACACCCAGATTCTTTGCAATAGTATGGGGCATCAAAGAAAACAATGAATATAGTCGATCACACAGATTTGATTTGCGAGATACTACCCCATAAAATAAGTAATATTATAGAGGGGAAACTGGGATATGCCGATTCACCCCACAAATGGGAAATAACTTTTGCAAATGTGATAGTCGTCTGGCCATTTACAATCATAAAATTCGCCAGCATGATGAAATGTCAACTAATGAGAAGCTATCGATATATTTCTTTATATAAATCATGATCATAAAAAGCTTTGAGATGTAGTGTTAGTCTGTTATATGCATTATAGTAGGTGGTGCTAATGGTATAAGGTCGGGGTGGACGTGGTGGTGACCATGATCGGCATGAATTTACTGCACAAGTTAATATCTGAAGTGCGTCTATCATCACAAACAAAAAATTAGTGAGGAGTTGCACAATGGCTTATTTTCTTGTTTTATTTCATATACAAGACATCATCGTCATTAGCACACATTGGGATTTTTTTTTTCTTTGCGCCACTTGCTACTCAGAGCCTTCCCATGAATCAAAGTGCGCCATTTTGAATGCGTAAATACTTTGACTTACCAAGAAAATGAGTTACAAATTACACCTTGTAAACCAATTCATCTTCGGTCAAAAACCCTCAATCCAACCTAATCAGTTACTCAACGACACATTTTGATGGGTTAAGTAGCATATTTTTGTCTTTAGATGTTTGCTTTTGATGAAAATTGTTTGCGGATGTCCCTTTCTATAATCTACATAACGCATCCAGTCTGCGCCGGTGCCGGAAAAAGCAGTTAGCGCATGAGCAGGCGATATTCCTTTCGGAATTCTCGAATTTTAGGGAGGTCAGAAATGGTCCTTATCTGATAACATCCGAAAAACAAAATAAACCACTTTCATTGGCTATATGTTTCATCATGGTGGACAATGAAGACACATGTGCTATTTCAGAGATAAAAAGCAAGACCCAACAATGTTTTGAGAGCCGAAAGCATGCAAATTGTCTTCTAGACATCATTGCACATTCTGAGGTCAATGGTCATATGGTTTATTTACTCACCACAATCATCATATTTTCTTTCATGCTGTGTGATTCATACTGAAATAGGAACAGATTAAAATACATGGAAGGCACTGCTTACTAAACTTTGTCCGAACGACAATAATTAAGTAAATATAACAAGGAAGTGTAACAAATGTTATTTACAAATTCAATTTATTTACAAGTCCAGAAAGATTACTAGATCAAGTTCAGTGTTTGAAACTCACCGTAAAATTAGCTAGACATGCAGGGTTGACTGCTTGTGACAGTTGTCAGTCCTGCCAAAAATCTACTAGCCTGAGAAAACAATTGTCTTTTAGCGATAACATGAATGGGGCTAGTTAGAATAATCTTACTGTGTCTCGGGACAAGCCCTCACCACAGTTAGAATACGTCCCATATACTTGCAATGTAGCAAATCGGAGTGGATCCACTCCGAAATGATTTTGAAGAATACAAAAGGAGTTGCACTGAAAATAACTACCAAATTAATCATAACAAACCTTTTTGAGATTGTATATGCCTTTTAACCTAAAAAATAATCCATATAAATAAGAAAATTCAACTCATTTTTTCAACGTTTTTTCCTTGCTTCAAATTTAACGCCATGTTGACATTCGGAACTCTCTGGATTGTTCATAGAAAATGCACAGAGTTCGAGTTATCGCCCGTGTTTATTTTGCTACATTGCGAATACACGGAACGAATTCTATCGTTAAACCGGGTCCGTAGGACATCATTTTAACGATAGAACATTCTATCTAGAATGGGGCCAGATCACCATAATCTATAGGATGACAAATTCTAACCCACACTTTACTACCAATACTAGTATTGGTTGATTTGAGAGAGATTTATCAAATATATGAATTTTAATTTATTGGAAATTTTAACACATCCAGCAGGATGTCCATATGTGCATATCAGTTTGCCCATGGCAAAATTTGTGCGTCTCGAGCGGTTGGGCACACGGTCGTCTTAAACACTGATCAAGTTGAAATAATCTGTCTTGGGACAGGCCTTCACCTCAATTGGAATTCCTCCCATATACCTGCAATACAGCAGAAAATTGCAGACTTGTCGAAATCCGTTGGTCCTGTCGGCAAGGCCGGTAAAAATTTGTCTGGACCGACAACTATTAAGAAAACGTCGGTCCAGATGACTGTTTGAAAAAATCCAGCGTGATGCAAATTTAATAAAGGTCGGGATCGGGATGCGCAGTTGAAGGTCACAAACACAGAAAAAAATGGCAGCGTACAAGGCGTGTTGACGATATCCAATTAAATTTGTTATAGCAAAGTCATAAAACATGTCATTTATGTCTTTTATTAAAGACTTGTAATATTTTAGGCTGTTGAAAATAACCCAGGGCATTTTGGTGCTGTTATTCATATGACTTTCACAGCGTCAAAATGAGGTACATGTATCTGGTATGACAAAACTTTGACTGGTCCGACAGAACATTTGACTTTGTCAGACCAAATGTCTGACAATGATTTAAAAATTTCGACAAGTCTGAAATTGCAGAATTTTGGAGAAAATGAATGAAGTTGCATTTAATATAACCATCAAATTAATCATAACAAACCTTTTTGTGATTGTGGATACCTTTCACCTTAAAAATTAATCCATATAATGGAGGAATACAACACTTTTTGCAATGTTTTATACTTGCTTCAAATTTACACACCATATTGACATTTGGAAATCTTGAATTTCGTCGACATTCCAGCCAAGAAAAGGGAGATATGGTATTCTGGAAAACTTTTGACATCATTAATACAAGTAAAAAAGGAATAAGCATTCACCTAATATTCTTTGCATCTCTACTTTTGCTTTCCGTCATTGTGTGAAATCCATTTTTTTTAACGAACTGAAACTAGTTTTAGATATGAATTAAATAATCTCAACATTTACTCTATTTGACAACTAAATGAAAAATAAATATTATTGCTTCCAGGCTATATCAGCAAAGATCACTCTTCAAAAGGCTATAGCAAGCATGCACTCAAAGTTATAGTGATGAGCATGAAAACATTTATTTTAAATATGCATCATCCTACTCTCATGAAAGGTTTAGTATAGGTATTCTTATATTTGAAATAAAATTGTATGAAGACTTTTGTAGGTGTACAATAAGGGATTCCATTTGATACTTGTCAATGTTTGAAACAAATACACCTGTAATTGATTTAACAAATGATACATGTGTATTTATAGTAGCTCCAACTGAGGAACCTGTTGTCTTACCAAAGTCAAGATAGTCGTATACTGTTCAAAATTCCAATACGTGTGATTAATTACAATTATCAGACTAATCAGAGATATGATTATAATCTTTGATACAATGTTTTTAAAATATAAACAAACAATTTCATAGACAATTTTCCTAGGTAATTAACTAATTTCCCGATAATGACTATAAAATGCAGGATTATGTGCAACCTGAGATAATCAAGTAATTTACACATTTATTCTGAAATTGAGTCCTTTACAATATTAATTACAGACTAATTCTAATGCACATTTATTTGAATGATCAATTAAATTTGTTTTGATAAGTATACTGTTTACGTCTTTTAGAAGGTTTTCATTTTGTTGTCCTCGATTCTAGACCCGATCGTATTTACATGTAACTAATAAAAAACTATGAAAGTACGTTTTGTATTATACCTAAAGCATTATTGTATAATTCTTTAACACCTTACTCAAAACAAAATAATTTAGTAAATCTACATAAGAAAATAGTGAAAGAAATCGGGCGATCGAAATTGATGGCTAGTAAATTAAACAGGGATATTTCCAGCACTGTTCTAATCAAAATTTATTAATCAAAGTACTTCTTTTTATGAAATCTGAAAAACACCGAATATTCAAATCTTAAATTCATATTTGAATATCAACTCATCGAATGAATATTCGAATGTTCGAATATTCGTTGACATCCCTAGAAATATGTATATCAATCTAATTATAAAACATTGAAGATTTTGTCTACAGTCCCAAGAGATATCTCAGGTTAATTTTACATTAGTAAGGCTCACATCCATCTTTAATTTTACATTTAATTTTATTTGAAAAGTCACTTAATAGTTTAGTTTTCAAAGTAAGATATTTTCTTTTACAGACTAACAATAAAGCTGTTCTGTTAGCGTGTGTCCGATCTTTCCACAAGCTATTTACAAGGTATTTGTCTTCTGGAGAATTGTTCCTTGATATTCCAAGTAATCTTAAAGAGACAGGTAAGAACAGAGATGTAAATGAGGAAATATGCCTTGTTTATAATATATAAGAAAATATTGTTAAATTGAGGATTGAAATGTCATATTCTATTACAAAATACATACACGCCTGTTTCATGTTACATAGGGAACAGGTATCATTATATAAGTGCATTAATTAATGACAAGTTGATTGTAGTTTCAAATTGAAAGACAATCATACCAGTATTAGATCAAATATGCAGGGCATTTGATAGCTAGAATGAAATAAGTGTTGTTTTGTTTGAAGATCTTACTAAAGAGGAAAAATACAAAGGTTGGCTAAAAGATCGATATAAAGATGTTTGTAATAGGCTTATTCAACTGGTTCATCATGAAAATTCAAATATCAGGGTAAGTTATTCACACATTGATTTCCACAACTTAATTCAGTATTCACTCCAGTTGTTCTTGTCAGTAATATATTTTTTCTTTCCCAATGTAATGATTTTTGTAATCTTTATATGTTAGAGTACTTGGGGATATTTTTGTTCTAATATTGTTTCCCCCAATGGAACATGTCTGTCTGACACAAAATTATAACCAAGCTTTAATTCTAGAACCCTTGAAATGGAATCAAACTTGAATGTGGTTTCTTGTAAACTAAACATGTGTCAAGATCTTGAATTATTTTAAGGTCACTGCATGGGTAGTTAGATATTGAAATTGTGCCATAACTTTGGAAACCATGATTGCAGCAAATTAATATCTGCAAGCTTCAGTGAATTGTTACTGATAAGGTATTGGTTTGATTCAATTAAGGTAAAATCTCAAAGGTCAAAGCCATCAGATAATGAATACATGCCATAATTTAGAGCCTCTGATAGGAATGAATTAAAATCTAAGTATGTTAAAGCTGGGTCACGACCTTGACTACCTTGTTTCCAAAGTTCATGGTCAATGGCAGGGAAAATTTTTAAAAATCTACATAAATAAAAAAAAAAAAACGTTTACCTGTCCATTAAAATATATGAAATACCTAATTAGTTATATGTTGTTTTTGTGTGTGTGTGTGTGGTGTGTTAAAAGGTAAGCCTGCTTTGGTTTGTATTTGTATTTTCAATTCACTGATTACAAGTAAATTTTATGTATATATTTTATTTAGGAGCTGTCCTTGTGCACTCTGATGAAGTTTGTATTGGAGGAAGGACAGTTTCCAGTCACCAAACATTCACCAAGTAGAACTCATTTTCCTCTAGCCCTGTTTAGAGTAAGTTTTATCTTGACACTGTGTAAATTTTAACAAATATTGTCAGTAAAGCTGCTATAGAATGGAATAAAGTTTTAAGTATAGTATAGAATGTGTTCCATTCCTTGATGCCTAATTTCCAATAAATATTGATATTTAAAATTTTACACTTTTAGAGAGTTGTGCATTCATTGACATCAGACACTGTTGATGTTACCGTGTTGATTAGTCGATTCCAGGAGTACCTGGCATATGACGATGTAAGGTATCATCTTATGAGGATTATTCACAAACAAATTGCAACCAAAGCCCAGGATCATTTGACTGATGTCTGTCTTAATAATATTGTTGCTGTGCTGGAACAGATCAGCTTCACTGCTGATGGCTGTGAGGAACTGAGCAATTTTATGACAAAGTACCCAGGTATATTTACAGTTAATTTGAAAAAGAAGTCCTTAATTTTGAAGATATAATTATCTTTTTTTGCTTTTAAGAAAGAAAAAAATAATTGTAGTTAAATTTGTACATACAAGGTGATACTATCAAACTTGTACATTTTTAGCTAACCTGAGTTTTTCTGATCAAAATTTGTCTGTTGTCTGTCAGTGTCACCATAAACTTTTCACAATTTCATCTTCTTCTCCATAAACACTGGGTCAGTTTTGACCAAACTTGGCATAGAGCATTCTTGGGTAAAGGTATTTCAAGTGTATTCAAATAAAAGGCCATTCCCTCTTTCAAGGAGAGATAATTAAGAATTAGTGAAAATTTAATGGCATCTTTCAAATATCCTCTGCTCAAGAACCACAGTGAAAACAGTTCAAAAAATGAAACTTATGTAGAAGCTTCATCACATAATGAAGACTCCAGTTGTTTTTATATCATGACCCCAGGGTAGAGTGGGGCCACAACAGGCAAGAAAAGTTTTACATAGGAATATATAGAAAAAATCTTCTCAAGAACAGAAAAGACATAGTTAGTCTTGTAGAAACGTCCTCTGGTAATGAAGATTCAAAAATTGATCAAATCATGACCCCCAGGGATAGTGTGGGCCAAAATTGGAGATCACAGTTTCACATAGGAATATATGTGGTGAAAAATCTGATGATGAAGAACAGCAGGGTCATAGTTACTCAGGTGAGCATTATGGCCCATGGACCTCTTGTTTATAACTGTTCTTGTAAAGTACAGGGATCAAATGTTTTTGTAAAAAAAGTTATCATATATTTAGTATATACCATGATTTCAAAAGCTCTATCTGCAGTGTTAAATTGATTTGTTAGCTATAAGATAGTGAACTAATTGATTTACATATACTTTTAACAGAAAGGGAAAAGCTAGAGAAAATCAAGAGCTTAGATGAACAGAGGAGGATTTTTACAAATTTGTGGATTGATTTCTTACAATTAAAGGTTTGTTACAAATTTTTTGCTGCAATTATTTCTACTTATGGATTTTTGTTATTTTTATATATGTGTAATCAGAAATGCATGTGATGCAGAATAATTTATCATTGGTAAATGTATTGGACACTGAGTACTTGTACCAGTGAACATATCCCATAATTTTTTTATTTTGGATGTGCATGAAGTATTGTAACAATGTGATCTGAGTTTATTTAAAATAGTGATACTTTTTTCCTACATGCTTTTAGCTTCCAAACTCTGTGTACAAGAAAGTATTAATTATTCTACATGATAAAGTGATGCCACATCTTACAAATCCCCTATACCTAAGTGATTTCCTAACAGCTTCCTATGATGTAGGTAAGTGATGTCACACCTGACAAATCACTTAAGTATGAAGTGGGAGAGTGTAGGTAAGTGATGTCACACCTGACAAATCACTTAAGTATGAAGTGGGAGAGTGGAGGTAAATGCATCTTTATATAGTTTGCACTTCTCAGAATCTGGTTAAATTTAGATGATGGTTTTGCATCGGAAAGTATGGAATTTTTAAGCTCAGTTACACCAAAAATTTTATTTAGTTGCTTTGATTAAAAAAAAAACATCATTTGTGGCATTAAAGCTTTTTTTCTTGTCAAATTCTTGAAAATGCTAATTTAGCTGTTTGACAACCAAGATCCAATTGTCACTATTTCCTGTGAAATCTGTCCTTTAGTTGTAAAACTCTAATTTTCAATGACTTTATGCATGCCCTTAGTCATCAATGAATACTATTCATATATTGTAAAAACAATGCTGATCAATGATATCCATTTCTTTTCACAGGGGGTGCTATAAGCTTGTTAGCTTTGAATAGCTTGTTTATCTTAGTCCATAAACACAATTTGTAAGTATTCCTGTTTTCAGGTATAAATTTATCTTTTATGGCAATATTTGAGATATGTTTAAGATACATGTATAACAAATCCATCTCCATTTTAAATTTGCATGGTATTTTATTTACAGAGATTACCCAGATTTCTATCAGAAGTTATATGCTTTGTTTGAACCCGGTGTTCTTCATGTGAAATACAGAGCCCGATTTTTCTATCTTGCTGATCTATTTCTATCATCAACGTAAGTTTCAGAAAATTAAAATTGTTCACATTAGAGCAGAATTTCATTGTTGCAATCCATATCAATCCAATACATGATCTGCTTGTAAAATGAAATCCAAGTTAAAAAAAAAACTGAAAATTCATGACAAGACTTGAATTCATTAATGATGAAAATGTCAGGTTTTTGAATGTATGTTTCAGACACTTACCAGCTGCAATGGTAGCTGCATTTGCAAAGAGACTGGCCAGAATCTCTTTGACAGCCCCAGCAAGTGCTCTGATGGTCACCATTCCATTTATTTATAATCTTATCAGCAGACACCCTAACTGTAAAATTCTCATCCATAGGGAATCTCCCACTGGTAAGTTATGTATCAAATTATTTAATTCATATGGAACTTACCACTGGTAAGTTGTGTCAAATCATAATAATCATAGGAAACCTACCACTGGTAAATCACATGTCAGATCTTAAGGTACTCCGATCCTCAGGTTCTGAAAATCAGCTTTTAAGTAATTTAAAATGCTCACAAAAATGTCTCTGATTTCACATAGTAACGTGAATTTACCCATGGAATTTCTTCAAAGTTCATCATTATAGTTAATCATATTATACAGGGAAAATTAACAAATCTAAACTATATTTTCAGGAAATGCGAATATAAACACCAGCTATGCATTTTCTAATTGAAAATAGATCAACAAATATAATTCAGGATAGAAAGATATAGGTATCCAGGCATTTGGAGAAAATTGCATCTTTTTTATGCTTTTACAGTATTTTAGTTCTTTTTTTTTTACTTCAATTTCCATATAATACATAGTGTAAAAAGTTTGTGCTATCATTGCTAGGCATCACATATCACATCTAATTTCATATCATACTAATAAGCTGTGGTATCTAATGCTAGACTACTGGAAATTCGATTTCTCTGAAAATGAATTCATTTTTTTTTGTTTTATGGGGTACAAATGTCAACTTTTTTACAAGACAGTTTCTAAGACTTAAAAGAACCTTGAATCATATTAAGATGCATAAAATGAAAATTGCTGCACAAAAAATATCAATTTCAAGCTTCATTTTGAGACTTTTTAAATAAAATAATAAATTTAAGAGTTATCCTTCCTTGCTGAGGATCGGATATCCTTAAAATTCATAAGGAAACTATCACTGGTATGTCATGTGTCAGATTCTTAACATTTATATGGAACCTACCTCTGGTAAGTCATTATTAAATTCTTTACATTCATAGGAGAACTTGCCATAGGTAAGTCATGTATCTGATTCTTAAATCCATAGGGCATCCCCCACTTGAAAGTCATGTATCAGATTTTATATTCATAGAGAATCTCCCACTGGTAAGTCATGTATCAGATTGATTACACAGGAAATTTTCCACTGGTAAGAGGTGTCAGATCTTAAGCTACACTAGAGATCTCCCACAAGTAATCATACGTCAGGTCTGAACACCACTGGGAAGTAGTTCATTATATCTTAAAATTATTAACATTCACAGGGAATCCTAGGAAGGTATTTGTCAAATCTTTTTATACAGTATGGGGAATTTCCCTCTGGTAAGTTGTATCTAATCTGAACACACATGGAATTCCAGTCTTTACATGATTTGAAATATCCCACTAGTAGCTCATGCACACATGCAAGCATACCAAGATATGGTGGTTCTTAGATGTATCATACATAGGGAAACACCAACTGGTAAGTAAGGTGCAAGATCTTAACACTTATGCAGGGAATGTCAGTAAAGTAAGTATCAAATCTTTTCATAAATGGGGAATTTCCCTGTGGTAAGTTATGTCTGACCTGAACATGGAATGTAAGTCATATCCAAGTTCTTTGCATAATATCTATTGGTTGCTCATGTGCCAGATCTTAGCATACCAAGATGTCCCATATCTTATCATACAATGTACAAAGGGAAAGTCCCACTGTTAAGTAAGGTGCCAGTTCTTATACAGTTACAGGAAGTCTCCCATTGGAAGATACTGATCTTGATATACATGTACACAGGAAATGTCCCACTGGCAAGTAATTTCTCATTTAGCAACACATATATGTATACCAGCTCTACTTTTACAATTAAACTACATTACAGAATTACAGGAGGATCCTTACTGCCAAGAAGAACCAGATCCAGTCAAAAGCAAGGCCATAGAAAGTTCATTGTGGGAACTTAAGGTAAAATAAGAAAAAATAATTTTGATAGAGTTGTGCCCTCTGTGTTTCATTACACAATACACTGATGCTACTGTATGGCAGCTCAAAGCCAAGGTTTAAGTTTTTACAATGTAGGTCAAACTCCAAGGTCAAGAGTTCAAAAATGGTGGTACCCAAAAAGGTCTTGTCACAAGGAATACATATATGAAACATGAAAGCCCTAGCACCAAACATTCAAAAGTTATGGGCAAGGTTTAAATTTTTGTGGACAAACAAATAACAGACAGACCAAAAACTATATGCCCCTGAATCCAAGATTATGGGGGCTTAAAAAAAGGGCCAGATGCTTGTATACATCTTACAGAAAGTGTCCTTCTCATCAATAACATACATCCACTTTTACTTTACAGACACTGCAGAGCCATTATCACCCTGATGTGGCTAAGAAGGCCCAGAGAATGGACCAGCCCATAACAAAGGAGGAAATTCCATTGGCAGACCTTCTGGAAACTTCGTACAATGATGTAAGGATAGTTACATTTTCTATGAATTAAATTTACCACCAACATGCAAAAATTCTGAAAATCTCTGATGAAATACATGTATGTTACTTGACTTGGTAGTAAGATGTATTTATTCTCTGTACAAGGCATCCCCAGACCTACTTTTGACATAGCTCATACTGAGTAATTTCAATTTATAGACCAGTTGCCCCATACCAGTTTATAAGGAGAAAGTCACTTTTGAAAGATTAATACTGACCACAGTTTCAAGATTTTCATTGGATATTGCAAAACTTTAAGGCCTAAAATTTTATTTCTTTTGTTTCAGCTTTTTGTAAAAGAAACCAAGAAGAAAGTAAAGCATGCTCCTATGAACTTTAACCCTCCAGAGGGAATTATGGGACTATCAAGTGACAAATTGAATCTGTGCTGGACATTAGAATGAATTTTTTAAATAAATTGTTATCGTTGATTGACTTGTTAGTTTTTTTTTCTCCTCAAAATGTAAATTTAACTGTACTTTAATATTAGTATTGTGACCCTAAACAAGAAATAGTTTACGAAGAAATTTTTAAGTGGGGGTCATTTTAGTGAAATTCATTCACAAGGCTCAACAAGATCAATCCCACAAAAATTTCTTTACAGTAAGGAATTTTGTGAGATTAATGGGGGTTATTGGTGCATAAATCGTACAGACTTGACACATTTCATGAAGTGTGCTAGCACTTCCTGAAAAATATGCCTATATGACAACAATAGCAAAAAAAAAAAAAAAAAAAAAAAAAAACATTTACAGCAAGGATTTCAGTCCGTAAATTTGAACAAAATATTAAGAGACCAGAATTCTAACATTCTGCATTAAACAGTCCAAGTTGATGAAGGAAAAAACATCTGGACTCCAATTTGTAAAACTTTTAACATCTACTTTCTGCAACTTTTGTTTAGTATTCTTGTAGTGGGAGTACATATAAGAAGACATATTGGGGAAATACTGTAGATCACCAAATTTTCCCGACACCTTATTTTTGTGAGATAGATATTTGTTATTTATAAGAGACAACATTTTCACGAAAGCTGGTTATTGCTGTATGTATCCTATGCTAATGAAAATATACGTGAGAGTGAAATTTTCATGAGCAGACCACACTGCATAATAAAGCAAAAATAAAGTTCTTGGGAATAAACAGTGTTTTACAGTAGTTCCTCCATGATTTGTACATGTAAAGTGATACCACTCATACTGTCAAAAAATTTCATAGTCTTCTTAAAGTATATAAAACATGACCTTATGATGGAGCACTACATATCAGTTGATTTGTTTGCACTTACCCTGAGAGGAACTAATAAAAGCATCAAACCAATTTCTTGGTTTTAAATAATATATTAAAACTTTTCATTGTAACAATAACCTGTTTCATTATTCATTAATAAGTAGACAAAACAACAAAAGTCATTAAAATACCAGATATATGTGGATTTTATCACAGCCATTTTTTTTGTGTGTGTGTTTTGAATGAATTTACTGTGCTAACTTATCCAACACAGAAATTTATTGTCACAGGAATTGGTCAAATCCACAATATCAAGGAATTTTGATACATGTATAAAGCACTATCTCCATTCAACCAGTTCTCAAGAGGTCTGCTGAGCTGTTGCTAGAGCATCCTTGTACATAGAAAATCCTAGAATTTCATTGGCAAACATTTCCTCTGTGACATTAACTGGCAGGTTTTGATCTATAATGTCACCAGCTGTTGAAGAGTCAAATTCCTGTAGTTCACTACTGCCGCCCTCTGCGTTGAATCCTAGCAGGGTCGTTAGATACTCGGCTAATTCATACTCTGTCATGTGTTCACCTAAAGAAGAAATGTTACTTTAATGTTGATTTGTGTATGGATGATGGAAATAAAAAAAATTGGAAATACAGGTACATATGCAAAAATTTGAAATGTCATTTTAGTGCATTTTGCCACAGGCAAGACTAGTCCCACTCCTTGATTCTGAAACAACTGTCTTCAAACATTTAGACTAAATTACTTACAAATTAAGATAAATATGCTCTTCAGTCATGAGAGTATAAGCAAATCGGAAAGATGGTTAGCAAAGATACTGTATCTGCACATTTCTTTTTTTCATGATAGTATAACATTGTGCTTTATTATATTTTCATTTCACCACATTTGTAGCTTTATGAATCTTATTGAGCAAAAAACTGTCAACAAATTTCTATACCTTTGGTTTGCAGGAGATCCAGTAGGTATCCCCTCTCAATGGCATTGCCTTGAGTAGAGGGTACACCAAGTGTTTGGAAAGCATGTACAAGTTTCTGGGGATCTAATCCAAATGCTGGTCTATGGTTTATGTACACTAAGGAAAAAAAGCAAAAGAAGAATATAAAAATTTTGTTCACTGTAGGTGATGGATTTCTAAAGCATTTTTTACAGTATGTAGAATTGCAAAAAAGTATATATATTGAAGAAAACAGATATGCCTACATTTGATGAAGTCTCCCAGGTCAATATCTTCTACATATTGCCCTGTCTCCACATAGCGACTAAACTTCACCTCATTTAACATGTCTTCAATCTGGAAATAAAAATGTCATCAATGTTAACATTTTACTAATTCTGAAGTGGATTCATGAAAAATTACAATTATAATGTAAATGTAGATGTACAGTAAAGCAAGCTTATAACAAAGTGCCAGGGATGGATAATTTTGCTTCATTACAAGTGTAATTTATTGAATCTGTTAGGCTCACAATATATTTAAAGACATTAGGATTGAAAATCACTTCGCTGAAATCACTTTGTTATATATCTGTTCGCTATAAGTATAAGTAATGCTTTACTGTACATGTATATGTTGTAAACAGTTTTTACACAAGAAAAACTTCATAATAATTAGATTTTTTTCAAGATTGGTCTACTGACCTCTTGTTCTGAGGGGTAGAAACCCATGGCCCTCATGACAAAGGGAACTTCTGTGAGGGGGATCTTAACTGACAACTCTCTCCTCTCCATAGCATTCACTCCCTGGCTGTAAGTATCAAAAATACAACATTAAATGTGGCCAGAAGAATAAATCATACCATTTTATTGGAATATGACACAAAACAAGAAGTCTCTGTATTTCCATAAATGTTGGTTTGTAAATATTCTATTAAAAAAAAATCGCAGATAAAACTGTGAATAAGGAGCAGTATGTATGTTGTAATGAAACACTCACTTTCTGATTTGTGCATAATAGAAGTAATCCTCCAATTCTGCAAACAGCTCCCCCTCCCGACCTCCATCTAACAGTCCATAGAATGGGATCAGATCCTCTCCACCTAACTTAGACTGGGCTTCTAGGGCACTATTGAACAAACCAAAACTAACAGTGATTATCATTTACAAAACTGAGGTGGAACAGTGAACAATTTACCACTGATAATTGATAAATATTTTGTCAATTTTAAATCTATTTTCATCTACCAATTTTCTTTATCAGACCACCAATATTTTTTTCTAAAATGTATATTAAACGTTTTACTACAGTATCTACACATACAGCTTTTTAAAGAAACAGAATCTTACTTGATATTGATTTCCCACATGTGGACAGATGCATCAGTACCACCAGCAGAAAACAAGTATTTCCCATCATAGCTGCAGACAAGGTTTGAAACCTAAAATTGGCAGAATAAAAGTTGCTTTATAACAGACAAAAATAGAAATTAAATTTAAAAAAAAAAATTGGAGACAAAATGTTACTACTGATGTTCAGTATGTAAATCAAATGAGAATTTAAACCTGCATACCCCAGCTGGGTGACCAATGAGAGCCATTGCATCATGTGGGTTGCCACACAGAGGAAGTATATGGAGTCCTATTTTGTCATCGGTAATATAAGCTAGGTACCGTTTGTCTTTGATTGGATCCTTAGTTGGCACAACAGCAATTCTGTAAGAGAGAAAAATTTCAGTTTAACATAGCAATTTCTTTAGAACATTATCACAAATAATCAATAAATTCTAAATTACTGATGGGCAACTACTTTATTTTAATTAGTGGTTCAGCAAGAGTTGTTTCCCTTAAAATCTTACTTTTTGATAGGAGATCCATAAGTTGGTCCTAGTAATGTCTTCCTGCACATTTTAGTTGTGGCATTGTATAATTTGAACTTGTACTGGTCATTGGCAGTCACAATGAAGTGTTCCTTTGTAATTGGAGGGTACCAGGTCAGACACTGGGGAACAGCACTTTGCTCTATCCTGTCAGAGCTGGTTATCTTCAAGCTGTCTTTTGAGCTGTTTTCCAAATCATATTCAACCTGAAATTAGAACAAAGTATACATATAAATCATCATCTTACACAAAATTTACATAAAATGTCTAAAATTAATTCATTACATACTTTACCTATATACTTGGGAGGGGAAAGAGGGAACAAGCAGAGATATATCTATGACTATAGTAATGATAGTGGTTTTACACTCATGGGCACACCACACTAAATATTAAAATGACATGAATACTCCTAATGAATAGTTATGCTTGAATATTTTCAGTAGTTCTTTTCAATTCATCAATCAATTAGCTGTTGAAATCTTACCAGCACTCGATCCTTGCCCAAAGACAGGAGGCGGGGCTGGTTAGAATCTAGATGGACCCCAAAGATAATATCCTGTATGTCTTTGTAATGGGCCCTGTATCTACCCAGGTAACCATAGGGATCGTCATGGAGGTGCTGTCTCTTAAATACACTAATTGTGTATTCTCCATCCTATACAACAAATTAACAGCATTATATTCACATGTAAATAGACAAATAAGAGAAAGAGTTACATTTGGCTCCGACCATAAATTGTATTACTTGACAGAAAGTAAAAAATTTATTAAATCTGACGGTTTTCATTTATTTTACAAAGGTATTAGTATTTACACAGTGGTCAGAAGACAACAAAATGATGTACTTTATACAGATGACACTACCGATACTTACAGCTGTGGCTAGGTACTGTGAATTGTGGGAGAATGCTATATGAGTGATGCTGTATCTAGCATATCTAAAGGGCTCTGCTGTCTGGTCTTCTAGTGTTATAGAGTCTAAAACTCTCACAGATCCATTAACAAAACCAACAGCTGAAAGATGGAAAATCAATTTTAAATTTACCCTTTTTAATAATAAAATCACATACAGTAAATTTCTTAATTTGAAAACATTCTATTATTTTTATTTTTTTAATTGTGGACTTACCTATATAGGCTCCTTTGGGATCAAATGCACAGCATCTGATCAAGCTATTTTTATCGAATTGTCTGGAGACCATCACTTGTCTAAAAAACACATTCAATTAATGCATCTTTAAATTCTTGTAGAGTGAAGAATGTGTATATTTACCCATATTTTGCATGTACAGATAAACAAATATCAAACTGAATTCAAATAATGGCAGAAAACTTACTTCTTTTCATAATCCCAAATTTTCAGAAGTCCAGAGTAGCTTCCTATCACAACATAGGGCCTGATTTGAAGAAAAAAGGAAAAATCGTATACATGTACATGTATTAGCCACTTATGTTTTCAATGATTCACTTTATTGATGTAGTTTGACATGAATTATTTTACACACCTCTTTCAATAGGCATAAATGAATTCTTTTTTGTTTTAAATTACAACTATGCATTGTAAAGTAAATTATTTTTAACATTTACTCTTTCTGTTGCCATTAATTTATAAGATTTTTTTACCCAATAATTTTGCTGGTAAACAAAAAATATGCATGTTAAAGGTTAAAAAAAACTGTTTTCATATTAATGATTTAGATATGGGAAAAATGTTTCACAAATTAACAAAAATTGATCTATTCTAGCTCCGTCATATTTCTATACAGGTTGTACTTACAGTGAAGGATGTGAAGCGAGTGCATGGATTGCAGAATCATGCTCTCTGTGAATGACCTTCACCTTTGTTCCATCAGCTGTTACACTTCCAAATATGGCAATACTGCTACCCACTACAAAGTCCTTGATGACAAATTTTCTTGCTTCTATTGTAGCATCAGGTGGATAATTTGTTCCTTCTTTTGCACTAAAAAGTTAAGTGTCTAATTGCTATATGGCATAGTTCCTACTCCAAAATTTTTCACATTTTTAATAATTTAATTTTTCATAACATTTTCAGTTTTGGAGATTAATAAACTGATCTTAAATTCATACTTACACTGGTTCAAAATTGGGATAAAATGCAAAAGTAATGGAGGTCACTGGTCCTAAGTGGAAGTCCTGATACCTACATAATTTACATAGAGAATATTAAACTAAAATATCATAAACAAAATTAATTACAACAAATGTTCCAGTTGAAAGAAAAATCTTCTTACCAATGGACAAGTTTTAAACTCTGATCAAAGAACTTAACATGGCCGGCCATATCTCCAACAACAATAAAACTACAATAGGAAAAACAGAAAATGGAACATGAAAATGTTATCAAAATTATCAGAATCATATATTGAATAATAAGAATCATAAAAATACTCTCTCAAAAAGCATTAGATAACATTAGAAAAATTGAGTATCTTTAGAATACATTCTCAGCTTATTATGCACTCAGAATAAGTTACTAATAATTGGAATTTTACTTTTCTGTTGTTGTGAGAACATTGATTCCTCTCTCTTGAAGTCTGATGATCTTTAATGCTTTCTTATCTGCAGAAGGCTGGGCATTTTTCACTGCAAAAAAAAGCATGTTTTCTTCTACTTTTTTTTTTTAAAAAAACTTGTTCATCATTTTATAGTTTGTAACAATATCTTCTGTACAGTGGAAAATAATGAAAAGCATTCTAATTTACACTTAGTAAGTGGTTTGTTGGTGTCCCAGACCACTAGATTCCCTATAGAGGTGGATGTCAGTACCCTTGTACTGTTTTTCTGGAAGATGGACTGACTGTAACGACCCACAGGTTTGTTGAAGTCCTGGTCTGTTAGGGGAGGAGCAAAATATTCCATGTGATTGTCACTCTGAAAGAGCAATCAATATATGAAATTTACATTATGGAATACACATCAGTAATGCTGACTTCCTAATACACATTCTGAATTTTTATTATCCATTACAATAATTCAGATGTAGAACTTACCCACTGATAGAATATAACTTGAGAGTCACTATTTGACACAAGGAAATGAATGTCATCAGGATTAAAATGAATGAACGACTGTACACCATAGCTAGGGTTTAATTCTGCAGTACATAGAGGAGTGTCCCCATCCACTGTCCAGTTCCAAATAGATAAAACCTATAGGTAAGTAAAGTAAGTAACTCAGTCATTATAGTAACTTGCTTTATTCTGTACAACCACAATGTTTTATAATGAGAATTCAACATCTGGCCCACTGGGCAACATAACAACATAATAGTCAATGCAAGTATGTATGCTACAGTGGTATTACAATGATGATAACCAAGATGCAGTATTCAGGCAAGAGATTTTTTTTTATAATGCATTCATATGTGCTTCCATGGAGTAACAGATCTAAACCTTACCTGTGTTGGTGCTGCACTCAGTGTTGCCAAATATCTTGCATCTGGTGTCATTGCCATAGCAACAACACCCCCATTTGGGTTGGTATCAAAAATTGTTTGCACAGGAACTCTGAATTTGAAAAAAAAAGTTTTATTTATTTATGCACTTTTTTCTGAGCTAAGAAAATGAGATCAAACAAAATGTATTGTGGTACCTGTTAATACATGTATGAGTGCAAAATGAAAATAACACAATCTTCACTTCCTTAGTATATTCCATGTACAGTATTTACATAATAAAACATGTTCTCTGCTATTTACCCTGTGTATGTGTCCCAAACAATAACTGTTGAGTCTTGCCCTTTGTCTCCGGTTGCCAACCATCTCTTGTCCTCACTCACACAGGTACTGGTCAAGGGATTTATCTACACAATGCAAACATTTTAATAAGAATGGCACTCACTCATATGGATAATCAAATCAAAGTTAGTCTTTATCATTAAATTTGATTTCTTACTTAACAAAAGAAATCTTATGAACTTTTATACAATTACATGTACGTGTATAACAAAGACCAGTTATGCACTGGAGCTATATTTTTTGATTCATTTAGGAATTTTAAGTGCAGAAATACAACCCAAGAAATATTCAATGAAATAGGTAATACTTACATGTCCTTGTAAAATGTGTTGTCTATTGTTTTCAAAATCATAAAGTACTCCAACATGTGCACATGCATACATAATAAGTTTTCTTGTATTGTCTGTGAGATTTAAGACTGGGATATTTCTGTTCAGACCAAATGACCAAATAACATTCTGAAAATGCAAGAAACCCCATTAAGCATATGAATGTTTAAAAATCCAAATAAAAGATTAAAGATCAATAAAAAATCTTATTTGAAAAGAGAGAGAGAGACTCAATTGATGAATATATAATATTGATTATGGTATATTATTCAGAAAATGTTACAATATATTAACTTACTAGAGCAGTAGTTGACATTGTCCCTTCAAGACCTTCACCAGTAACCTCAGACTTTTCTGGTGATGGAATCTTTGGTGCACTAGGAATAACAGCTGGTGCATCTTGTCCTTGACTCTGATCTTGGACTGTCTCTGTGTTGGGTGGAGGTGAAGGCACTTTAACAGATGGAGGTTGTGTATCAACTGTTTGCTGTTCACTTTGTGCACCGGTTTCAGTACCTCCCTCTGGTGATCTTCTATCTGAGACAGCCTCAGCTGGTTCCTCTTTGGTTTTGGGTGGTTCTGACACCTGTTCTTCCTCTTTCTCTTGATCTGGTTGGGTCTTTTCTTGTTGCTCCTCTGTTTCTGTTTTGGATTCAGCTTCATCGGGCTTAGACTCTTCTGTTACTTCCTTTTCTTCGTCAGGTTTTTGTTCCGTTGTTTCTTCATCATTTGGTGCAGTGTCCTCTGCTTGTTTCTCTTCAACTGGAGATGGCGCCTTCTCAGCAGCCTCATCTTGAACAGGACTCTTTTTTCCCTCCTCGTCTGCCATTGTCACTATCTAATTTGTATCATGAAAAGAATATGTAAAATAGTTTACGGATTTATCACTGTATGCTGAAAGTAAGAAATCGCATTTAAAATGCTAATTCTTTAACATCAACTTACTAGTGCTTTGCCTGCCCTAGCAACACTGTTTACATCTAATTGCGCATGCGCAATTACCAGAAATAAGATTGCTTTAGATTTACGACATAAAAAATTTCGATTAGTATCACCCACTTAAAAATTTAAGTTAGATAAGACGGTTAATTATGGATAATTTTATGTGTTTATTAGGTAAATTTTAACCATTACTCTTAGATAAGGAAACTTTTTGTATTTACGGTAGCTGCAATATATTCGGAATTCATCTAATTTTATCATTGCGTGATGGAGGAGCCTGGGGAAATAAATAAGGATGGATACTGACTGGGAAATATTGAGAGAATATGCTTACACCATCGCATTTTCTTTTGTAATTTTTTCCTTGCTTGTTTATCTTTTTGTTGGATTTCTGAGACGCTTATCAATCACACCAAAGGTCCCCATTTCGGTGCAGAAAGTGTTGATTATCACTGCCCATCCAGATGATGAATGCATGTTTTTCTCACCAACCATCCAATCGTTAATAAACTCAGGGAATTTTGTTCACATCTTGTGTCTTTCTAATGGTATGTGTGTTTGGAGATATAATTTTTATTTGTATATATGTGTATTTATCTGTTTCTAGGTGAAGCCCTGCTAAATCAGTAATGCTCTGCTTGTACATGCATTCCAAAGCCCTCTGTCTCTGCCTCCTTGAATGTTATGCAATGAATGTCTTAGTCTTGAATTTCTGCAAGTTAATGCAGCAAAGTGTTAATACAGTTTAAGTATACAAGATTTTAACCCTGAAGGTCAGATCATCTATCATCATCAAGAAGTTACTTTTATGGACAATATTGCTTGAATTAACTTGCAATATCTATTTTTAATTACATTAGGAATCCTGCATCATCATCGATTGATCAGCTTAAGATTTCCAATAAAAAATTAATCTTAAATTGTATTCACACTAAATAGTTAATACTGATGGAACATTGAAATTTCAGTGTGATTGAAAGGAATTTGAAGATCATTATATTTATTTATCTTGTACTTTTACTATTGAAATTAATATTTGAATTTTCTAATTAATTTTAATGCTACTCTTATTTTTTTTTTCTTTCAGAAATTATATAAATTTTAGCATTGTTTGTTTTTTTTCTGAAGGAAATTTTTATGGCTTAGGAAAAACCAGATCACTTGAATTATTCAGCAGCTGTGAAACATTAGGCGTTCCTCTTAGAAATGTGTATTTATTCAATCACAGGTAAGTTATGGAATAAATTTTTTAAAAAATTAAAAATAATGTTTAAATAATCATCACTCAATGTAAATTAAAAAAAAAAGTGAAAGGTGTTTAAAATTCTTTTTCATGTTGTATGCCATTGTAGTGACTTGCAAGATCATCCTGCACATCCATGGAAAATAAGAGATGTTGAGAAAATCATACTGCCTGTCATGTACTATTTACAGCCACACTTGGTAAGATGTTGCACGATAGAGGGAATGTTTTATTCATCTTCCCACTCTTGTACACATAGCTTATATGCTCAGCCGTGCATGTTTTTATTTCAGTGACAAATGCATAGCAATTACTGTGAAGAGTACATGGCATTTTTGTCTTATATTATTAGGATTTCATTTTAAATTATGAATATATCATTGTCATTTTAGTAAGAAGTTAGCTAAAAAAAATTCATAAATAAAATTTGTTTTAGAATTTACTAAACATTGACATCCACATGCTCATTTCACTCATGTTTACATGTGCATTGATTTGTGTATTATATTTTATAAAATATAGTCAAACCTCACTATTTTTAAGGTAATGGGACTTTTGAAAAACTGAGAGAAATTCAAATTTGAATATTGGAGTTGAAACTTAAAAATCATAATATGATTGAGACAGTTTTTGCGAATCCCTTTTGGTATTCACCATATGAATATTTAAAATACAGATGCTCATCTCTCTGAAAATTTGGATTTGTTTTGTTGAAGTACATGGATAATCTGAAATGTGGAACCTTTTTTTTTTAAAATGAAATAAACACTCTTAATGTACCTCTTCTGTTTTAGGTCATAACATTTGATAATTATGGTGTAAGTGGTCACAGCAATCACATTTCAATTCATGATGCACTACAGTGAGTATTTTTCATTATCCCTATGTAAAATTCAAATATAAATGCCATGATCATATTGATTTTTTAAATTATCGATTAGTTCAAACTAACTAATAATTTTAGTAATTGAACTTCAATCATTAATTAATAAGTTCGGATGTTCACTATTCATATTATTGTTCAAGTTAAACGATAAATACAACTGCATCAGTAACAGTAATTTATTTCTCAATTATGTTATTGGTGGTTTTACCTAGTTTCATGCACTTCAAAATTCTAAGGAGTTCACTGCCCTTGTTTTAAAGAGCAGAAATTTCCCTTTTAAAAGCCATTAATCATCTATTAAAAAAAAAAAACAAACTCAGCATTCAATAAAATGCCAAGATATTGCATCAAATATCCTGTTAGTTTTAATAGCACCAGGTAATTGATGTGATAACATTTTCAATTTATTGCAGAAGTTTATGTAACAAAAGAATTCTTCCTAACAGTAAGTTTTTATTCAGTAAATTCATAGCTCTTATTACTTATTAAATATGATAATTTTTGTTTGCTTATTTATTTTTGACCACTGTCATTAAATGACACATGGAGAAATATAGTCTAATGCCTTTGTTTTAGCTTTCTTCTTTTTGAAAATGATAGGAAGATACCTCGCTGATTTTAATTTTACAATCAAGTATGGAATAATTTCAAAATTATATGGCAATTTTTTCTTATTTTACAAATGGATATTAAAAAAATTTAATGAAATAAAATCTTTAGGATTTGGCTTTCAGATATGCGGGCATTCCAGCTACAAAGCACCAGTATTCTTCGGAAATATGTCTCAGTTTTAGATCTTCCTTTAACTCTCTTAACATCCAAGTTTTTGGCTGTTGTATCACCTTGGGGATTATTAAAAGGATGGGCAAGTAACTTTGAATTTCTTGTAGCAATTTAAATTTAAAAATAAAGACGAGTTTTGAGAAGGATTTGAAAGCTTTTGAAAGAGTATTTTTTATTTAATATTTACATTTCCAAATATTTTTCCTTAAGATTCTTTGCAATTTAGAAAAAGTTCACGTTCTCATGAACTATTGTGGGATGAGTAATATTTCCATTGTGACGTAATTGAAGTCAAAAAATAGTGCAAACTTTTTTTTCAAAAATGATTGTTGAATGACAAAAATATGTGGCAAGTCATCAGAAAAATAATGTAAATATAAGATATGAATTTGATTTTTGATAATTCATGAGGTACATGAACTACAACACTTCACGCCTGCATATTTATCATGAAGCGCTAACATGCTTCTTGAAATATGCCGGCGTGAAGCGTCGTAGTTCATGTTCTCATGAATTCTCAAAAATTAAATTCATTTCTTAAGAAAACTTTTATGAGTGATGTATTTTGATGCATGTTCTTATTAGAAATGAATATTCATGCATACATGCATGTGCTGTGAAAATGAAGTCAGACACAATGACAGCCCAAAATTGACATGCATATTAGACACTTAACCTTTCACTGAGCAAAATTTACGTTCAGTTGTAAATATCGAGTAATTAACATTCTTTCAAAGAGTTATCACAGAGAAATAAATTGTTCATAAAGCTTAACTGATATTTTTCTGTGATTTCAGTGGGCCATGTTGAATCATTGGAGCCAGTTTGTGTGGTTCAGGGCCCTGTACATTGTATTCTCTAGATACATGCTAATAAACACACTGGAGGAAATTCTCCCTCAAGAAGTATGTCCCTCAGAAATGGAGGAGGAGCAACCAAAGAAACAAAAAAGCAAAGAGCATGGGGAACCCAAACCAAAAAGGAGAAGGAAAAACTGAGAGGGGGATTAGATTTATAGATATTGATTAAAATGTTTTGTAGTAATGAACTAAACCTCAGGCTATTTTATGTGAATGTATAATACAGTAAAACATGGTTACATTGAAAACACTTACAATGAATACAAACAAAGTGATTTTCAGATCCTATATTTTGAAAACATATTATTAAATAAACAGATATAACAAATCAAAACAGTTCCTCCTTGGCACTTCACTATAAGCATGTTTTACTGTATGTAATAACATTTTATAAGGGGTAAGGGAGAGATTTATACATGGATGGAATCATAATAAAAATGAACTAAAGAATAAAGGCAGCACTATACCATGTGATTAGAATGTAATTAAAATTTTGTAAGTAGTCTTCCTACAGTATTTTGTGCTGTAATTTTAATTTTCCCACCTGTACATTACATTTGAGTTACTTGCCTTTCCAACAAAACTTTCTCCTTTTCCAAGATATTAGAGAGGTTGAGATCTTAAACTTGTACGCGTAAGTGTACGTGTAGATATACTTTGACGTACATGTACACGTTTTTGTAATTTGACTTTGATTTTAAATCCTGTGTAACATGAACGTGTACATTGCGATCGATGTCTCCGTTTCAACTATTTGGTCAATTTGTGACATCACTCTGACTTTAGCCAGTAACTAAAAGATGGTTGGAATAAGTGCTCCTGAAACTAAACATCCTAAATAATGTACAACAGTTATGTTTTCACACATAAATTGACAAATTTTTATTGTAAAAGCTACAGGTTTACACTTACGTGTAGATGCCACTCTACACGTTGTAGGAACGTGAAGACAACTTGTCATCACTAAAACTGATGACGTAATACACAAGGAACCTAGTGAATTCCCCTACTAGACATACCCATACACGTATGAAATCTCAACCTCTCTATTGTAATAAGATCATGTGTAGTATTTTTATAGTGTTTTAAACACAAAACTGGAAAATGTACTTGTATGAAGTACTAAATTCAATGAAACTGTAAACATTACATTGCTATATAATTGGACATTAGAAAAAGGAAATTACTTGAACAACAATGAACTTTTATTTCAGTTTTTATTACTTGTACATGTATTTCATTTTTAATTAACTTAATATTGTTACAATTTGATAATGTATACTCAGTTTATATTGCCATTAATCTTTGCCTTATAGAACAGAAAATGTTCTTAATGATATGCATTTGCTATAAACTAACTTTTATTTGGGGCTGCTAACTAGTAATCTGGCGAACCCCTGATGTCAATTAAAATTTTGCAAAAATGAACGTTCAGTATGAAAGACTTTATATAAACTAACTTCTAAGGAACATTATTAAAAAAGTGATTCGACAAATTTTTTTTGTGATTTAAAGGTTACCATGAAACTCAAGTAATTTCTCATAAGCAAATGAAAGTTGGTTTACAGTAAGTTGATTTGTTGCATTTCCATTATATGTGCAATATTGGATGTCTTCTATAGAATTTTGTGTTGTTCATGTTGGTGCTTGGATTTACATGTATGTCTTATGATATCCTGGGTGAAGTCTGCTTATGAGTTTTTTATATTTAACTTGTTTATGTTTTCTTATACATTTGCATAACTAGTCTTCGATGCCACCTCAGACCATCAGTTTTCAATATCTAGATCATATTTTGAATGAACACTTACACCAAATGGGTATTTAAAAAAAATTTGAGTATTGCATTACTTAAGATATGCTAAACCTTCTTATAGTACAATATTTAAAATGTATGAAACAGTTTTGGTTTCAATAATTGATAAACAATTTTTTTTGTAACTCATTGTAACTTATTTTAGAGGTAGTCATATTTTGGTACCATTAATTATTAACAATAAATGAAGATGAAGGTTTAAAAACAAACACACAAACAAAGGAAAAACTTGTTAGTGCTAATTAATTATTGTGCCAATCACCACTGCCCTGTTTTGAATACTGTTATAAGTACATGTACAGTATATTCTCTCATTTGAACAAAAATGTTGAAAGGCACACATACTTTATTTTATTCGTTTTAGTAAAAAAAAAAAAACAGAACAAAACACCACACTCTGGATTTGTTTTTGTAATTCTGACCACGTTATTTTTATATTTGAATATGTGTACATATACTCTGTGATACCACAGCATATCATGGCTAATCAAAGTCGGTGGGGGTAGATATGAGGCATTATGAACATTAAACATTTTTACAGCTGGTTTATTATAGTTGTTGATATTAAAAAAAATATATGTATGGGTAAAAAGCCTGCAGTATGAAGCATTCTATTTTAGTATTTATTGTCTGTAGATTTTGATATTTTTTATACACAACCAATAAATTAAAACACCTTTTTTCCGTTGTTTTGTTTGTTTGTTTGTTTGTTGTTTTTTTTTTTTTTTTTTTTTTTTTGGTTCACATAAACAGTTGAGACGAGCTTATGCCAATCCCCAGGTGTTGGCATTGTATGATTAAGTTCATAAAGCCCTTCCTGGACCAAATTCACATGGATAATGCTTCCAGGGATGCTTACTACCAATAGTGATTTGGATAATTAAACAATATTTTATTCACAGAAGTGAATGGGATTGGGCAGCAGGCTAAGCCTATTTTAGCCCTCTTCTACATCAAGGTCAAGGTAAATAGAGCAAAGGGTAGAAATGTACCAAAAAGAACAGGAAAAAAAAGGAAAATTAGCAAAACTACAAAGAAAAATAAGCAAAATAACGGAAGTACCAGTTTGGAAATATTCAAAAATGCTATATGAATGACAGTGTTTATATAAATCGTTTTATTGTCGCTAAAAATGTATGTACAGCTTCAGATATTTGAATATTGATATTAAGTCCATGATTAGAACTACCATTTAATAATAGATCTACTAGTATTCAGAGAGATGGCACAATTTATAATATTAATGCACTGATGGAAAAAGTCTGTTGGAGTTGTATATTTTGGGCATACAAGAAAGTAATGGTAAGCATCTTCCTCAGAATCAGTGCAATGTTTACACACTGGAGTTTCTGATAAAAATTGGGTAAATAAGTCTGCCCTCAAATATTTTTTGCATTATTCCTTAACTGACAATACACTACTATTGCTGTTTTTGAGGTCAATACGATGATTTAGCCACCTGAGGAGTACAGTATTCACCGAGCCCCAAGGGCGAGATGAATACTTTACTTTGAAGGAGGCTAAATTATCTCACTGACTGAAAAACAGCAATAATTGTTTTAATATATGATTCAATGATTACATGATTAAAACTCATTAGGCAATCCATGTCATCTTAGGTGTTTACACTTTTTGAAGTCCTAACAAAGCACGCGAGAAGCAGGATTAAAATAAGCATATAGAATCCATTTAAAAAAAAAACGGGGGGGGGGGTGTTTAAAGGAAAATATCTGACAACTTATCGGGGAAAGAAAGCTTTGACCCCCCCCCGCCCCCCCCCCCCAAAAAAATAAAAATTTTCATATTTTAAAATTAAAAGTAAAAAAATTACGTTCAGAAAAAAGTTTTTTGGGGGGAACAGCCCCCCCCCCCGTATCCCCACACCCCACTCCAGATTTATGTGCCTGAATGTATTGTTCACCTGAGTAGTGGTGCAAGTGAAATAAATTTATAAAACTATTTGTATCAATTTGGAATCTCTCTTTCTATTTTTAGTCCAATGTAGAAAAAATAAATCCTTATATTCACCTGGAGGTCACGTGAACATAACGTTGTATTTTTTCTACAATGTTGGATCTCAGCCAATCAGATAGATAGGAATTATTCAAGCATATAATAACGTATTTTATTATATGATTGAATATTTCCTATCTCTCTGATTGGCTGACATCCCAAATTGATTTAGTCCAGAATCAGGCATATAGAATCGGAGGGGGTGCAGGGTGCTTGTCCCCCTTTTTTCTGAACGTAAATTTTTACTTTTAATTAGTTATAAAAATATTCACTGAAAGGCTGGTCCCCCGCTAAAGGACCTTAACAACACCCCCACCCCGAAATAGAATTTGAAGTTGGGAAAATTTTATTCTTGGAGGGGAGGGGGGGGGGGCTAGTTAAAGAATTTTTTTCCGGGTTTATAGTTATAAATTTTTTTCTTTGTAATGCCCCCTTCTTCAAAATCAATCCTTTTTACGTGCCTTGACATTTATTTTTTCTACATCGCACCTAGCTAGAGTAAATTTAGAAATTCCAAACTAATAAAACTGTTAGTGTTTATTCTAACCCCGCTTCTCTCATTGCGATTGGTTAGGACTTCAGCAAATGTAAACCACTAAGATGGCATGGATTGCTTAATGAGATTCTATCATTAAATCATTGAATCATACAATAAAACAATTATTGCTGTTGTTTTCAGTCAATACGATGATATAGCCACCTTCGAATTACACTATTCACTTCGTCCTTGGGATTCGATGAATATTGTACTCATTAGGTGGCTAAATTATCGTATTGATCTCAAAAACAGCAATAACTGTACAATATTAATTGTATTTCTTATTCCGAAATGAAAAAGTTCATTACTTTTACTACAAAAGTAGTATTTCAAAACACTCTTGAATGAAGATATTCCAGGAACATTTTTAATATAATGTGACAAAATATTCCATTGTTTGACTGTTGAAGGAAGAAAACATTCCATGTAAGATGTTCTTCTATTCCGAGGAATTTTGAATTGTACATCATTGGTTCTGAGATTGTGAGAATGACTTAATGGGCAATAAGGTTTTATTAAATCATACAAATATTGAGGTGAATAGCCATTTTATATAATTATATATTAACATGAAATTTTCTCCTTGTTTATTTCTAAAAGATCCCATCCTAATTTCCAATACAATTTTGAACGAGAAGAGTTTCGTCTTAATCCAGGGATAATTCTGCCTGCTTGACTTCAACTTGTATATCTTCTAAAAGAGAACAGTTTGTCCCGCATAACATCAGAATATTCCAGTAAAGGTCGAATAAATGCAAAATGCTTCTTAACAAGTATTTTACATGCAACCTTATATTTAAGCATTCTAAGAATGTTTAATCTTTTCGTACCTTTAATGTGCTCTATGTTTCCCGAAGTGAAAAGTATCTCAAATTTGATGAAATTCCATCAGAATTCAGGAAATTCGGTAAAATGTCCTACTTTGGCGCCCTCTTGTGCCCCCCCCCCCCCTGTACTCTTTGAATAAAAAATAGTGCTGGTTTTAAAACAAGCAACATTTAAAGTTCTTAACTACGAACTATCTAAATTTTTAACTGTGTTTTTATTTTAACATCAAATCAGGGGACAAAATTCAGCCATTACCATACCTTGTCCTTATCATAAAGTGATTCAACTAGATGAAACGCATTTAGCATATACTAGTAACTGAAAATGCTGACAAATACATAATTGTGTATAGCAATACAGAAAGCTGAGCTTTTGCAAATGGCCCTATCCGGACACCATAAGAAAGAGAAAAATATTTCAATGATGAATGATATAATCACTAAAATTGTTATGTTGCAAAGTGACTTGTCAACAACTTTGACAATCCAACAAATTTAGTGGTGTCCGGTAAAGGACATGTGTATCCAATATAAACACAAAGAGATTTTTATGCATAAAACCAATAAGGATTTAAATAAATTTCTTATACTCAAAGTATTTCATCAATGAATGATAAGAATACTATTATAAGGCGTCCTAGAGAAAATTTAATTTGTTGGCTTATCATAATAATGTAAAAATATATGAGAAAAAGCTTTAATTCAGAATCAAAGCAAGTGTTGCAGAGACATGCATGGAAAGCATACAAAGTTTTAAAAAACTCGATGTCGCTGTTTCTTTTTTCCTATAAGTGTAGCAATGCTGGTTAGCTTGCAAAATTCAGATATGCTTGTACAGAAAGAAGAAACCATGATTAATTCCAAACCTGTTCTGCATTTACAACACATGTAACAAGAATTTTGAATAATTTTACTTGAAGAAATCATGATGATCTATAGTTATTTTGTAAATTTGCCCAATATCTATAAAAACTCATTGCCTGAAGAAGATTGTAGTCTTAGCTCGTATATTTTCTTTACATTTCGGTTTGAATGGGAAAAAGAAATCCCTATGGACAAAATTAATTACGATATTCAAGGTGCAAAATGTCTAAATATAATGGCAGGTGAATTAACATAATAAAAAATGCATATCAGTTACTGGCAAAGATGAAATTCATACAAAAAAAATCTCTCAATTTCTTACAGAATATCGTTAACTTTAAACCCATATTGCGTCAGGGGACTCTAACCATTTCTTGATCCCAAGACCATCTTAAAATTCTGTGTTTAGGGTATTAATTAACATAAAAATTAAAGTACCTTAAAATGCGTTAAAATAAGGGAAAAAAAACTTGCAATTTATATAATACTAGAATGTTTCATTAAGAATTTCTAGATAATTATAAAAGATATTCTGTCATACACAAATGCTTATGATTTTTATAAAAATATTATTTAGTAAATTAAATATTTAAACATAAGTTCTCTATCAAATTATACATCATGATTATAACCTTTCGTTGAACACTTTATTCTCTATTTCAAAATTATCGAAGAAATATAACTGTCTTTTATTAAACCTATAGTATAATACACAGCACAAACATATTTACAGCTGTAGAATACTTAACATCAAAAGGGAAACAGAACGAAATGATCTGAATTGTTTATCAATGAGTTAGACCAAAACAAAACTTACAATAAAACATACTTCAAAGAAACTCAGTTCAACCGAGCCTACTTTTATGTTATTATAGAAAAAAAGAACAGTTCATACGAGCGGAAAAGTGCAATAAAGAAAGAGATTCTTATTGCTGTTTTTGCTTCGGATTGGTTTAGCTTCGTCTTTATGTAAGGACTCTTACGCAATTGAGTATAGTGGAACACACAGGCGACCAGTTTGAAGTGTTCAAAATGGATTACACATTAGTGTTCGGATTTCTATGCATTATTGCATAGACACTTGTTTCTATAACAAAAGTTTACTCCATATTATAAAAAGTACGACACTACCAAGGGTTTGGATATTTTTTGTTTCCAGCGTTTCGATGGAATGTTTTCTACTATTCCTATCTTTAATTTATATATATGGCACGACTGTCTTTATTTGCAAGTCTTTTCACACCACGAAATTCTAAATACTAATCTAGGACAGAATATGTGCGCGGATTTTGATTATCTAACACGCTTCAGGATGTTAAGAACCTAAATTAATAGCTGAATTTTGAGAATAGGTAGTGACGGTTCCTTCGACGAGCGCCCGACATTAGAGGTGAAGTTCACTGGTTTTCGGGTGAGATCATAAAATCAAGGTTCCGTGTCACAGTAGGCTTTGGCATTATAAAGAACCCTCATTGCTACGATCGAAAACACTTTGCATTGGTCAAAATTTGTGGCACTTCACCTAAGTATAGGTGACATTTCTATATTTGTGAAAAATTCTGTAATGGGAAGTTAAACAACATATACAATACTAGATAAATCTAAAAACAAATGTCCCAACAACAAAAAAGATAGATAAATATATAAATAAAGAAAAATAAAGTAATAAATAAATAGAAACAAAAAAGTTTATATATAAGCTTCAGGGACATTATTCTCAAAACATAAAAGTTGTCTAAAAATAATTTCCAATAGATGCTTCACATAAATCGTACTTGAAGTTCAGTTGTGAAATGACCCGGCGAGTTTTCCTTTGAAGTCAGCCGTACAATAACTGCGATACAGAACACTTTTAGTAGGCGTTTCTTATGCAAATGAGCAGAAACTGTACTGTATCTGCAAAATATCAACGATACAGTATGATTTATTTTTAGCGATGATGGAAAACTGAATCCGTATCTTAAATGATATTGACATAAGAATCAATCAAATCGTAAGATAGCGCTGTTAGTATTTATTCAAAATTTGAGATGAATTAAGAATAGAATTTTACAACGTAAAGTTACCAGTGGCGGATTCAAAGATTTTAGAAAGGAGAGAGTGGGGGCAGTACACAAATGGTTTTTTTCGGGGGAAAAAATGTCCTAACTGGAAAATCGGGGGTTTCGTAGGGGGGGGGTAGATTCATAATCAGGCCTGACACTATATGTGCGTGATCGTTTCGTGTTGATAAATTAAAAGTGTATACAAGTTTAGCAAACATAATTTACGAAAGGCAAAAAAATAAAAAGAAAAAACTCGAAAGGGGGGGATACCGACGCGCGTGAGTGAGTGCTGGATCTACCTTTCAGTTTGGTTCCTCTACATTCTTTTTTCAAACATGAAGGTAATATGTCCCCTTCCTTACATTTGTTTATTTCAATTTGGAGCATGTATGGACCGGTCGATGACATTGTCGGACATTTCTCTCAGAATACAACCTCCCCGACAGTGCTCCCCGAAACATTTTTGCTTCAAATACATTCCCATATATGATTCTTATGTATCAAAATGTTTTGCACTAAATTCGTAGCTAACATTTAAAAAAAAGTCAGCAAGAACTAAATAGAAAGGAATCAAATATAAATTAAATTTTGGGAAAAAATATTATATAATGCATCTCATAATTATAATTATTTAAATTTATAGATACCTGCACGTCCACCTCACTCGGCATTTCAGTTGCGATTGCTAAATATTGGGTACTAAATCAACTTTCCGCAAAATCATCTGATTGGTTGAGAGATATATAACCCAAAAACACATGTAAATTAGCGAGGTCATAAGAAAGGTCATGTCACAAGTCATTTAGAATACTCGTTTCCTACTGTATCGGAGATACAGGGCGGGGCCCGGCTCGAGCTATCGCTCTCGCCTTAAGCCCCGCCCTGTATCTCCGATACAGTAGGAAACTCGTACTCTAAATATAACTTGGAGCACTCTGTAAAGATGAAGTATATAAAAGTAAAGGGCATGGACCGCAAAGCGGAGCATCCCTTCTCAAAAGAGCATATGGATCCCGATATAAATTATTCCTTGCGCACCTTTTGTTACTCACGCACTCACTAACCAACACACACACAAGAGTGTTGCGAGGGGATAATAAGCCTTGATAACTTTGCAAGTAGAGCCAGACTTGCGTTATCTATGTTATATTTAGAGTACGAGTTTCCTACTGTATCGGAGATACAGGGCGGGGCTTAGGCGAGAGCGATAGTTCGAACCGGGCCCCGCCCTGTATCTCCAATACAGTAGGAAACTCGTACTCTAAATGACTTGTGACGTGACCTTTCTCATGACCTCGCTAATTTACATGTGTATTTGGGTATATATCTCTCAAACAATCAGATGATTTTGCAGAAAGTTGATTTAGTACCCCATTTTTAGCAATCGCAACTGAAATGCCGAGTGAGGTGGACGTGCAGGTATCTATCAATTTAAATAATTATAATTATGATGCATTATACGTGTTTTCCCAAAATTTAATTTATATTTGATTGCGTAGGTTTTTTTTCCTTTCTATTTAGCTCTTGCTGACCTTTTTTTTAATTTAAGCTACGAATTTAGTGTAAAACATTTTGATACATAAGAATCATGGGAATGTATTTGAAGCAAAAATGTTTCGGGGAGGTTGTACATGTATTCTGAGAGAAATGTCCGACAATGTCATCGACAGGTCATCATACATGTATATATACAAAATTCTTGGCTCCAAATTGAAATAAACAGATGAAAGAAAGGGGGCATATTACCTTCATGTTTGAAACAAAATGTAGAGGAACCAAAGGCAGATCGAGCACTCACTCGCGCTCGTCGGTATCCCTCCCCCCTTTCGAGTTTTATTTTTCTTTTTGGCTTTCGTAAATTATGTTTGCTAAACTTGTATACACTTCTAATTTATCAACACGTAACGATCACGCACATATAGTGTCAGGCCTGATTATGAATCTACCCCCCACGAAATCCCCGATTTTCCAGTTTGGACATTTTTTTTCGAAGAAAACCATTTGTGTACTGCCCCCACTCCCCCCTTTCTAAAATTTTTGAATCCCCTACTGGTAACTTTACGTTGTAAAATTCTATTCTTAATTCATCTCAAATTTTGAATAAATACTAACAGCGCTATCATGCGATTTGATTGATTCCTATGTCTGTATCATTTAAGATACGGATTCAGTTTTCCGTCATCGCTCAAAATAAACCGTACTGTATCGTTGATATTTTGCAGATACAGTACAGTTTCTGCTCATTTGCATAAGAAACGCCTACTAAAAGTGTTCTGTATCGCAGTTATTGTACGGTTGACATCAAAGGAAAACTCGCCGGGTCATGTCACAACGGAAAAGAAAAATGTAGAGAGCAAACATCTAGAATATTTCATCAAGTTGAAACTTGAGTCTGGATATAATATTCTTCTTTAATTTACACAATCAACAAAAAAATCGTTGTTTGCATTACGATGGGGGTCAATGGAGTAATAAAAGAAACAATTTGCACCTCCAAGTAGTATTTTAACGTTTGGAATGATTATTTGATATCGTTATATCTTTACACTTCATACAAACTTTTCAACTACTTAAACAATCTAAAAGGGCATTGTAGATGGTGTTGTAAAAGAAACAATATGTTCTGTCCGTACACTTGTTTGTTTTGCTTTGTTTTGTTTAATTGTTTGGGATTTTTGATGGACATTTTTATTTTTTGTTTGTTTGGTTTTAATTGGGTTTGTTTTTCGGTTTTGCTTTTGGTTTTGTTTTTGATTGATTGTTGTCTTTTTTCTTATTTTTGTTGTTGTTGTTGTTGTTGTTGCACATTAACAAACAAACAAAAATCTTTGAAACTTCATTACTGATGAAAAGAACCTTAAAAATAGCAGTAAACACATTTATCAAAATCCGAATTAATTGTTTTTATATCTTTCGGAATAAAAACTCACCATTGAAATAAAATTAACAATTATGTAATGTGTGATATGAAAAATTAAAACTTTACATCATTGGAAAATTTTACATAAAAAATTTATATTGTTTAAAAAGAAGTAAAAGTTTAAATTTTTGTGATGGCGCTCAGACTTCTAAATAACAGACCAATTGATTCTGGCATTGTTATATTGAAACGTTTTTTTGCTATAGTACTATTATAACGTAATTATAGTTAACTTAACGATCTTCCCAAGAATGCACTCTTTCAAATACTAACAAAGAATCAAACAAATTTTAATATAAAAAGAATGAAAGATAACATGTTTTGCGGTCAATGTTTCATTCCACCAAAGAGTAAGTACTATTCGAGCAATAAACTGAATATGTAGCAATGATATACATGAATGTGATTTTTTGATTTTCCAGACCACCTGAACCCCCCCCCCCCCTTTGATGTTTTAGAGGTCTGTGTTTGCTCTGCTCCAAATTTGTACTGTTTCAATCGAATTATCTTCATATTTCATTGATACAATGATCATTATATGAGGTGTTATTCAGATAGCTTAAGAACGACACATACAGAAAAAAATATGTTCAATAATCCTTTTCTAGAAGCAGTAGACAATGCAAAAGGAATGTCCTCTCAAATATTGAATGTGCTAAAATATATTTCTCTAATGCTTAGGTAAACATATTTATGCAATATAGACTCCGAAGATTCTCCCTAAGATATCCCCCGCCACTCCTTCCCAACCTCCACTCGCAAACAAAATGAAAATAGGATACTATTAAGTTACTAGTGCACATAGATATGATTCTTGTATGCTTCTCTTCGCATTAATGCAAGCTTTTCAATTAAAACTAATGCCTAGGTCACATGTAAGCCGATGGTCGGGCGACCAAATTTTTCTGGTATGGTCGGCTGAAAAAAACATGATCGGGCGACACGAGTATCGGGCGACACGGAGCAGTCACATTAATTCCTAGGAACACGGATGACTTTAAAAAGGTAATAAATATTTGTAAGTCAGCCAATCGTCGCCCGATCATCGAGCGCTGAGCTACAGTGGAAAACCTTAAATGTCGACCGACGACCAACTTTATAAAATGACCGTCGATGGTCGGACGATGATCGAAGGTGCTTCAATTGAAGAAATCGGCCACCGACGCCAAAAAAAAAAAAAAACAAAAAAAAACTTGGCCTGATGGACACAAAATTGGTCGGCCGACGGAAAAAGAGGTCAAAATCGGGTAAGACAACGGCCGATGAACTGCCAACTGTCGCCCGAAGAATCCCATTTTTGCTTAAAAATTAACTGTCGCCCGGTCACGGTCTTAATCGCTAAATGAAAACATCAACTGCCTCGGTTGCAATTTGACAATTTAATTAAATAAGAAAGAAAGAAGACCTAGGGAAAAACACTCACAACATGCATACTAGACAGTGGACTAGAGAAAACACGAATCATAAAATTTAAAACAAGTACGAAAGCCAGGAAAGATACATGTATTAACAAGTAAATAAATTACAAAATAAATACATGTTTACATCTTACTGGGCACACACTATAGACTTGTTCTTGTTTGTAGCTTTTAGGACGCGTTTTTTTTTCTTTGTTGAGGGTTATCTTGAATTTTCTAACTTAAACGTTGGTTTCAAATATCTCTAGTTCCAAAAAGAAGAAAAAAAATAATAAAAAGAAAAAAAAATACACAAATATATAAAAATTTATCATTGAGGGTGTATATTCAAAAGTTAATGTAGCTTTTTTAAAAATATCTTAACTTTTTGTCCTCCTTCTCTCGCTCCGCGAAGTAATATACCTTTTTCCAGAATGTTTACCCTTATAAAGAGCCGTACAAAAATGTCTTTATTTCAAAATTTCCATACAAGATTTCTGCTGGGTTTTTTTTTTAACTTAAGAGAGGAAACGGCAAAGCCCCTAATTTTGGGGTAAAATATGAATACCCTGCATTTTTTAAAATATATAAACAGAATTTTTACCGTGCACATTTATTGAATTTGATAATGCGTTGATTTAAACTTAATTCCAAGGTAATACAACGATCAATGTTCAAAGGAGATGGGTGAACATGACGAGCGATAAGCCTATAATGTGACAAACATGAAGATGAAAAATTAAATTTCAACTATATCAAAATTTTCCTTGATATTTCGTCTAACATTAAAATATACTTTATGTAAAATCTCTACAATTTGCAAAAATCCCTCAAAGTTGAAATTATTTGCCTGTGAAATATTAGACACACACTAAAGCGGGCAAAAAGTGTCATTTTCGCATACTATAACACTATTTTTCGATATGAGTGGGTCTTCGCTCCACCTTTTTGAAAGTTAATCCTCAAAGTTTGCATAAAAATATACATTTTTTGGTTACTAAAAATATGGAGCAATGACCCACTATACCTTAAAAATATAGTTTTATGACATAACATTCGCATCTTTTCGAGAAATACTAGAAGTCCATTAAGTCAAGGGTCATATCACAAACATGATTTAAATGCCACTGTTCGTCAGGACTTGTGTAGTTTAGCGGTTAGCGTGCTAGACTCGAAAGAAAATGATACTCAGGATTTTTATTGCTTAGGGTTCGAACCCCACGAATACCACATTAATTTTTTAAATAAAAGAATAAATTTTGCCGAGAAAATTTTCCTCAGAAAAGTTTTGTTTATCACAATTTCATAAATTTAAATAATGAGAACTTTTCTCTAAAGATTAAATTCACAAACTGAACATGATTTTTATATTTCTGAAGCTATAGGCTTTCTGCACGCTATGTTCGCTCATCTCAACACAGAAAATGCAATACATGTAAAAGAATGCAAAAGAGAAGAATGAAAATATATTCTGGTTTACCAAAACGATAACAGCAAGATGTTATTATTTCTGTTTTTTTTTTTTATATTTTATATGATATTGAAAAAAAAGTTTACTCGTATTAAAAAAATCTTTTTAGAAGTTTATCACAACCTTCAAAACTCATGATGATTCGATGATTATGCTGATTTTTTATTTCGTAGCAATAATGACAGGAGGGCATTTTTACAGTTGGTTAATTGAAAAACTTATATCTAGATAAATACTAGTAAATAAAATAAAGAAATAAATGAAAATGTTAATAAAAAAGACAAAAAAGATAAATTCGATATACATATACTAGTACTATATTTTATTAGACCGTATCAATACAAGTTGTTCTTGTTCTTTCGGGAATCTCTGGAAAAAAAAAAACTTAGATATAGACTCATCTTCGCAAGCCAAGAGGTTCCCTTCATTCTCAATGACTTTATAATGCTGAAGAGAGCAGATCAGAAACCCTTGGCTTGCGAAAATCTGGCGGTCTTGGAAGATTCAGAATGCAAATAAAACAAGATATGCATCGTCTAAAGATGTCCTCTTTATATTCTATACATTGTTTAAATTAAGCTTCCTAAAGTACATGCATTTATTTTAAAATTAAAAGAGGAACTTAACCTAGTATCCGACCTGTCGGGAGGTTTGTCCAGTCCTTGTGGGACAATGATGTCCAATGAATATTGCAACGAGGTGCTATTTATACCATTGTGTATAGAACAACGTCTTTATTATCAACATTCCAAATAAGGCGGTGTCGGAAATGCTGCCAAAATAAATACATTTTGAGGAACAACGTCATCAGCACAAACAAGCCAAACATGATGACATCGGAAGAGCGACGGAAATGTACATGAGCTTTTAGGAAGACAAAACATGTAGGCCGGAGACGCGAATACATTTTACTTATTTGCAGCTTCAGTCCAAAATCTAGAATTTCACTCATTTGCAACTTCAGTCCAAAATCTTAAGCCCAGAAGCAAAATCTTACGCATTTCTTCTTTAAATTATACATTCAGCAAAATTACTATTATCATTCCTTGTATAAAAGTGAATTAAAATGATGTCGAATAGTATAGTTAAAAAAAAGAAAAAAGAAGACTTTTTCTCTTTCAATTAGCATTTTAAGTTTTCGATTTTTTAAAATAAGTTATTGATTTTTCTAACATACAAATTTGCCATAAACTTTCAAATCTAGATAGGTATTTAGACAGTTATGTAGACAGTTATATAATGTTTTTATTTGTTTGAGTTGGTTTTTTTTTTTTTTTTTTTTTTTTTTTTTTTTTTTGAATTTGTTTTTATTTTGTTATTTGTTTTGTTTTGTTTTTTCATTAATTTTCTTATTTTTTTTTTGGTTGACTTTTTCAAAAAAATATTTGCTGATCGTTTATTATTGATCATGATGGAAATGACTTCCTAAGAGGTAATTAAACGACTTCATGTAAATTTGAATTTCCAGAATGTACCCTTTTAAAAATTAACAAACAATTCTAACCTGAAGAAATGAACAAGAACATGTTTTGCAGTCAAGATTTCCTTCATTCTTTGAATACGATATACGGTCTTACATATAGCAATGGTATAAACGAAAGAGAATGTTATTCATTAAAATGACTACAATATGAGAGACAGTTAATCAGATAGCTTTAGAACTACACACACAGAAAAAAGTTCAAACTTTTTTTGAAAAAAAAAATGCAAAAGGAATGTCCTTTGATTTTTTTTAATTTTCTTTGAACTCTGTTTCTTTCTAATGCTTACGATTTTAAAAACATATAAATGTATCTGCAATGAAGCCAACGCCAAGGATTTTTGTTTCTCCGTAAGATATACCCCCCTCTCCACCCTGCCCCCCCCCCCCAATAGAAAGTCGAATAAATATCCATACACTTAAATGTTTTTCTTGCATATTTCTGTTTCAAATCATTTCAACCTTCGTTCTTCAAATAATATATATATATATATATATATATATATATATATATATATATATATATATATATATATATATATATATATATATATATATATATCAAAAATCCTGTCAACAAAACGAAACAAACACATACCATTGGGAACACCAGAGGTGCGATCAGATGCTTAGGATGAATAAGCATTCCCTTTTGACCGTTGCACCCACCGTGATTCCTATGTATCTATCAGGTAAACATAGTAATCCTAAGTCAAAATAACATTTTAAACAATGGCCTAACAATAGATATGAAACTTGTCAGTCAAAATTCGACCCAACGATAGGTTGTATTCGCAAACAATGTTGTTATAGCGGCCATAAACAAGCGGAATGCTGACTTTAAACGAAACTGTAGAGACTTCCGTAACATCAACTTACTTGTCAATAGCATACCTCGGTTTGAAAACTGATCGTACAGAGAACATGCTCTTGTGTGCTGAGTCAGTTGGAAGAATAAACATCATATGCAGGTAATAGTGACAAAATACTACGTGAAAAGGGAATTTGACGGTAGAAAAGCTGTAGTCACTGAGTTTGTTATATACATGTAATTAGTTGGTATTTTGACAATGTTCACAATTCGGTTTTAGCTTTCCTCACCCTCGCCACCACCACCCAACCACCCCCTGCGTTCCCCGGGCTTGCGATAAATTACTTGGAAACTCTTATTTAAATAAAAAATCAAAAGTTAAATCAAAAGACAACCCAGCAACGGGGAATATAAATTTAAAGGGTTTTTTTGTACGGAAGAAACTAGTAAAGTTTTACTAACACTGTATTTCTTTTCTGATCTCAAACCAAAAAGACGTGTATGCACTTGTAAAGCAGATATTTCTTGACTTGTTGTTTGAAAAGGAATCAGAATGTTTTCTTATGCGGTCAACAATGAAAATAAAATTCCCACATATGTTGTGTTTTAGACTTAAAGTTATTGCTAGAAAACTATTAGGTATTTTTAGATAAATAAAAACGAGCGCCTTTTCAATATAATAATACTGTTTATAGTTATAATGATAAATAATACAATTATATTTACTGTATTTGAAATATATGATAACATTTTACATTCAAACATCTATAACAGAAAGCAATTAGAGACATAGTGTGAGAATAAGGAGAAAAGTTGTCATCTACAGAAAAAAATTGATAGCTGTTTCACGTCCCATTCGAGAATTTTTCACTCAAATAGAGACGTCACCATATACTAAAAAAAGGAAAAAAAGAAGAAAAAAATAAGAAATAAAGGAATAAGATTTTATCCATTCAATAATATTACTTTGAATATCAATAAAAGTTTTGAAGAACATGTTTCCTTAAAAATTGGGTTTAGGATTAACTTTTTAACGTTTCTTTATAAATCTTTATGCATGTGTATTCGGTGAAAAAGAGAACAAAAATGTGTATTTAGTGTCGGAGTTGAATGTCTTGTCTCTTGTTTAGCAAGAAGTTATATCTTATACTTCTTATACCCCCGCTTGAAAAACGGGGGGGGGGGGGGAGGGGGGGTTAAGTGATGGGGGTGTCCGTCGTTCTGTCCGTCTAGAGATCTGTGTGTACGTCCTTCCGTCTGTTACGCTTTGGGGTATCCATCTCTTATCCGCAATTCCTCCTTTACCATGGAATTTAATGAAACTGTAACAGACCCTTTATTGCATAATGCCATCTGTGCATCTCCTATCTCACTTTTTGATCGGACACATATATAGGGTTTCTCATAGCAAAACATGGATACTGACATTCTTTTTTATGAAATCGGGGTACCCATCTCTTATCCGCAACTCCTCCTATAAAACTGAATAAAATCTAATGATACTTTCACAGATTCTTTATTACATAATGCCATTGTGGACCTCCTACTTAATGTTTTTATCGGACAGATATTTGGGTTTTCTCATAGCAACAAATGGACTTTCCCATTATACTCATATAGGAGCGGGGGTATCATTTTCTGAGCTCAGTGCTCACAGTACATCTAGTTGTTACGGCATGGATTTGAAATGTTCGGCGGAAAAGTACGGTTAAAACGACTACAACTGAAACGTCAAAAGCAATGCAGCATATGGATTTTAATGGGGACTAACTTTTTTAACGTGGCTGAATATTATTTAAAATGAATCTGAGGCTGCCTCAAATAAGTTTTTTTCTCATTTCTTGCTTCGTTTTGTTCTGGCATTTGGTCTTTGTTTTGACGTTGTTATAACATGTACAGAAAACTTTTCTTTTTGGGATTTTAGCTTAAGAATTGACATAAACAAAAAAAAATTATACTGAAAGTTTAAAACAATATACATGATGTAATAGACAGCAGGCACACTGTCAATCTGCAGCGTACATTATTCTAAATTGCAAACAAAACTAAAACAGGGTGTTTATATCCTTTTTTGTCCGTTTACATGAAAGCAAAATTAGAAAAGGAAATACAAAACAGCTACAATGTATATGTGGTTTCCTGGTACATGTATATGTACATGTAAACAAAAGTTCAATCAACCTCCCTTAAAATAGATTGAACTAATAAATGAAATATCGTTGTTGTAAAGTTGATAGAAGAGCAGTAAAGCTGAATAGGAAAACATAAAATTACAGGCCGAAATGAAGTGTTAATTCAAGATTACTTAAGTTTATTTAAATCGGTTACTAACCCAACAACTATTAAAGCACTATTACGCTCAAAATAAATGAAGAAGAGACTTTTGCTTTGGAACAAAGGCTCACAGCTCATCCTCCTGAGTTGTCCGTTCCAAAGATGCACTAAAGACTAATGAATAAAATATATAATTCGAAATTACGGAAGAATTAAGTTTGCTACATTAAAACATCGATTATGATGAAAATACAACGAATGATCGAAGAAAGTTTGACATTATCATAAATTCCCCTTCCTGCATCTGATTAATGCTTCTATACACATTTTTAAAACAGACACAGTCCATAAATGTCTGATTAAGATTTAATAACTGATTTGTTACATGTCCCCATATTTCTCTACCCCACAGCCCCCATAAACACTGATAAAATAGGGGCCAAACCGACATTTTATTTTCTTAGTTCCCTGTCTTAATATGTCCAGTTATAATATACAAAAAATATCATTGAAAAACATATTCGAAAGAGAAAGCTAAATACAGTATACTTTACAGTATTTAAAATACAATTTGCAGAACAATTTTTAAGATATGTGTTTGGTATAGAATATTAAATTGCGGGTCAAAATTTGTATAGAGGAGGTTTTCCTAAAGTGTGGAGAAAAACTAAAAAAAAAAAAAAAAAAAAAAAAAAAAAAAAAAAACTAACGTATAACGGGTATTTTCTGCAGTTGTTCAATTTTTGCAGAATTTTGCGGATAGGACAAAACCGCAAAAATTACAATCGCAAAAATATTTCTTTAATATTAATTCAGATTTTTTATATACGCAAGTGTTGCGTATGTCAGTCAACCTGATTTATTATTAATTCATAACTTCTTACTCTATATCCTAAAACAAAAAGTTATGCTTACGGATGTATGAAATAAAAAGGATTTGAAAATAATTAACGCAGACTAACTAAAAGATAGTAGAGCTTAGTATCAGTTCTCATGCACCTGTGACCAAAAACGTCTTCAAATGAATTTATAAAACATAAACATGGCAGTGTTCTGCCAAATCTTTAGAATTTGGTGTTCATATCCCGTAAATAAATTTTTGCTGTATAATGTAACCGCAGAAATTGAAAATGCAGAAATTAATTTGCTACCTATCGCAAAATTTCCAACCGCAGAAAATACCCGTTATGCGGTATTAGACTTGCCCTAATTAGTCCCCCTACCGGTGAAACCGGAGGGACTATAGTTTCCTCTGAGTCTGTCCGTCTGTCTGGTTGTCTGTCTGTCTGTCCCTCTGTCTGTCTGTCCCACTTGGTTTTCCGCACTTTTTCCTAAACGCTTGTAGATATTGAGCTGATTTTTAGTATGTGAGTGTATCTTGATGTTTGCTTTTCGTTCCGCTTCATTGATTTTTGACGGAATTACGACCTTTTCAATTTTTAAGGGTTTTCCGCGATTTTTTTCTAAACGCTTGCAGATATTGAGCTGATTTTTGGTATGTGACTTAACCTTGATTACTTATGGATCAAGTTTGCATTTTTGTTCCGATTCAATGATTTTTGACGGAATAATGGCATTTTCAATTTTTAACGGGAACCAGATTACACTTGCCGGTAGGGGACTAGTATTGCTAATGCAATACTCTCAGAATGCTTGTTTAATTTGTCATAAAGTTGCCTTCAGTGTCAAGCATCTCAGACCTTCATTCAATGCAGTAGGGTTAAAAAGCTGTAGAAATTGCCGACTTGAGATTATCAAGCTCAATAGACTAGAGCATGCCTTTAGTATATTATTTTGGTGTAAAATACACGCACGTTCATTACAATTCGTATTCATGAAGAATAAAGGACAACGGAAGACCAAGAGCAGAAAGAACAAAGAAATGTTTTAAAGAATAATTTTTAAAAAATATGCAAGACATCGATTAAACAGCCTCAAGAAAACAAACCAAAACAGTCACTTCGATGAAGTGACAATTAAACACTGAATAGGACAGAACAATGCGAAACGCAACAAAAAACTGCCTGCTTTTATCATGATCATAAACACGTGACGTCAGACAAATTGTTTCGAATATAGGAAACGAGTTTTACAAGAAAAATAACATCAGGAAATTGTTTTGAAGTTTGTGGCTTAGAGATGTGTATAAATAGGATAAGTTTTCGGGTCACTTGAAATCAGTTTAGTGACACTATTGTATACACTAAATTACTGTAAAACATGTCTCATAGCCATCAAGGAGGAGGCGGTGGTGGTGGCGGTGGTGGTGATCGCCGAGGACAGGCTTTAAAGGACTTGTTAGACAGAGCAAATCATTTGAAAGATCAAGATGATGAAAACGAGCTCCTATGGGTTGCTATAATAAGTCTAATAAGATATTACATTCAGCAACACCGGCAACAGCAACAGCAACACCAACAGCACCATCCTCCTCCTCATCATAAATAGTAGAGCGGGTAGATTTCTCTTAGACTCCAACAATATACAAATATTGACTGGGGATGAGGGCAACATTGGTTATGTTAGCCTTTAAGCAGTGAAATATTGCCAGACGCGGAGCGGAGGGGAAAATTTTCGTCCCGAGGAGACTAATACAATCAATGTTACCCGAAAACACGGTCAATAATTGTTTTGTAATATGAAAAACAAAACAAAGCATTAAAATAGTATTTTGATTTCAGTCATTGAAATTCAGCAACTCATTTGTATCCAATGCATTATCATGCACGTTGGTTGTAGTGTTAGCGAATCTTTAAGTTGCCATAATTGTAATAATTTTAAGAAAGTCGCGTCGGTATTATTACTTCTAATTCTGATTAGTCTACTAATTAGTCTACTAATCAGAATCAAAATCAAAAATATTGTGGGAAAACTCTTTTTGTCGGTCAGTTGAAAAAATTAAATGACCGTCAATATTTTTCGGAGTAGCTAATATCAATTATGTTGACTGTTTCTCTTTATAAAGAATATATAGAGTCTCTTTTTTACTGAATATAACAATGAATACTTTTACAGGTATTACAGAAACTAAGTTTTGTTAGGTTTTACTATACTTCTTTTTTTCCAGACATGGTGACAGATATTTATGGATCCGTAAAAGACAGAGCCTCTCGCTACCCAGTTCTTTCAATTTTTTTAATTTCCTTTTTAATGTACATGAATATTCAAATGACTTCAATTTCTTACTACAGTGATAGCTAGCTTGTACCTTAAATATTGAAAAACATGAAATAAACCGAGTAAACTGTATAATGATACTCACCAAGAGAGAGAGAGAGAGAGAGAGAGAGAGAGGGTGCGGGGGGGGGGGGTTAAGTTGAAATCACTACATAATAGAATACAAGCAAATGTGCTATTTTTTTCCACCAAACATCTCTGTTGGATATTATATGACGAATGTGAAGTTATCGATCTCTTACACCTACAAACAATGCAAATCTGTGAACAGGGAAGAAAAGCACGGACCTCTAGATATTCCAGAGGTGGGATCAGGTACCTCGGAGGAGTAAGTATCCCCTGTCGACCGGTCACACTCGCCGTGCGCCCTATGTTTTGATCAACTAGGCAGACGGAACAATCAGTCAAAGTCAGTTTAAAATGAAGTGGCCTAACAATTAATATAAAATATTGTTCAAAATACGACCCAATGATAGACTGCATTTGCCAACAAGGTCATTATTACGACCATAGAATTTACAAAATCCTGACAATAAACGAAGTACTGTATATCTAACTGATTTGCCTTATAATATTTTGGCAGGTCAAATGCTGCAGTATTCGATCTTTTCCATTTGTATTGTATAATTTCCCATTTGTATTGTATAATTCTTATTTGTATTGTATAATTTTCAATTTGCATTGTATAATTTTCCATTGGTATTGTATAATTTTTATTTGGAAAATTTAGAATACAGGGAAAATTATAGAATACAAACAAAAATTATACAATACAGATGGAAAATCATACAATACAAATGGAAAATTATACAATACAAATAAGGATGATACAATACATATGTTATACAATACAAATGGAAAAGATCGAATATTACAACATTTGACATGCCATATCCAAGTATATATTTAAATTATATGTACTAATTTTTTTACGTTCATGAAGCTCTTTTTATTTAAATCTTGATACGATATTTATACTATGAAACAATTTATGATGAAATTGAAGCTAAATAAAATATGTCATTTGCAACCCTTTTTTAAAAAATTTTATTTTATTATTATTTATTTTTTTTTAAATTTTCCCTTGAAAAAAAAAAGAAAAATCATACAAAATAGTGAAGAGTTTATATCAGTCTTCAAAGGCGAAATTATATTAAAAGAGATGCCCTTACTTCTATCCATCAGATATTTTTGATGTGTTTAGCCTCGATTTAATTTCAGCATTTCATCCTATTATCAATCTTTTAGTTATATTTGATGCTCTAAGAAATTTTATTCGAGATAAATAAGAAGATTATTGTACACTCACATATAATCATGATAATAAATCCCAGAATTAAATGATCACAGGAAAAAAGAGCAGGAAGAACAGCATCATATTTGTAACTGGTATGATGAAAATGAGATTTTTTTTGGAAAATTTACTCACAGATTGACGCATTTTAACTGCAAAAGTATTAAGATATGTGGAACAGATATCATATTTTAAAAACGAAAGTAAAGAATGTATTACTGAATCATCTCTCGTTTTGGTGACACTACATACATGCAAGAAGTGAACATATTGACTTTGTTGAATTTAGACCTTTTTCCGTTCGGCTTATACTGGCATATTTATAATAAGAAAATTTCTAATATTTCTACACCCCAATTTTACACGTATCAGAAAACTAAAAATATTATTTTTAGTATCTTTAAATTACCAGTTCATGGATTACTAAATCATTTACAATTAAAACAAATTAGTCCTATTGTGATTACTTTAATATAGACGTTTTTACATAAAATCACTTATCGATACGGACATGTTAAGATCTGAGACGCCGCCCGTGAATGACATATTCTGGATCACAATATTCTATCTGGGAAGATATCGCTCAGGATAATGTACGCTGACGAGTAATTGGACAGAAAAGAGAAAATATTTAGCCGAACTTTTATAGCTTTTTCTTTGCACATTTATAAAAATCTACTAATTTCCGCGGAATTTTTGCAACCTTTGAAGTCACTGAAACATCAATGAAAACGTGGATTCAACCTGAATATTAGAGCAATTTTTATGCTAAATATTTCGCTTAGAGGTGAAAATGAATTCCGTTTTCTTAAATAAACCAAATATTTTTCGTTGAATAATATACTTTAATGTATAAGTTCTAAATATTTCACAGGAATTCTGATACATGTAGTAAGGTGTTTAGCCGATTTCCCTATGCTACGGGAGATAACTCTTGCATCGCAAAATTTCAATTTTCAATTTTGCCAAAAATACTATTGAAAACCTTTTTCCCACTGATATTATTTTTTGAACTGAAAGATGAAATATTCCTGGATTTAGTTATGAGTGAATTACAGATCAATTGAAAATTTATTAGAATTCACAGTTCTTTGTTTTCAACCTACATTCAATAGTTTATAAAAGGAAATTCAAGAACACAGACCATAACGATATTTTAGTAAACAGGTTATTTTCAAACAAATCTTCCTTTACATCAATCCATATGGATAACATTAATATCATTTTCAAAAAAATATTCCTTACATTCGATGTACCGCCTATTTATAAAATACTGCATGGTTTTCTGGTGGACTGCCTCTTAAAAGAGGGACCAAATATTAAAAAAAAAATTATTGATCAAAAGTCAACATTTCCAACATTCCAATTAAAAAAGACATTTCTATGTGGACATATACAGCGATTATTACATTTTGCGTCGAGAGTAATTTAAGGCAATACGTTATATCTACATTCCACATTTATTTTGCTTATACATGTAAAGTGTGTGAAAAACGACGGCATTCAAAACACCATAACACAGACGGGGATCAATAGGTAAAAGTATGCATTTTATTTTGACGTCACAAACGTTCAAACGCTATGCAAGTGCAACGCCAAAAGCAAAAAACAAAATTCACGCTCACATTGAACAGAAGCTGTCGCGATAGCTCTTCCATTGTAACTTACCCGAAGGATAATAAAGGGATTTAAAAATATAAATCACATTTGTAGTTTAGACAAGGAGTTTAAAAATGTAAATATAAGCATTGAATCATTACGTTAACGCGCGTTACTTAATTTGTTTGCACATACCGTTGCAGTTATGAGACTACATCTTTAAAAATAAAAAATAAACTTAAATATTTACATTCCACATGTATTTTGCTTCTAATATGTGTGGAGAGCTTCGGCATTCAATACACCATAACCACAGGCACTTGGGGGATGGACCCCCTTTTCCTTTTTTTCTTTTTAAATCTGGGATCGACACACCTTTTTCCTATGTTTTTATTCTAATACGCACTATATGTTATCGATAATGTAATCCTTTTGTCTCAATAAGCTGTTTTTAAATATTTAAATATAACATTTTCGAATTTCGACTGATACATAAAAAGAGAGAAGGCTTGCAACTCTTTTCTTTTCTCGTCATCCTCCTCACCTCGCTTAAACTTCGCGTGATTATTCATCGAAAGCATAATAAAACATGGAATATGCATACATCAATTAATTTGTTACACATTAATCTTCCTTTTCATATTTCCATTTCATTTTTAAGTGCCACCGATTTGATAAATATTTCGATTTAATCACTAGCATCTAGGGTAAATTTTGTTGGTGTGCACCAGCTGAGACAAAAGGATTACATTATCGATAACATAAAGTGCATATTAGAATACAAAAATAGGAAAAAGGTGTGTCGATCCCAGATTTAAAAAGAAAAAAAAATGGGGAAAAAAGGGGGGTGTCCATCCCCCAAGTGCTCTATCCAGAGTTGTCTTCCGCTACGCTACAAACAGCGTAGCGGGAACGACAACTCTGGATAGAGAATGGGACAAAAGGTTAAGTCACGAGTCTTAGTTTGACTTCACAAACACTTGACGCCGTGCGAGTCCAACGTCATAAGCATCAAAATTCACACTGACACTGACGAGTAGCTGTTGGATTTGCAGATAAGGAACTGAGACACAAAAATGTAAATATAAGCACAAGGTTTATTATTCTTCCTCTCCATCACTCATGGCTTCATTCATTCCAATTTGCTCGTGGTGGAGAGAGGAACAAAGCGTATTGTTTTGCTTTATTGCGTTTTTTAGTGGGGGAATGGACAGTTTTAATATTTCCATTAGAGGAAATCATTGACAAAGCTGACTTCAAAATTTATCTTTTGTCAACTCGCTCTTTTATTGAAAAGCAATTTTTTAAGGAACATAATGACAGTCCAAAGGTTCCAATAATCTCTGGTAAAATGCACACCATGCGAAGAGTTACAAGCGGATAGGAGTCCTTGAACAGCTACGACGATGTCTTTACTTCAATATCTTTTCATAAGTTTTGAAATGCGACTCCACCCCACCCCACCCCCCACCCCCTACACACACATACACAAACAAAATTTAACTTTACACTTTTGTATCTTGGCCCCGGGTTCACAAAACATCTTAAACTTATAAATATCTTATGAGTGATTGAAAATGTGTCAAAAGTCGGAATTTAATTTCATGATCCTATGGCCAGGTATTTGTACAAGCATAGATTTTGTTTCTCGTTCAACAGAAAATAATAATTACTGTAGATCACAAAATTTTCGCGACACCTTATTTTCGCGAGAATATGTTTGGTATTTATAAGCCAGACAAAATTTTCACGAATTCTGAGTATTGCTATATATAACCTATACTAAGTAACAAAAATATACTCGTGAATGGAATTTTCGCGAGCAGACCGTCTCGCGTAAATACGCGAAAATAAAGTTCTCGCGAAAAAAAGTGATTTACAGTAATTGGCGAAAGTTTGATGTGACGCTTATGTGAAAATTGAATCTTAATTTTTTTCTCCATTCTGATAAAATTTTAAAAAGTTTTTTTTAATAGGAGAAAGGGTTCGTATTACTGTGAAAGAAAGTTTCCCTATAAAATCCAAAGGTTAGTCAACTGTCTTGTAAATTTGCATTTTTTCATCTGTAATTAATTAGATATTACTCTGCCATATCGATTTGCAATGATACACCAATCGGCTGACCATTCCATAAAGATAGAGACTCCATGGAATCTTGTCTGTCTGTCTGTTCGTCTGACTGTATAGTGCATATATGTAAACATCAATTTGATAAACAGCTATAACACCTAATATGAATTCTTATTTTTTTATTAAGTAAACTTAAGTTTTTAATGTATTATGTAATAAGTTATAACAAAGTTAAACAAGAGGCCCATGGGCCACAACGCTCACCCAAGTCAATATAGCCCTGCTGTTCTTCATCAGCAATTTTTTTTTCTATTATATGTATTCCTATGTAAAATTGTGATCCCCCATTGTGGCCCCACACTTCCAAAGGAGGGTCATAATTTGAACAAACTTGAATCTACAAGTTACCTGAGGATGTTTCCATATCAATATTGACTAATCATAACATCGCTGTTCTTGCGAAGATTTTTTTCCCTCTACTTTCCTATGTAAAACTTTGATTCACTATTTTGCCCCACCTACCCTACTGATCATGATTCGAACAAACTTGAATCTACACTTATAATGAAGGTTTCACATAAGTTTCAATTTTTCTGGCGCAGTAGCTCTTGAGAAGATTTTATAAAGATGCCACAAAATTTTCACTAAATAAATTCTTAAATATCTCCCCTTGAAAGACAGCGTGGCCCTTCATTTAAACAAAATTTAATCTGCTTTGGTTCTAGAAAAGAAGCTGAAAATTTGAAAAGTTTACAGGCGGACAACAGACAAAATGTGATCAGAAAAGTTTACTTGAGCTTTAAGCTCAGGTGAGCTATACAGCGTTACCAAACATCTCCTATTGATATGAGCTTCAGTAAAAATCATTAACTGAAGACTTCACCAAAGCCCCAGATTATTAATCTTTTTAATCCGATTTGTAAACTGCTGCACTGATATACATGTATGCATACTGATATTGTAAGTCCAACAATCACAATCATTTTCCATGTTTGAATTTGATAAAACTTCATGTATAAAGACTAGTGAACTTCTTTATAATGTTACTGGGACCATGAGATTACAGTATTAAAAAAACCTTCTTTTTTATACATGTACATCTTTTTGGAATTCAAACAACAATTATTTTGTATTTTTATCAAAACGGATATCCAGGTTCATGTAATAAATTTTAAAAGCACTTAAATAAATCATCTTGTTCTAATATTGATAGTAGTGGATTTCCCTGCTTGACAATTTGTTATACGCATTATCTAGCCGCACATCTTGTCTGAAAATATGTTTGACGGTCTAAGATTCATGCCCAGGATGGCTTTGAACCAGTTGTAGAAATGTTTTGTTATGCTAGTAGCACAGAAAATGAAATTTTGAAATGGCAGCTTTAAATACGGAGACGTGTCCAGTTCATTTGTGTTGTTGTGCGCTATAAACACAACTGAACTTCATTATCTCGAACTTCGATATCTTGATGTATACACTCTTTCGACTGCATGAAACTCAGCTCTCTGGTCGTCCATCCCATTTTTAGACCATATGAGCTACAGATCTACAGCTATTTGATCTCATGACATTCTACATTCATCTGTCCAACTTGAAATGATGGGTGAAAACATACAAATATACTAGTAGCTGAAACACAAACTAAAAAAACGCAGCATCATCGCCATCAGCACCGAATGGATACCCGCCTTTTCCACCTCCTGGTCCGTCATACGGCATATCTACGGAGGCATCGTCACCCACCTGAAATCGAGGCGCAGGTGGCGGATGCCTGAAATTGTCATCGTTATCATCATCATCATCTAAATAAAGATCAACCCCAGAAACATTCCTATTGAACCTTTTGTCCAATACTGGAGGTGCCGCGGGAGGTACCCGGGGGTTATTCTTCTTAAAGTCTGGGTTTGAATTCTTGCCCGGATGTTTATTGGCAAGCCAAATATCACGTGCCGTCACATTTCCCTTATTATCATCATCGTCTTCTTCTTCACAGTAACCTTCGTCATCGAAGTTCATAGGTGTCACTGTATTATTATTTTTCTTTGCACGAGCTTTTAAAGCTGCTATTGTTGCAGCAGCCTTTCCTGTTCCCTTGAAAAGATTACCTCGTGGATTTTCTCTCCCTGAATTTCCTCTGTGATCCGGGTCCCCATAGGGATCCTCCTCGTCGTCCTGGAAATTGTTATTACTTCCTCTTCCGGGCATTCTTCTCATTGGGATACCCATCGGGCCTTTTCTTTTTCCTCCATCGTAATCATTTCCATCATCATCTGGGTTATCATCGTCATCATCCGGGCCATTGGGGTTTCCTCTTCCATATTTCTTTCCTCTTTCATTGTCATTATAATCGGTGCCATCGTCATCATCTGGCCCATCTTCGCCTCCTCCGCCTTTCCCTTTTCTGTTGTTTTTAAATTTATTCATAGCATAGACAACTTTGACCTTTTCTCTAAAATGCACGACATCACGTGTATTTGTAGTGTTGTTATTCTGGGTGTCATTTCTGCCAAAGAAGATAAAAAAAAAAAAATGAAAACTTTGAGCATAATTATATAGTCGTTCAATATTAAAAAAAACACTTAAAAGATATGAAAATGAAATGATTTTATTTATTTTTTTTTTACTTAGTATAATCAATTCACTTCCTCTTCCAATTTTGAGAACAACCACGTACCCTTTATCAGAACAGCATCCCTTGAGACAACACGCACACATGAACATCAACATCAGGAGAAACAGCACGGCTATTGTACCAACGTACACTGTACACGGCATGGACTCCCAGGAAAAAACCAGAACATCTGGTACCGCTTCATAGCAATAGTACTTCGTTACTTCATCTGAAATACAAAATAAAAGAGATTCTATGAAAACTCCGTCATAAAAAAAATATCTAGAAAAAATTCTCATTGGTAAGCGTTTATCATATATTTTTGTTTTCTAAATAATAAAAGAAACTCTTCTACTTGCCTGGCGCTTTGGTTGTTGGGCCTGAAACGAAATATACAACAATGAACTTAGTGGGAAGATTTTGCTGCAACACAAACGTTTCTTGTACTTAATTATAATTTACATGTATATTACGAATCTGCGACAGACAAACTTGTTGATTCTTACCCATAGTTTTCTCGGGACATGAAGTACGTGGTCCGTCCCCAACTACAGTGTAGGGTAAAACGCTGATGACGTACCACGTGTCATATTCCAAACCGGTGATGGTATGAGAAAAGGTAGAGTTCGAAACCAAAATCTCTTGTGGAAATTGACTAAGATATGCATGGTAAATGATTTTGTAACCTATAAAATCCAAGATCAATTTCGTGTAGTGTATTTCATATTTGGATGGTTTACTCGAAGAAGACTTTGATGACAAACTAACAACTAAACTTTATGATCAACTCTATGACTTAAACCCGGCCCTTTTTTTTTAACGCAATATACATGTAACATTATCAAATGCATATGGAATTTATGGCTCAGTTGATTCGATATGCAATAGCGTGTTCTACGTATGAACAATTTCTAATAAGGCAGGCTATTGACAAATAAGTTGATGATACAAGGGTATCAACAATAAAGTTCAAAGTCAACATTTCGCAAAGTCTATGGTCGATATGACCTTATTGCAAATACAATCGTCATTAGGTCGAATGTTGACTGACGTCTTTCAAATAAAATGTTGAGCCATTATATTCTTACTAAATTGTCTACGGATTTCTCCGTTTACCCGATCATGACAAAGGTCACACGGCAGATGTGACCGGTCGACATGGGATGCTGACTCCTTCATGACACCTAATTCCACCTCTGATGTTTTCAGCGGTCTGTGTTTTGCTCACAATCCTAGTTGTTTGCATGGACTTTGAGCATGATTACTGTTCGAAATCTTCACATTACCAGATGTGTCATATATACATCGGTATATCATTTGTCTTCGTCGCGATTTTACCCCTTTTGTTATTTTAAGTCATTACTTTTGATTTAAGAAATATTTTATTCATCGTCAATCACAAAGTCACCAGCGATAAATATGATGAAAAAAGAAAATAAAAGAGTGAGAGAGAGAAAATTTTTAAAAAGTTTTTGGCCTTCGCTATTTCGCAACTTTCAAACCTGGTTTTTGCGTCAAAATTTCATTGATAGACTTACCCACCAAGATTCCATTATGATGGTATCGCTCTGGTTCCGTCCAAACTACGGCTATTTCTGTGTACGACATTCTTGTTGAGTTTACTGATGGCGGTCCACCATCAGGCGCTGTCGTTGAAAAAGTTAAAGATCATATATACATATATTTTAAATTATTTACGCTCTCCATTTACAGTATTTCCCAATTTGTTTTATTTTCTCTATTTCAAAAATTATATACTAGATAAGATGCAATATATTTGTTCATGATTTTTAAATTTTTAAAGTTGTTCTGCATTTATAAGTGGTTTTCCAGCATGCTTTTCGAACACTCTTAAATAAAAATAAACTTAATATTTAACTGACCATCTTCAAGAGTTCTGCATTCTGTGGTTACATCATTATCGTTACCGCTGGCTGTGTACGAGTGCATTGTTAGCCTATACTCTGCGTACTTTCCTATACTGTAATACGTGTAATTTTCGACGTACACACTTCCTGTATCCACTTGCTGAAAATAAGTAAAAATGTAATGGTACATTTTTAGATCTAGAAATGCAGAAATGAATATAAGATTATTATTCGAATGTGAAATTAATTACAGTGAAATCTGTCTAGTCCGACAAATTTTGTGTTGGAATAGACAGGATGTCGGATTGCACAGTGTGAAGAACATGGGAATTATTAGAGTTGGGAATGAAAATGAATGTCGGAATTCACAGTGAAACGGATAGCACAGGTGTCGGATAAGACAGTTGCCACTGTACTAGCAATTGTAGTTAATGATCCCATTTTCAATGTAAGATAGAAAATAATCAATTCAACATAACTTGGAATTTTGATTCACTTCATCAAAAGTTGTGATTCAACTTTTTAAAGGAAATCATATTCTTACTGGAAAGTTTTCCACTTTGATATTGTCTATCCTTTCGAGGTTTAGATGGTATCCGTTAACAGTGAACAGTCCATTGGCAGGAATTGTCCAAGAAAACATTAAAGTCGTGGAATTGATTGGTGTACAAGACAGGTTTGTAGGCTCATCTAAAATACAGAAGGAACGGTTACCTTAAAATATTTTTTAAAGTCTATCCATTGTGTTTTTCCCCGTTATAAATTAATACATATAACAGGTTATATTTCAACGTATTCTGATTGTACACACAAGTACTCTGAAGTTGACATTAAAAAGATGCTTGAGTTTCTGATTGACAATATCTATGTGGTTTTTGGAGACCAGGTCTTCCAACAATCTATTGGAATTCTTATGGATACCAATTGCGCCCCGTTATTAGCAGACCTTTTTTTGTATTCATATGAAGCAGAATTTGTCCAAAATCTTGTACGTGAAAAGAAGAAAACACTTGCTGTGGCGTTCAACTCGACATTTAGATATATCGACGACGTATTGTCAATTAACAATGGCTATTTTCATTCTTATGTCGATACGATATATCCTGGTGAACTTGAGATAAAAGATACCACAGAGTCTGACACACCTGTTTCATATTTGGATATTTTACTTGAAAAAGACGTTAATGGTAATCTAACAACCAAGCTTTATGATAAACGTGATGACTTTAACTTTTCAATCGTCAACTTCCCTTACTTATGCAGCAATATACCTTCATCACCTGCATACGGCGTATATATCTCTCAGTTGATTCGATACGCAAGAGCATGCTCTACGTATGTACAATTTCTAAAACGAGGTAAATTATTGACAAATAAGTTGATGAAACAAGAATATCAGCTGTCTCGTCTAAAGTCATCATTTCGAAAGTTCTATGGTTGATACAATGACCTTGTCAGCAAACACAATTTATCATTGAGTCAAATGCTGACTGACGTTTTTCATACTGGTTGTTAGGCCATTATTTACACACTGAATTGTCGACGGATTTTTCCGTTATTTCCCGATCATGACAAGGAGCACACGGCGGGTGTGACCGGTCGGCAGGGGATGCTCACTCCTCCATGGCACCTGATCCCACCTCTGATGTTTGGAGGTCCGTGTTTGCTCTGCTCCTATTTTGTATTGTATAATGGACTTTTGAGCTTGAATACTGTTCGTTATCTCCATATATTTCATCTAACATACAGAGGGTACGATTAGAAGCCCACCCCCTCCTTAAAGCAGTACCTATAATTATTTCTTTCTGAAACTTAATAATCACACGTAATGCAAATTAAATAACAATATGTTAATTATTTATTTATCTTATTAAGAAAGAAAAATGTTACAACATTGGCATGAGGTTATAAATCATATCGATATCATATTTTAATGTGATGTAGGTAAATTATCTATAGCTGAATACTCACATAAAGCACCCGTCAAAGCCAAAACTACCACAAATATCAACAACGGAATTCTGATATTCACAAACATTGTGAACAAAATTTGCGTAAGTTAAAATGACGAAAAATGCTGAAAAAAAAACTACATCGCAATTGATTCCAATCGGAAATTTACATAAAATTGTCCAAGTTATATAAATCGTTATGTTAGACGCTGCAGTTTTAATCTACAGAATTTCCCCTACATTTGTAGAGAGGTGAAGGGTTCAGTAGGCTAATTAATCCCCGGATTATAAAATAAACGCATGGAAGTTTTAACATTAACTTCTCTTTAAAATGCTTGATTGAATATAAACGTCAAAATTGGCAGTCCTTTTCTTTTTGAATTAAAGAAACCTATTGTTCTAAATACGAAATCAATGTATTTAAATTCACATTAATGACCATTTTGTAATTACTGTCCTGGATATACATCCAAAATACAGATCAATGCCCCATATTTAACATTTTCTGACAGATAGTTGTCCAAAAATGCAGATGATAATTTCAGGATCTATGATATTACCTCGTCAATATAAATAAAATTGATACCGTTTTAAGAATTTAGAGATATGTGAGACTGCAAACTAAGATTACTCAATCCAAAGCGACTTGATATGTAGTTGTTTATGTAACTATTTACTAGTCTCTCTTCATAAAAATAATTCTCCAAATCGATTTGGACAGAAGTCATTTACTCTCTCTCTCTCTCTCTCTATATATATATATATATATGTAATAGTATACATTTTTCATTTGTTCTTCACAATCTTTTTACTTTTGAAATCTGAAGGTTTTTGCCTTATGTCCCAACCTCATCGATATTTTCGCAAGACGTGTCCTTCAAGATCCAACAAACAATGGAGCTTTCCGTTAAAGTACTCACAAAACTAAACGTGAAATCAAGTTCACTGAACAACTGTTTCATCTAAGAGATTTTAATGAAATAAAAATATAAGTACATATTTATGCAGATAAACATAGCTGCAATAAAAAAAATAGTTCTTTTTTTGCAAATAGTAAATCCAAAAATGTGCTGCATTCGGCTAGACCTGAACCTTAGGGAGGACACACTGTCTCATGTTCACATCTGATCACGTAGACAGTATTCCCACCCTGAGAGCAGTCGCCATACCTATTCGATTTCCAAAAAAATAAAGAAGTTGTGACACTTAAAACCCTTGATATCTGCGTGTACCACTTCAGTTTCGTTGATAGTGAGTCACGTGACAAGGGAGGACACACTGTCTCATGCCATATTACCATGGAGACAAGCGAGACCTTCCGCATCAACTGTTGACTCTTACTGCAAGGGTTAACGACCAAGACAACAAACTGGTACTCATGTGTGGACTCCCGACTTCATCGAATCAATGGCTGCAACAGTATAGAACTATCCACCTGGCAAAGAAGTTAATCTTTTTATTATAGGTCGCATGCTGTCCTGGGGAAGACCCTAGAAAAAGAGTTTGAAGCCATGAAAGGAAAATTAGCGTCAGGTTTACCCTGTAATAATGGGTTTCACGGACGATGTGTTATTAAGTGTTGGATACACCTGAAAAAGTCTCGTCGGCAGATTGATAAAAATGTCTGTAGGACATTAAGCGAAATGACATTTTTGAAAGGGCAAAGTTCTCTTGTCCAGTAATCGGCCTCGCTCTGCAATTTAAACGTTTGAATTCACTTCTTTTGGTTCAGCTTACAAACATAGATAAATGTCCATCGAGATATACTTACTCATTAGGGGGATAAATGTTATCACGTGATCAAATGTATGGCAGAGCGCGTCTTTACAAATGACATTCCCGTGGCATGGACCATTTATTTAGTTTATGGCCCCTGGGCCATGTTACAATCATTTATCTCCATCAACTCAGATAAGGATAAACACGTGTTGATGGCCTCCGAACGATGAACAGCCCATTATATAAATACACATATCTCCTATTGTTTTTCATCGGTTGCTTATGAAAAACAAGTTTAGTTGTTAAATTATGTTTTATCTTAGTGTTTTATCTGAATATTTACATGAATTTAAGATCAAACAAGATAAAAAAGCTACATCACATCTGTAATACCGTGCCCTGTCAAGAGTTGTACTTTGATCATTAATTGCCACTTACTTAGCCATCTACACCTTAAATGTACATCATTAATAATCTTCCCAAAATTCGCACAAAACGCAGAAAATAAGTATACGAGTATCTCAATATTTTACTAATTTTACCGTAAGAAAATAAAAGTTATGTTAAAAATCGAATTCCCGTCCCTTACTTACAAAGAATTGGATTGGTTTAATATCTAGTTCCAGAGTATTATAATATAGTCCAAGTAATAGCAAAACTATAGAAACAAGTATATTTCTCCGTCCACCACAGGGAAATAGTAAGTACAAAGCCATCTGCCACACGACGCTCGCTGGAGCATACACAACCGCGACTCGACTTGCTCGTACATAAAATCAACTGACCATGGTCAGCAACATAGTATATTTATAGTGGAGCCGCACCCTGGGGCATGAAGGACCCTATCTATATATCTAACTCCTAATGTACCCTGTCTAGCAGGCGGTCATGCATGTCAACTCCTTGTTACAACAATAGATCTTGTTTCAATTTGTAATTTATTATAGCAAGAGAAAGTTACTTCGACTGTACATTTGTATGACAACTAGGAATGTGAGATTTATAGACAAGAAGTCTTAAAGTGTAGAAGAATCCATGTATTTGTAACACATTTATTCTTGATAAGCAAATAAGAGTCATCAAAGTTTGCTTTCGTTTGCTGTGGATTTGAAGTTTGCTCTAGTTTGCTGCTAAATTTGCAAGAGATGTAATCGTGGATTAAATTATGCTTAAGCAATTAATATAGCCATCAACGACACATTTTCGGAAATATGCCTTGGATTTCCATAAATGACATTTTCAAATACGAACGATTCCTGCAAAGATTGGCTATCAGATCCTCATAATTTTGGTCAATCAATAATATTTAAAATGGAAATCGGTGCTGGTTTCATTGTCCTTAATTGGCTTAAGGTCCTGTCAATCTGTCGTCTGCTTAATGTTTATGGACTTCCTTTTGTTGTAACCTGGTACTGAGAATGACAGGGAAAAGTGACGTTGGACCACGAAGCGCAGACATAAATCGTAATTAGGTCATGTTGATCTCCTATAAATTATTACGCTGGCGAATAAATACATATGTCCAACAAAACAGAAATTATTTCATGGACACGGATTACATCACTCTGATTTCATGGTGTCATTCCTGGTGTGCATAAATTGACAAACTTAAAATCTTCAATAGAGACATATCATTGCACATCTAAACTCTGTCTTTCATTTACAAAGGGTGCATTTTTTGTTCGTTGTAATATACCCATGCATCACTCACAATATGTATATCTAACTACTGTCTAAAATAAAACTTTCATGTATTGGTAATTCATTTATGAATTGGCCATAGAAGCAACTAAACACTGCTGTGGAAACATGTATGTAGAAAACAAATGGCAGCTTCGTTTTGTCTACAGTTAATTTTGATGTGTACATACTATTTTTACTAATGTAATCAAGGTATGCATGACTGGTATGAATACAAGAGAAGTAGACGGATTGATCTCTACACTGTACAAGTAAAATCTCAAAAATGCAACTACTGAGCTACATGTGAACTGAAATTCTATTCAGTAGTCTTTAAACGCTAAAAATTGTCTTTCTGTATTGTAAAAGAAAGGGGGGGGGGTGATATCTTTAAATGTTTTTCAAATTTAATGTTATACAGACTAATTATATTTCAACAAAATGTGGGTGTCTTCTTACCACATGGCATTCAAACGTCTAAAGTTTTAAAGTTTATTTGAAAATTTAAAATAAATTGAAATAGGAGATGCCAAACCAGTAACCTTCGAAATATCAACCACAATATAAATATATCTTAGGTTTGTATTATTCTGCTCATCTATTCAATTGCTCGGATTTTTTTAACGCTAGAAATACCAAATACAATTATTAAAAGTTGTCATGTACCTAGAATGTTTTATGACTGCTTTCAAACGCCTGAAGCAGAGAGCAAGGTGCGCTCGCTCGTCCGTTTCTTGTCAAGTGCTGGCATGATGGATGTCCATTGTTAGACCAGCGGTCAGTATCTACTGGACACATTCCATTATGAACCTATAAAACAATAAAAATGTGTCAAAGCTGTGTCATTAAGTAGCCTTAATGAATAAAGTTTTCACATGGTGGCCACTATTGTATAGGTAAAATATTTCCTCTGCTCAACAGATGAAAATTTTGTTTGTACTGCGAACTACCTGCTCGTTTGTTTTGGTCTATGACCACGAGTTAAGAAATTTTAGATACAAGATTAGCTGAGAGGCGTTTATCCTTTCTAAATAACAAATACTTTATGTACAATTTTGCTAAACATTGTCAAAATGTTGCTGAAATGAAAAGATTTAACTATGATTTAGCAGATAAATTTTACACTTAGTTACGGGAAAATTTTAGTCTTAGCCTTTTAAAGATACACGTGTGTATTAAGCTTACTATCTGGTATTTTTACATATTATGATAGATGCTGGTTCATTTCGATGATGGAATCTCAGTCCGCAATAAATTTATATATAGAGTGGTGGTAATAAGATAAATTATTTTATTATTTTTGAACTATTGCGAAACATTTATCATTTCATATTTAAAAAGTCAACTAGACGCATTAGTCAAAACGGCTACTCTCATTTCTCAAGATTAAACTAATTTCTTACATATGTCTGGTTTGTATGCAAATAGAACATGTAAATGTGGTTAGGAGCTGCAGATGCTTTCGATTTTTTCATTGCAAAATTCTAAAGCATAATTATTTATAAAACTTCACACACAATGTTGTCATGATATGTAATTCCTTTATATTGAAATTTTATTTGTCCACTATGCTCATCTTACTGATGTTGTACTCTTACATGATAATGTACCGGGGGATTTATCTACATACAGTGGGGGTCAATTTTTCGCCCCTCCCCTGACTATCATCCTTATTAATTAACCCCAGGATATCAAAAAAAGTTTATCGTTAGTTTGACCTTTTAATGAATAAATCATATGACGACTTACAAGTATTACATGTCAAGAGGGAGGGCAATTTTTGACATTTCCTGAATTTTGGTTATTATAAAACTCTATATTTTCAAACTTTTTTCCCAAGAAGTAAATTAACTTTCAAATTTACTTTGAACGTATTATTGGTGGAAAAAGGTGCAACATTTCTCCGACGTTTCTAAAGTAAAATATTTAAGCACAGCCTTGTACAGAAATAAGAATGCATAAATAATTGTTATGACGTATAATTTAAAAGAAATATTTAAAAATTGTAACTTATAAGGGATGTTTTTGAATTGTAAAACGTTGTCCCGGAATTAGTACATTTATGAAAAAAGAAAGAGTAATTTGATTTTTTAAGCAATCGTTACTGTGAATTTAACTTTATAAACTTTACCTTTGAAAGAAATAGGATTCACACTTCTAGAAGATATATTCGTTTCACTATATTTTTCTCTGTCCAACCAATATCTAAGAAATAAAATTCACAATTGTTACTTGGATAAGAATACTCTTACGTGTGACTTATGCAAAATGACAATTAAATGTATAATTAAGAAACTGCGCACTAATGCAACCATAAATGCAAAACTGCATAAATGGACCAAATTTCTCATTTTCTCATTTTATTAGCAAAGCTCATGTTAAGAAAAGCATGGCTTAAGAGATAATTTTCCACGATTATTTCTTATATAATAAAATGCTATAATATATAACTATATGGGTGCAGCAGAGGATTTTTTTTTTACTTATACAAAAAGATGCTTGGATTACTTACTGGACATGCACATTTTCTGAAAGTCATTCGCCAAGGTTTTCTAATAAAATATAATAACTATCATAATTACTATAAATACACATTCTTCATCTGGAATTACAAATCTACAGGTACAAATGACCATGTTATTTTTATATTTGGTTGCCCTAAGTAAGGTGTCGTATCTCAAAATTACCTGCAGGTTAATCTTGCGTAACTGTCCAAATTTAAATAAAATCGATGATTACACACCTAATTGAAGGATCATCAGATTGTAAAGTAACCATGTTCTAACGTAATATAACTGCATTAACTTACAACTTGTCACCTGGCCGAGGGGCATTTCCAAGTCAAAGATGAATGGAACCAGCTCCACTTAGTAATAATTTTCAATCCTCGTGTGTGAAGTTGAAGCTATTTAAGGTATGTAAATTCATTTTTAACGGACCACTGCGTACCTAGATGGGGGCAGTAGATAATATCATCGGCTAGAAAAAGAAGGGGCATCCTTTCACGGCTGCTAACAAAGACCCACCATTGTGAACAGTAAAGGCACATGACAACCACTTAATACAATAGCAGTTTTATATTTAATGAAACCGTCTTCTTTTTTCAGTGCGTGTATTAGAGATATGTCATTTTAAGATCTGATACATATACAAATAAACTCGGTGTAAAAGTACCCTTGTACACGAGATCGGGTTTTCCTGTCTTGCTTTAAAAGACGTTTACCTTACACCTGACAACAGTCAAAATAGCAAAACGATGGTTGAAACAGACTTAAATTCTTTACTATAAGAATGATGTATACTGTTTCCACATGCGGGTCTTGGTATAGAGTCGCAACGAGTTAATAAATAACATTCACACTATAAATTCATTTCTTTCTTGTTTTTTTTTCCGACATGCCTGTTCTTCTTTACCCCTCTCTTTTCAATATCTCGCCTATCAAATGATTGAACAGTTTTTGCAATATCAGTAATACCAAAGATTTATGTGTATCGCTAAACCACAATGTGTATGCTACAGAGAGGCAGTGCTTATCTCTTTTTGTTCCTTTTATCCATAGAGTTTTTTTCCTCTTGCATATTTCCCCAGTACCTACCTAAAATTTATCATTACCTTGCAGTAATAATGGAATATAAGTAAGTGTTTTACTTATATATCATTTACAGAAAGCTGGTGTACGTCCTATCATAAAATCTACACATGTTAACTAACTTGATTACACTTCTACTTAAAAAAAAAGCATAATTAATGTCATCCAACTTTCGTCAGGCAAAAATGATAAGGTTTACTATTTGCATATGTTTCTATACACTAAATCTTGGCACTGCACAGTTCTTTTCACATCGCTTTGCTGCAGCGTTACAAAAAATCTCATAGAAATATACAAGCTTCTGAGAAAATCAAAAGAATGCGGATTCCTAGCGAATGACATTTATCAGACGAAATGTGTACCGCAATATGAAACGCATGTGAGACCTAGATATGTAGTCATTATCTGAAATATGGAAACAGTTTTGCTGATGTTGAGTACAAATTAAATGTAATACAACGTACTGAGTTTTATTTATAAATTGTTAACAATATAGTGTCCTTTTTTTCCTTCATAGTCAAGAAAAAAAATTCCTTGGGGGGAAACCTTATCTACGCATAAAAAAAATTTAACCCAAACCTAATAAAAAGAAACAATTTATGCCACAAGAACTTGAGACCAAGTGTCGTATTAAAAGTGGTGCGATATTAAATGAAACATACCTGTCACGAATTAACTCTAGGAGATCATATTTCAAGTTTTCGCGTCCCCCTCCTCTCGTAGGTACAATCCGTTTCTCATCAACACACCTGTGGTTTTTTACCTGGCCGAAAAATGTGAAAGGAGTCATGGTGATTAATTAAAACTGGACATTCGCACGAAAAATAGTTTTGTTTACTTTAACCCAGATACCAGTGAGTATGATGTATTTTACCTCCAGGCATCGAGGAATTTTGGACGTTTTACTATCCATTTTGTTGGCTGTGTACAGACGTTTGCGAAAGTCGGTATATCATGCAATGCATCAGCAAATTTACAAGTACTAAAAGTTCAGGTTTTTAAATTTATTTTCCTCTTTGATTGTTTAAAAATCCATTGAAATCAACTTTTGATAAAAGAAATTAGTTTTTTTTCTCCATGGACATCACATCGTTAAATAAAATTTAATGATAAAAATCTCAGGAGAATGTAATACATATGAAACCCGCCAGGTTTTCAATTAGTGCAAAAATGTTTACCATAACAACGCATCATAACGAGTTTTGAACTAACTTTTGTGCCGTTCTGTATAAGTAGGTATTCCAGTGATAAGAAAGATGAGCATGCTATAAAAGGACGCACTCATATGTAAATAAATTTAATGTTTCGCCGTTTATGACAATATTGGAAGTCGCCCATAGATAAAGAAACTTTGAATTATAGCAAAGTCATAAATATCTTGGACAAAAAAAGATATCAACTTTATACCGAGCGTGTTAGTGCATACGCCGCTTTATATCTTAGTTTTCAATGTCCTCCTTCGGATGCCTTTCTCCAATATCATCAAAACGTCAGGGGTCCTGGGTCCACTTGTGGTCATGAGGCGCCACTAGTGGACACACGATCCCTGGCGTTGTGAGGATGAAACAAACATGCAGCGGACAGACAGAAAGACGGACAAAGGGGATAAGTGTTTTTTAATAAATAATACAAAGTAATGGAATTAAGGCGACCTCCCCCCCCCCCCCCAATAAAATCGACTAATGTATAGCGATGCGCTGAAAATCTGTTTATATAACATACAGTGGGTTAACCATCAAAATACAGTAACTGTTAACTCCCCATTTTTTCCTCATCGAAAATCATGGAAGATAGTTATCAACCTCATACTTAACAATATTAAAATAAAATAAAATAAAATCTATTGTTAATGTAAAAATTAAAAGCCTGGTCAAATCTATGTGTCATTTTCAGCCCCACATCAAACTAGTTCGATTCAATAATTACGTATAATTATGGTAGCTTTGGCTTACTTGATAGGGTTAAATCTAAACTAACAAAACTTGTAGGAGTTTCCACTCAAATTACTTAAAGATAAATTAAGGTACATAAAGCGAGTTAAAAGTCCCAAACTTTCACAGGGTTTTACTGATCAAACACAATAAAAAGTGAGAGGTTTACTTGTACAAACACAGACAATGGACTGTAGTACCTAACAGACCTCTCGAGAAGTAGAAATTATCCTCCAAGAGTCCTCAAATCTCTTCACATAATCAGCTAGGTCTTGTATTTTTACATATTTTACCGTAACTTTGGAATGCGGAGAGCCTGTATATAATCACTAAATGCTTTTACGGTCATTCTGGGAGACACGCATGACGCTGCACATCCACGTATATAATTAATTTTCATTCACCAACACGGAATTTCATCTCAGTCAATAGTATTCCAGACAGAATTAATATTCAAGCAGTATTTGATAAATGTATATATTCACAAAATGAAACTGATAAAATACTTTTGTTCATATACTTTTACAAAGAGTCGTGACCCCACCCAACGATTAAAAAATTCTGAATGTCTGCATCGTGGATGAGTCTTTAACTAAACACTCCCGTTCTGATGTTTCATCAAGATATCTGACCTCTGCCACTAAGTGATTCATAAAATAACTTGTAATTCAAATTCATTCATGAATTTAAATTGAAAATGAGTTTTTAAAATTCCATTCTGAGCGATAACGGATTAGAGAAAATATCAAATTCATCAGATTAAAATCTCTCTGTTTAAAAAGTATCTCATATACTTTTCTTCTTAAGTATGTAGTGGCGGTTTTGACTTAAATATTTTATACAAAATATGATTATCATAACAATATTCTTTGACCGATTGAAACACGTGCACACGAGAAACGTGAACACACACACACACACCTGTCTGTTTATTTACAACCTATTGGTGCATAACGTGTAAAACTCCTCACCAAATATAGAACTTAGCAATACTCAATTAAAACATTGCAAAATTATGAGATCGTTGATGAATAACATAAATCAAGGCTTTTCAAAAGAAAAAAATTTTAACCACTTCCTTCAAATCCCTTATATGAAAAATTAAGCTTCGTCAAATTTGATTTTTTATTTTCATGGTTTGTACAGCCTTCACTTATTAAATGCTTACCTGTGTTGTTTACCTTTCTACCTGGGAAGGAAAGCTACACGGGGGAACCGTCTCCTCCGTGGTAAGTGTCCTAAATGATAAAGATGCCATCCACTTCTTAGTCTATATAAACTCTCCTGTTTCACATTCCATTTGAAAGAAAAACACAGACGCTCATATCATATGAATGAACGCGACTGTGCAACATTTATCCGGATTAAATACATTGTCCATATCCATTAATGCAAAAATTGACACTGGGTTGTAATTTTATGGCAAATGTTATTGGATTTTCAATATTCATCCCCTAAAGTATTAAAAAAAGAAAAGAAAATCTCATTGGAAATTTCAGGTGCGATTCAGAGAAAAGCCTGAGGGTACTCGAAAGACCTATATCTCAAATGTCGTAAGCATACAAACCTAAACATTCCGGACGGTTTCTCGTGTGCATAATATAAATGCCATTAACTGCTTGACTGAGGTTGTTCTATGTCACTTATAGCGTGTAATTTACCATCTAATTTACTCCAATTTAGGTCGTATCTCCCCCATTCCACTTTTCCTAAACACCAAATAATTTCGTTTACGTAGCCATCATTTGCCGTAGAGGGGAAAATCAAACCCAAATCATGCCTGGTGATGCGCTTCCTTTTATCAGAGAGAAAGAATTCCGATTTAGTCAATGGTTTGATCCTTTGTCCCAATATTATTCAAACTGATATCAAACTTCTGTATATATATTTGAACTGTGTAGAACACTTGGATGAACCAGGCTTAACAGTCAAAATAATCCTTGATAAAATGTGTCAACAAATCGAGAATATTTGAATGAATATTGTGGTATTTTGTTGTTCTTAAACTTGTCCTTAAAGTGGCTTTGAACTTTGTGGAAAACTAAACCCTACTCATATCATATCCATTATACACTCCTGTGTATTTTTATATACAGGAATAAGAAAAACATGGGCCTTAAAAAGTACATGTATCTGCGAGGCACTCTGTCCTTGGTACATGTAGCTTCTGTCGCCAATTCTACTCTCATACTTTATTGATGTTCTGTTGATATTTGCATCACCCTTATTATGTTTAATTCGAATTTTAAATCTCAAATATATTTAATGTTTCATCTTTCAGTTTTATTGAAATCGTATGAATTTCTAGTGATACAATAAAACCTTACTGGACGAAGGAACAGATATACGGTTCAGTTGCTAAACATCGTCAACTTTTGCATCAACAACAATATGCGAAAAAATAAACTACGAGTGGAATTTTAATATAAAAGTTTTAATATTTATCACCATTCTTTCTTTTTACCATATGTAAGTTATATGCAAATTACATGTTTTAATAATTTTAAACCTTCCTGGCTACTGTGCCATCTCTACTTGCCAATCCGTTATTCTGAATATATTCCATTCATTGATTTTATTCCGTAAATGTAAATTAGTGACATAAAATGTGTTGCCTGTTCAACACATTAGATATAAAATTATATGTACATTGGAATTAAGCATTCCTTGCCTTCTTTATTCGACGGTAATGGATCAGGTGAAGATTTACCTGCACTATGTGTAATACAAGAAATTAATTGTCGGAAGCACGACTTCTTCAGCTTTTTTCATGAATTTTGTTGTCGCATGTTTGAATTTTCTTTTTCATATATAATTCTTCTTTCCTCCTATTTATACAGTACCCCAGCAAATGCATGTGTCCATATCTTAAGAGTGTTTGTCTGTAGTCGAAATCTCATAAGAAGCCTAAAGAAGTGAAAGAACATTTTGGAAATATAGATTCCTGGGATAAGAAACAACATATTTTGATGAGGATCTGGAGTTTTCCCCTGTATGAATGGTAATATCGGAGAGGGCATGAACTTTCCGGAAACTCTTTCTATCGTTTGATTTGTCATAGTTATCGAGTAAAAGTATTTTCTTCACTCTTTTTGCCTTTTGATTTCCAGCGTGTTGCTTTGATTAATAAATTCTTGGATTATGCTATTTTGACTTTTAAGATTAAAAAATTAAAAATTTCCACAAATGCCTCAAGAAATATTAATTAATACACTATTAATTTAAAAAAACAAAACAAATCTAAGGCTCCTTTGAACTATTCAAATTCTATTTCACTCCATACAAATATTTTGGCCGTCAGCTAAAATATTCTAGGATATTTCATTCACATATCAGTTCTTTCATGAGGCTACACGAAATAAACAAACTTGGAACTTAACCTTTCTTTACACGCGTGTGCAGAAAGAAAAACAGCTTTTTATCTAGATATCTAGGATTAATCTTTTTTTTTCCTTTAGAGTTCTCTGATTCTGATGAAAGGATTATTTTCTTTTTAGGGTTATTAGAGTATCAATGTATACAGAAATGATTAGGTATGTTGGTAGACTAAATAAGGGTTATATCATAAACACGTGCCAAACCATCGTGCTTCTAAATTCAGGGCTTGGTCCTTTGTTAAGGGAGTTATATTGCACAGAGGAAAGTATTACATGTAATTACAAAACTGAGAAAAGGGAAATATTTTAACAATGTGTAGTAACTTCATTTTTTTCGTTTTTATGGAATGAAGCCATCCAAAAATGCCAGACTTAATGGTGTGTGATATTGTGGTTTATTTACATAACAATGAAAGCAGCTACAATAGGAAGAGTAATGTAAACTAAATATTGTTGGAATTCGGAAAAACGAACATAATCAAAGTAATGGTACATGTAACAATAATTCATAGAAATATATGTAACAATAATTCATAGAAATATAGGTTATAAGGTAGATAAATATCTTGTGCGAAAACACAAGCTTTTCTTTTCTTTTTTTTTTAAGTTTTATATATGTATTATAATGTTAATTTTTTTCTGTAAGTTTTATGGTAATTAAACGCAAGACCAGAAACTTATTTTTTTTATATTACATAAAACGGAGAATGTTGTTGATTTCTATTTTACATGTGAACAAAGTCTTCATTATATGCCGTCATTCTCCATATTAAAACCAATTTGGCAAACAAGGAGTGCAAGGTTGCAGTAACAACATACCATGTATGAAACATTCATACAAACTAAGCACTATGAAGGACTCCGGTAAAGCAGTATTTTTTGATTTTCAGGTAAAATCTGTTCAGTAATCTTTAACCTCAGGACAGTTTTATCTGGTTGATACTGGCAAGCAGCAGATGGAACCTGGAGTCGTACTATACATAACATTACTCTAAAAGTAGTACAAGGAACGTGCTTTTACATTATTGTAATTCATTTTATTTGGTGGTTAATTCATGGAGTCATAAAATAGGTTTCTTCATTTAATATACTAGAAATATTAAGCAGATATGGCTCTTTTGACATTGATTCAGCACTGTTTATTGGGTCACATTTTAGCAGTAGGTACAAAATTTCATCAGGACAGACTGTCATGTGATTGGTCACCAACAACCTCATTGGTGCATTGTGACGTTTAAATCTTGTTTGCTTTTCATTAAATATACAGGTTTTAGATAATTATCTTGTCGTAGACTTTGTTATCTGTACAAATAAGAGGCATACGGGTACTACCAATGATGGTCCGAGTGCTATTTTCACTTTCACGTATGCAATAGCAGGAGTTGATTGAGTAAACAGAAGTCTCGTTTTCAAAATACATGTATAATAATTTTCATGTTCTCGATCTTAAAAAAAGGGGTTTCGGTAAGAAAAAAATCAAGTTTCAGCAATTTGTGGCACCGAAAATTCACATGTTGAAAATCTTCAGTGAGCTGCATTTTTCACTTTCTGGTCTAGTTGGCCACGCGACCAGTCAAATTTTCTGTATTTTTTTAGTTAACTAGTTTCTCTTCAAGTCTGGGATTGGATAAACATGTTTTCGTAAAATCCTGTTTTTAGTTGTAAAGAAAAAATATATATTTTTATTATATACTAGTAAGTTGAAAGAACTCGTGTTCAAACCTTTTGCTTTTATTATATCTTAGTAAGTTGAAAGAACTTGTGTTTTAACCTTTTGTATGAAATACATGTATATGCAAAAAAATATTTGCCTGTTTTTAAAAGTAGCATGCTTTTCTATTATTGTCCTATTCTTCCTTACTATATATTTAATATGTTCATGTACCTCATTTACCATTGTATGGTCTGAGAGTAATAAACAAGCATTATCAAGAAATACAAGGGGACCAAAGTTATAGTTTAACTAAGTTTGATTTAACCAAATTGCATGTCACAATACATTCTGTGTATATGCACCACCTTATGGGTATCACTTTGCGTTTGCGCTACGCAGAAAATCATTATGACGGTAGCCACGTGTTTTGTGACCTTTTACATCATAGAGTGTCAAATGTGATACTTTTTCAACAACAATAAAAAAAAAAAGCTTATTCGTTTTCAACACACCTGAGTTAAGAGTTAGCTTACATGCAGGTTATTACTGATATTGGATAATTTCTCCTCCTTTCAAAGATTTTTAAGTAATTATTTTAAATCATACTTTAAAATAGAACTAAAAAAAATCTTCATCAAATTTGATTCATTGGACCATTATATATCCATTTTTTAACAAAAAAAAAGCACACCTGAGTAAAGAGTTAGTAACAGGTTTTTTACTGATGATGGATAATATCTTCCCCTTTCAAAGTATTTTAAGTAATTATTTTATTATTATATTATTAAAATCATATTTTAAAATATAATTCCAAACAAGTACCGATCATTTGTTGGAAGTTTATTTTTTCAAATACCTGTGTTGTGAACCGTGATTTATTGTGAGGAAATTTCTGACAGAGATATTGAATTACTTGTATCCATTCCCTTCTGAGTGTTGTTTTACTCGACCTTCATCGACCTTGGAAAAATATAAAATATCCAGGTAGGATAAATGTTTAACAAAGGCAGAGGGGAAAAATGCGAAATTTGTCGTAGTTATATAAAAAATGCATTTTGTAAACATAAGTGAACTTTAAAATGGTTTTGTATTCAGATGTAATTTTTGGCAAGGACTTTCTTTTCTTTTTTTCTTTCTGATCCTTTAATCTTCTTTGCTATGGTCTCGAAGACAAACCATTTTTGTCGTTTTTAGGGGAGGGGAGCTTCAACATCTTAATTGAACAAAATTTTGAACAAATAAAAATTGTTCATTTACTTATTGTTCAAAGATGCATGCACTCTTCTTTGACTCATGTACTTGTTCTTTATTACCTATTAATTTATTTCTGTTCAACGGAGGTAAACTTCAAAAAACTGTATCATTATTCATTAGACAGATTTGATTAAAAGAAGAGGATTTTAAGATAATTTATCCTATCATTTCTTACTATAGTAAACATTCAGCCCTGTTGTAGCAAGATTTGAGTAGATTTTCTCTGATTAATGCCCCCTGCTTTTGTGACAGCGAGGGGACATTAAATCTCACTTGTCTGTCCGTCTGTCAGTCACGAAAACTTTAACCTTGGGCATAACTTTTGAACGAAAAAATCAGGGCATTCATATGTACATTACCTGTGTTAAGGACATACGCAACGTAGTTTGAACTTTATTGTTTTTTCCCCTGGAGTTGAAAGGTTCCAATATTTAAAGGAACTGTCATCTAGAATAAATTCTTAGTAATTTTTGTATATTTTTCTTTGAATTATACAAGAATTTTCATCAATTGATATCTTTTTCAAAACCCCTGGTAATGCATGCTGATTTTTTGTCTACGAACATCTGATGCTATTATAATCTTAAATCAAGAATATCTTGAAAAATTATCAGTAGGTAAGGGATGTTGCGTATGTCCTTAAGACCTTTCCAAATATATTATGATTTTTGACCCCGTGACCTTGACCTTTAAGTCTAACCTACGTTTCAAAAATGCTATTATTATGACAACTTTTGAATGAGAAAAGATAGGTTGTTCATATTTGACAAGTGCATTACATGTGACAAAACCTTTACAAATGTACTAAGATTTTTGACCCCGGCCAGTATCCTAGACCTTTAACTTTGACCTATATGTACTTTTCAAAAATTTTAACATGGTGATAACATTTTTGAATGAGAGAAAATAGGGCATTCATTTTTGACATGTGCATTACCTGTTCCAAGACCTTAAAGAATGTACTCTGTACTTTGACCTCGTGACCTTGACCTTGAAGTTTAACAGTTTTTTTTTTCAAAATTTTTAACATTGGTAATAACTTTGAATGAAACAAGAAAGGGCTTTCATATTTTCATTGTACATTACCTGATGATAACACCTTTCAAAAAGAACTATCATATTTTGAGTTCATGACCTTGACCTAGAAGTTTGATCTACTTATTTTGAAGTTTGACGCAGTTTAGAGAACCTTTAACCTTGGCTATAACTTTTATTAATTTAAAAGATTAATTCTTTTTTGTATGATGAACAGAAAAAAAAAGACACACAAACAAGCTAGTTACAATATGCCATAAATAATTGCATTCCAACCACTAAGACACCGAGATCGAGGGGGACCATACTTGTTTTGAATCGAATTAAAGACATCTTCTTCAAAGGGGAGAGGTATATCAATATAAACGATTTATTATTTTCCTTTATCAAAGAATATGATTTGACATGTGGTTTACGAGAAAGTTTACATATTGATATCTAGCTTTAACAGACAAAAATGTTCATTTAATAGATAGTTTCTATTCAAAATACAAAATGTTTATTGAATGGACAGTTTCTAAGAGTAAGACCAAGTAAAAAATAGTTTTACAATTATAAAAAGACTAAAGTCAAGTCAGTTCTTGAATTAGAATATTATAAAATGTATCATGGAGATATACATATATACTAATATTGACTCAGCGATGTCTCTAAAAGCTTAGTTTCTAAGCTGTATAAGTATATAGTTATAGAATGTCACTGAGAGAGTTAACAAGATTCTAGTTCCCCAAGATCAGATCTATATTAAGAAGTTTTCTAATCGAACAAATGATATTCTTTAGTTATTTTACTTATTATAGTTAAATTTGGATCAAGGTTCCAACCTAAATGTTGCTAATTAGGCGATGTTTACAATATTTGTCTATCAATTAAGGAGAAGGCTGCATTCTGTGTATATTAACTCCGCCCACAAAGTCTCAAATTGGCTGATATCCAAGGCGCGGATCTTATACCACGAATATAAGATCCGCTTTTGGAGGAACGAAAATTAATTGAAGTGAAATTCGTGATAATAGTAAGCAAATATTAATGAACTACTTTAATAAAGTGAAAAATCATTAGAAATATGTTGAAAATAGAATATTATACTTGTTAATTTGATACATCTAGAATCTAGATGAATTCTGCAAGTTAATACAAACCTGTTGTTCTCAGTAACTGCTCTTTTCTTATAGGTTCAAAAACCTGCTTTGACCTCAGCAAAAGATTGTAATTATTTCATATAAAAATTTCTGAAATAGGATGCATTTTTTTTCCTTCCATATACCTAGTCCATATATGTATAATAAGTTTTCTATTGTGAATGGTTGTATAACAGTTAATTTATTATTTTAAAATTTTCCTTGGTCATCAGTCATTTCTATCTCTTTATAGTTGTACACATAGTTGCTGGATCTTCAAATTCCAGTAAATATTGATAATGTGGTGATACGGATGAGATATGAGGAAATTGCTAAAAAAAAAAAAAAAGTGATAAACAAAACAATTGAGCAAAGAGAAATTTGATATACTGGATATTTTATATTCACTCGACTTGGTGGGTTAATAAAAGTAATATAGTGCAAAAAAAATGTACAATTTGAATCCTTTGAAAATCCCCGACATCCAGCTACGTCGGTTTCTGCAAATGATGATACTATCAAGAGGAAGTCTTCTTATATATATATATATATAGAGAGAGAGAGAGAGAGAGAGAGAGAGAGAGAGAGAGAGAAAAAAAACTTTAAGAGCTAATTGGTCGTCACAGTATTTACTTAGATTCTAGAGAAACTCTCTAACCACTGCGGCACGCGGGCGACAGAAGGGGGAATAAGAAGATGATAACCGGAATTACAGGCACTGCAATTTTTAGCACCAGAAATCTACACTCTCAGAGTCTTCATGCTTCTTGAAAAGTCCCAAGCAGTTACGATTGCAACTGAAGAAGGCCTTTCAGACATCAATACAACACTAGTGCCCAGTTATGCCCCCCCCCCCCAAATCTAAGTAAGGGGGTACATACCTTTACTGTATAATGCAACGGCTTAAAACATTTTCTGTTTTCCAAGTATAATTTGTCTATTTAGGATATCAACTGAGACTTCAAAAATCAATGCAATTGTATTTTCATCAAAAAATATACATATCCAATGCATACCCGGTATTGCGCCTTTACTTTTTTTACTTAACCAATTGAGACATGAATACGTAAAAGAAGTATTCAAATATAATTAAAAATCCAAAATCTTTTACAAAGTGTCAACGCTCAGGGAAAAAACTTAACATATTAATTGCTTTGAAAAATACAATCTTTCGGTATGGCATATTTTAACATTTATGGTGACCGTGACACAGTGACCCCGAATATCTAAGTAATTAAGGTCACTTTTTAGGTGCAATGGAGTTGTTATATGCGAAACAAGTAAAATTAATTTGTGAATGAACAAAAAAAAAATATGCAAACTCGATCTAACTTCTCATTATAACGAGTAAGTTATCGCGTTATAACGAGTTAATTTTCTCATTTTAACGAGATAGTTATTTTGACATAATGAGCTAGTATCTCGGTATATATAAAATATCGTTATAACGAGGGATAATAATATCTCTGTTTAAAGAGTTAGTTTTTCGTTATAACCATTTAGTATCTCGTTAAAACGAAATAACTTACTTGTTACATGTATATAACGATTTAAGAGACATTCCCTGTAATCATTTAACTTTTCCGGCACGCATGGTCATCGATTTCCACTAAACTTTGCTCATTGTTAAACCTTGACACCAGAAACATATATCAAACAAAATTTGGTTGCCAAGTGTCTTGATTGCCACGATAACAGACGAATAAATTTGGAAAATTGAGATTTTCAACAACTTTGAATCTTAACTGAGCCTTAATTAAGTAAGACTAAGAAAACCAAATTAGCCACTCTCACAAAAAAATTCACCTGTTGCCTCTTAAGCTATAGAGAAATCATTTAGAATATATCTCTAAGTAACTGGTTACCATGGATTTATTTGGCATGCATTTTTAATGCTTGAAAAAGCTTAATGTTCACTAGTGACAGGTTTTACAATATAAAACTCTATCACTTATGTGGAAGCTTCTTGCATCCTGTTAGAGATAGTGTGTAACCAGAATTAAAAGTCAGGTAAGTTGTTTATAAATATCAGTAAAAAATAACGGTTTTGGAAATTTACATACAAGGGCAAATATTCAAGGAAACAATTTTTTTTTAGATTTGTGTATTTTTCATACAATTTCCAAAGCAACGCTCTATTTTTGAAATAAAATTTAATGCTTTTGAAATGTGGAAATTTAGAGCAAACCTTTGCCTTTAAAAATATAGAAATGTGCACTGTTAAAAAGATAAAAACAGATGTAATCACTCAGAGATTTAATGTGAAATCACTTTTCGGTATTACAACTATTGCCAACCAATAAAAAATTTCCCATTTCTTCCTTAAAATATGTTATAAGGATCTTTGTCTGTTATTTGGTTGCATTTCAACTTATAACCGCTTTCATTTTTTGAATGTATGACTGATCTAAACAATAAAATTATTGCTTTTCAAAACTTTGTTCCCATGGTAACGTATGTAATAGTTGATTTCCCAACTATCTGAATCATGCATATAAGACATCGAGTTTTTAAGTTTTGGAAACAGTCACTGTCACTTGTCTGCATTGTTGCAAACGTTATCTATGGGACTTGAACATGTTTTAAAATGCTATTTTTCAACCTTTAGTGCAGATTCCATGGTAACCATGACACATACATTCAATTTTTGAGTGAAACAAGTATATGGTATCCAAGACTTTTATCATAGATATTTTGGAGAGATTCTGTGACTGTGCGTGCCATGGCTCCTATATACATGTAAGAGTTTAAGTCGTAATAACGCGATAAAAATTCAGTAAAGTCCGTAAAATGTGCCTAAACAAGGAGTGTGCTCTTCTAGTCCCCCAGAAAAAAAATGAGAATATTAGGGGTATTCGTGACTTTGCAATACGGAGAGCAAGTTCCGATTCTTGTTATGACTGGGGAGTCTGGGAACATGTTTGTCTTGAGTTGAGGAATGTGGAAATTAGAAACTGAATTGTATCCTACACGTGCTGCATATGACCTTTTTTAATATGTTTCTAGATAAAAGGACTTTGCGATCGTCCATTCCTTGTTGATAAGTTTAAAAACTAAATTTCTCCAACCTATTGTTTTAAAACAATTGAAAGACTCAGAAGATAAGCAGATTAACTTTGCCAGTGTCCAGCATTTTATTGTACTTTTATCTGCAACTATCTCACTATATTTCTCTATACTATTTTACAAGGGGAGCAACTCCTCCTGACCATGAACAAGTTACAACATTCATATCTATATTTGCCACATTGTATAACAATATAAAATGGTCTGCCACATTGAGGCACCTCCAAACATTTTAAATCATATTTCACATTCATATCAGACAACAGTAATACAAGTTTTTTCAATGGAAATCATTCATACAATACTTTCATAATGTTTAAAATACATAAGAAAGCTTTTAATATTACATTCTCAGGAATTTGATTTCAATAATCAGGAAATGAGTATCATGGCTATGTAATGAATGATTAAAGAACACATCAACTGAACCATAAAATTTAAACATACCAGAAAGATGCAGGAATACAATTCATACCCGTCCTAAAATTAACTTTTTTTATGTTCTATTAACAAAAAAATAATTTAACATTCATCCCAAATGAACATTTTTTTTCAAATTATTGAAGTAAACTAGAAGTAGAGACACAATTTATTACTTTAGTGGTTAAAGTTCATGTTAATGAGACAAACTGAATGTAATACAAAACAAAATTATTGCTTGTTTTTGTGAGAAATGTCTCAAATTGTTAACCAGGAAGTTTTAACAAAAATCTTTTGCCAAAATTCACTCAAGAACATCAAAGAACATCTTTCATTCAATTAATTCTGAATTTCAATTCTCTTCAAGAGTATTCAACAAAATTATGTCCATTTCCTTAAAGTAATATGGTCCGTAACTTTGCATACATTTCAACAATGAAAAATACTTAACAAAATGTACTTTTCTTGTAAAGTTATAGTGATTCTAAAAAAGGCCACATTTATTTATCATTTCAGACCTCATGGGAAAAAAAGAAATGTTTCCTCAACATATCTCAATATACTTGTCAAAATTAGTACCGGTAATGATTTTCTTGAGAAAGTATTTTTTTCATGAACGTAGAACCACATTATTTTCTTACAACATAGTCAAAATTATACACAATTACAGACTGTATTACTCAGGATTACATATTAAGTTATTAACTAATATCTTTTCTACTATGGTCAAAGTAAATTCTAAAGTCTTTGGAAATATGGTACATAAACAAGTAATTAAAACAGATTTTAAGTTTTAAGGCAGTCATTCATTACTTTCCAGCAATCATCCTGAATTTAGTGCAATACCTGAAGCGTACTCAGGACCTATGTCCACTTATCACAGCTACGTTTTCTGCATGGACAAAATGAATGAAAAACACACATTTATTTTAGATATGTACAATAAATTTAACGTCCATATGAATACAATTAATCAAAAAATGAAAAAATACCATAATTACATAATTTCATATATTTCTGTAGTGAAATTGTTTCTTTATCTAAAAAAAAACTTCATTCATGGCAATTTTACTTTTAAAGCGTTATCAAAAACTCATCTAAAAGAAAATACTGGTACCAACATTCCATTTGTAAAATAGAATCCCCCCCCCCCCCCACCGCCAAAAATTAAATGTGCTGTTTTCAATAATAACAAAGTATAAAAATGAATTGTAAATTAACAGTTGATAATGTGAGGTAAAATTTTGTCACAACTCCATATTTGAGGACAATGTAGTGAAAAAAAGAGACTGTTATTCTAAAAAATATTTATTACATGTCATTTACAAACACTGCTTAAATAATTTGCCCTAATGTAGCTTTAACCCCAATTGTATTTAAGTGGACAAAACATGACAAAATTTTTTTTGGTGGAATTTTAAAAAAATGTTCAATAAAAAAAGCATTAAAAACAAAAATTCCAATTAGTTTTTTAAATTGATTACTATTCTTACCAATTAGGTTAACCAATTTTAATTGCCTTCCCCAATACACACAAATCCTAACAAACACACATACAAGTATATGTGAAATTCAACTTAGCAGCCTAAAATTGGAATTTTAATATAATGTATCTGTAAAGTGTTAAATCCATTGACATTTTTAAGAGTAATGAAATGCTTTAACCAATTTTTCATTCAGTACAGATGTGGCTTGCCATTTTAATCATAATTTCACACATGCGTTCCTATGCTACATGTGAACTCTGCACTATATGTTACATGTATTTACTACCTTCTAACATCTAATAACAAATACAGGTGTGATAGTTTAATATTTAACTTTAATTTGGAGTCTTGAAATTGTGTTGGAAGAATTCCTAGCAACTAGTACATGGCATACCATTGATCACAGTCAATTTCAGATTTTATCTCTAGTGTTCCGAGAGAGCATTAACAATGGCCAACAACATATATATGGACTTTTGAAGTCCCTTTCTTCTTAAAATCACAGCATAGGGTTCTATCACATCAAACTTACTGGCACTATCTGATCAGTTTCAAAAGAAAAATTGAATATTTTGTTTTGTACCTGCAATTGATGATTTTAGAGCTCATCACCAATATCAGTGAACAATGATTCAAAAATAAATCTATTAACTCGATAGTGTGCCCCCCCCCCCCCCCCCCCTTTCTTACCCATATGAAAACATGACATACATGTAGCTTACTTTTGTAACCATTGAAACAGTTTCAAATTGAAGGTATTTTTTAAATGGATTTTTTCTGATAAAATCATAAAAGTATATGACATTTACAATGAAGGGGATGACATTTAAACCTATATAAAGAATGAAGTGTGATTTTGAAAACAGCTGTAGGTGATTAAATGCCTAATTATGACTCTGATATGGCGTACAGAATATATCCTAATCTGCATCACACAACAAAATCTTAACATACAAAAATTACAATATTACAGTAACTAATAATATAAAAGACATGATATTATTTCAGAAGCATTACAAAACTGTCAGACATAGTATAACTAATTCTTATTGGTTTGAGAAAGAATTAGTACGTCCTGATGCACCGCAGCTGCCATTTAAAACATAATAAATTTTTTTTCATGGTACATTATAAATTTTATGAAATCATTGCACCAGAAACTTTCACGATGAATTAATTCATTCATACAAATATAACATTCTTACACTTATGAGAAAATGAATCTGTACTACTCCTTTTTCTCATTAATGGACAAATAGCTTGCAATATCAGTTGAATTTAGTAAACATGTGTATCAGTTAATAATAATCAAAATCTTTAAGACTTCAGTTGAATGAAAGACCAACCTATGTGAAAACAACACAAAAACACTTGAAAAAAATCAATGACATGATTTCAATCCATGAAGCACATGGCAGGATCTAAACAAAATAAAAGGAGAGCAAATTTTGTTTGGTCTAAACAGCTCCAGAAATTTGTTTTTATTTGCAAGGAATAAACAAACTCAATCTGAATTTAGCAGTAACCTGGCTGTTCCTTGGTCATTCTTCCCACCTCTGCATCTCTCTGCTTGTTTGTCATACATTCAACATTCTATCACAGCCCAGTTAAGTAGGCTGGCTCTGCAGTCACGCACTATAACTTGTTGCTGGGTAAAATTTACACACTAACACACATGTAAAAGTGATATTTGTCAGTCTAACATGTTGTAAGTTTTGTGAATGTTCCTGCTTAGCACTGACCTGACATCATTACAGAATCGTAATGCATCCAGCATTGGCAGTAAACACAAAAGTGACGTATCTGTGGGATCACTAAACCATGACTTTATAGGAATTGCATTATCTGAAACAGAAGAGTTCACTTTAAAAATATAGACTACAAGTATATGGACAACAAAACTACCAGCCTTGAGAAGTCTTACACTTCAAGTAGTTCAATTTTGGTACATGTATTATACATTGCAGAACACAGGATAACAGGACATGTACTATTGCAAAAATATTTTAATAAAATATTGCTTAATTATCCAAACATTAGGAAACAAAGTGATCTATAAAACCATACCTTCATAATACTTATATGCTATTGGGGAATTGTCTAGTATAAAAACACTTGACAGATCTTCATTTATCTCCAAAAGACTCTTGGTATAGCTACCTAATTCAAATCGACAATGCTGCAAATAAGAAAAAAATTACAGTGTATTTCAACATCTATCACAAAACAAATAATCACAATATGTAAAATTTCTCCAGAATACAGAATTATTTCTTAGAACTAAGAATGAAATAAAATTTATCCACTTTTTATTTTTTTATTCTCTTATGAAAGATAACTCCTATATAAAACACAGCATGCAATAATTTCTAATGTATGGGAAAACAAATCAAGAACTTTAAGGAAAATGAGAAAATTAGTACCTACTCTGTATTATAAATCACAAAAATATGAAAGAAACTGAGTATAGCTGTCCTAAAAATATTCAAATACTAATGTAAATCCAGAACATCAAAGAATATTTGAAGTTCCATCCAATAAATGGCATTCTAGGAGAATGAGAAATGGTGCAATACACGTTCCACAAATACTGACTTATTAAAAGCATCGACATCACTAGAAATCTGATAAATACCTGTCTATAATATCTCCTCCTTAGTATATTTCTATTATTGTCTAATTTGTCTGCCACCGCAGAGCCATATATTTCCATACTTGCTGTAAACACTACAAGTTCATACCACTGACTAACCTATACATAAAGAAACAAAAACACATGGACGTATTAGCAAATCAGCTTAGTATACATCTTTTATACAGGTTATGATGAGATGAATATAACTGTGGGGTTAGTGATCTAACAATATTATAATGCTTGCTAATCAAAGCCACTTTAAATTAATCAAAATGTTAGTAAAGTAAAACATGTTAGGCTTGCAACACTCCAGAGATTCTTTTATTACATTTCTATGTATATACCCAGTTAAAATTTCATAACTTTGACCTACTTTGTGGCAAAATTTAATGTTGTTCTAAACATAGATTTGTCTTTGTGTTAAGCATGTTTTACTGCATTGTGCTGTCAATCAATCACTATGTATGTAAATTTACAGTTAAGATGATTTGCAGTGAAAGATGTATTACTATATTTGTTTTTTGAAAGTTTGCATTTATCACAACAAATTTATACATGTAGTTGATTATAGACAAGCTAAATATTGTTTTATCTGGAAAAACAAAGTTTCCTACCACTTCCAAAAAGTAGTCTACATGTGGTCTTTTGTGAACAAAAAATCTAACAGGATGTCTGTCTATATTGACCTGCAAAATTTAAAACAAAACATAGAAAAAATTCTACTTTATAGCTACAAGTTTGGAAGCATTTAAATCAAGTTAACTCAAACATTTACTTCTTTGAAATCAATAAGCCTGCATCAAATCCACAGACTGCCTCATAATTAAATCTACATCATTTTTAAGAGTTATTACAACAGTTTAGGTTATACATTTACACACTTTTAGAACAAAGTCTGGGGGTGTTCCTGGCTTCACAGTCTGTCGTAGGACTCCATCATGATGAGAATGAATTAATGTTTCATCTAAGTCTAGAACTAGGGTTTTCTTTTTCAACATACCTATGAAGAAAGAAATGATAGTCAATTTAACAATAAAAAAGGAGCATAATAATAACTTTGAAAATCCAACATCTCATTAATAATTCAAGATTAATACAAAAAGCATACATTAAAACCGACCATTATGATGATTTTCAATTTTAGATTTAGAAATACACAGTTCACTATTCTGATGGCAAAATATAGCTGATGTTCTAAGTTGGTATAAACAAAATTTTTAATGAAATTATGTTTATTAAGACTGTAGAAGAAATTTTCAGGGGCTGAAATTTCACTACGATCTGAAACAATTACTTGAGGACTAAATTTTGTTGTTGGTGCTCCCTATAAGATAAATGATACCATTTCAACTTATTTCTTTAGGAGTTTAAGTCAGTTGATAAATGTAATCAATGAACTAAAGAAAATTGAATCCCTGAAGAATATTTCTGCTTATATAAATATTTACTTGTATAAATTACAAAAGTACTCACTGAGCCGGTGTTTAGAGAGAGGGGACAGTGGTATAACTTCATATTTCACAGTCTGGTATTGTATAATCTGTAATGACAAGATACCACAGTTCATAACCAACATTACATCATTTCCTCATTAATGTCTACAACACATACAATTTCAGTTGCCAAGAATTGCTGATGCACAATAAATTATGTTCATCATTGAATTTTTATTATAATCTTTTATAAATAAGTTGTTCTGAAAGTGAACGTCTTATAGCTATTTTATATTAATGACTGATATAGACATTCTAAATTAATTGAAAGTTGAAAATCAAGATGGGCTTTTTCCATCATAGCTTACTTAAATTCTATAGACATCTTTCTTCTGACCTCACTTTGATTACTGATAGTGAATTTCAGTATTAATATGCTCCCATAAAGACTTGCATATTTCTGGTGACTATTATTTCATATAACATGACATTTACTTTTTACAATTGCTGAAATTCCATTCCATTAAAGGAAACTATTATATAATATAATGGGAATTCTGTAAATTAGCAGGCTTAACTTAAACCACATATACACATGTAAGGAGTCCAATTTGGAAAACTTTTTTTCCTATTTATGAAAAAATATAATGATTTCAATCATCTAATTAGATCTTGGATTGTGGATACCACTCAGGTTTGATGTAAGAAACACAAATACTGTATTGCTATGACAGTAGTAATCCTATCAGTGAACATTATCAGGAGATCAAAGGCAACCAATCACAAAATATGTCTTGTATGCTTTCAATTGTTTACAATTATGTTTGGCATACTGCATATTGCTTTTACAGTGTAAAAAATTGTTTACTCAGAGTGATAAGTTACATGGTTAGCTTGATGCATTGGGCAGGTAATCTCATCTTCAGGTAGCATGGGTGGCTGCCCAGCTGCCAATCAAAACAAAAGATAGTGCTTCTCAACTCATTCACAAACAGCATGGTAATGATCTCGTATCATGCACATTTTCAGGGGGATACATATATATTGTGGGGTCTTTGAATAACAACAGTATTCTTCAATTGAAATCTTGAGGGGATACAGAAACTTCTGAAAATTAGGTGTTCCTTTTGTTTTAATTGGACCACTTTTAAACCATATCTATTGTTTAAGTTGTTACTGAAGTTTTAGATTATTATCCTATAAATTCAACTGTCCTACATATTAACCTACAATGTTTATTTTCTTTTCTGTTTACGAAATTTTAAGCTGATGTCATTTCAAGCCTAAATCAACTCTCTGAACAAATTACAAGCTTTGACAAAATACAATAATTAATTCATATATTTGTTTAACATATGCGCAATCGAAATCTTATATTTTTTCAAAACTTGCAACAGGAACTCTTACAGATCTTGCTTGTCTTTTGAAACAGTAACACAGAAAACTCCAAATCTTTGCTGCCAGCAAGAAAAAACCACGTAATCCCATTACAATGAACTTAAGCATGTGTGTAGATTTTTATCCTGCTTTAAGTATTGAGCCGCTGTGCAGATATATCATGAAGACGACTTTAATTTCAAGGGCAGCCCGCACTGTCTCTCTTCGCAATGATAGGCGCCATTTATTTCCCAGCATGCACTGTCATCTTCGGAATTTCTTTCATTTTTGCCTATTAAAATCGAAAACTCCAGATTAGTATCGAAGGTCCCTAATCCCACACGATTTTTCGCAAATGGCGTCAGTAGTTACACAAGCACTGAGGCATGACAAATTAAATATTACAACATTATGGATGTAAATGCAGCAGTTGAAAAGGTATATTTTATAATATATATTTTTTGTATTTCCTACTTACTGAACAAAGCTTGAATTTTCACAGTTTTATCTATTTCTTTGCATTCGAATTTCCTCAGTTATCAATTTGTACTTTTCTTTCAATATTGTTGCTTTAATAACAATATAGATATTAGGTTGATGAAAAACATAGTAAATTTCTTTCATTTCGTACGTTATTAAGTTAAAAAATTAATTTTAAAATAATTTTGCTAATATATAGATATAGACCAAGATAAGTTAGATGTAATGGGACTGTTTGTGTTCCTTGCTTGTTTCCTTATTCTATTTGACGTTTAAAAAACTTTGTAGAACACAATATCGTTTTTTTTTTCAGATTTTATGGGAAGCCTAGAGGGCACATTTGACACAAAATTACATGAAGCAGTTCGATATGGTGACATAGACGAGGTAAAAGTAGCACTCCAGCAGGGTTATGACCCAAATCTTATTGGGTTGTACCAATGGAGTGCACTGCATGAGGCAGCAAATAATGGAGAGTTGGACATTCTAAACTTGCTCTTATCAAAAAAAGGTAAATTTAGTTAGAATGATTTAACTGTGTGTTCAGGGGTTAGGACAGACCCTCATAAAGTTAAAATACATCGAATATAGTACATGTAGTTTCAATGTACCAAAATGCAATGGGTCTGCTTGTTAGAATCACCTAGAATACTAGGAATATGTATAGTTTTAATCATTTGAACAAAACACAGCCAGTGCTCCAAACTCAATAATTAGAGCACTTGACAATTGTGGGGTGTAAAAGTGTTAATTTTTAGTAGTTTATGAATTAATTAAAAATTAAACCCAATAACCCATGTCAGGCATGTCTCAACCATACTTAATTATTTTTAAGCTGCTTACCAGGTTGTAAGGGACATATATACCCCATGGCATGTGATGATGGAAGCTTTTGTGTCCTCAAAAATAGCTAAAAATATAATATAGAATAAAGCAATTATTGTGTGATGTATATATTATTCTTTTAAAAAATGATACGTGTATATAATTTTCACTATAATATTAAATCAGGTGACCCTAACAAGAAAGATTTGTTGGTGGGTAATACAGCAGTTCATTATGCGGCACAAGAACACCATGTCGAATGTCTGCGTCTCCTGATTGATGCAGGAGGATGTCATGACATAAAGAACAGCGAGGGCAAATCATGTCTGGACTTAGCTGCAGGAGAGTGCTTCAGTATGCTGGAATCACTAAGTAAGTTTGGAAATCTGTTAGTATTTCTTTTTGACCAAAAAAAGATTTAAATCAATTATGTCAAGTACTATTAAAGTTGCAAATTCAGAGAAAACAATTTTATGTAGACTTTCATGTTTAAAATGTTTTCAACAGATGAAAATGATCAAATTGACGATGAAACAGGTTTGTTCATCATAGTTCTGTTTAGTTGTAACATGAAACTTTCAGTAGTGGTGAAATGACATAACTTATGCATATAACTAACATTTTTCAGAATGCTAAGAGAGTATATTTACCAGTAGTTGATTGCTTCTTTAGCTCTTCATAAGTTTCTGTTTTAATTATTGCAAAACTTCAGAATAAGACCAGATATTGGTTTATACTGTCAGTGTAGAATTAACACATTTCATAAGCGAATATTTACATTTAAGGAAATAATGTATGTGAGGAATAACATGTACTAGTAAAACTGGCATGATCATGATGATGTTAATAATGTCATAAATGTATTAATTAGATAAGTATTCTGCATAAGCCACATATGTCTGCTATATAATGAAAATTACCAAAGGATTTCTAGCTTTATCATCAATCTAAAGGACAATCCAAAGAACTTTCATTTGCTACAATACTACGGTGTTTTATTAACAAGCTTTTAGAAATTCATCAACTGGTTCATAAATAATTGTGGTAGTAATGTGTCAATTGTGATTCACAATTTAAAAAAGTAGAATTTCTCTTGTTTTATGACACAGGAGTGAAAGAGCTCATGGTCAAGTCAACAGAGGAAGTTAGAAAACAGCTCCAAGAGGAGACTCAAGATCAACCATGTGACCAGTCACATGTCTCATCCACAATAGGATCACAGGTAGCTGAAGATGGACTGGCAGAAGACATCAAACCACCAGGTAATTCACATTTACAAAACTGCATATACAAACACTCAAAGTACCAGTAGTCTGCATGATGCTTCAAATCCATTTACTTTAATAATCTGATCAGGGAAGCATGAGACTTGTAACCTTTGATAAAGCTCACAGTATTCATAGCAATATAGGTTATACCTTCTTTTGTATGGTATCAAATGTTTTGATTCAATTTTACAGCCATGGGTTATCTTCACCTGACATTTGAATACCACTCACACAAGGAAACTCTGAAAATAAAAGTTTGGCAGATAAGCGATCTTCTACTTCCTCCCCGTAAGTTCAATACTATGATGTGTATCAGTAATAACATTTTCAAACCACATGGATTATTCACTATTAAGTTTCACATCTTTTAAGATTACTGCTTGAAGTAAGACATTTATTTTATTCTGCAGCTCAGACATCCAACATTAATTCCATATATGTGAAAAGCTTTCTGATGCCCGACAGAAAAAAAGATTCCAAGCGGAAGACAGAAGAAATAAAAGTTGATCGTTCTGATGCCCACATCAAATCCTCTCTCTCACCCACAAATAAAGGAGGTATTCAGCATGTTTTCTCTCCTTCCACTTTCAAGTTTTCCAAAAAGTTAGAGTATGAAGGTATCTCTGCTTCCATGATTAAAGAAAAGAGTGTCCAGATAGAAGTCTGTATTACTCAAAAATACAGCAAGAGATCTTTTCTCATTGGTATGTTCCACATGTCTCTAAAGGAGGCTGTCAAAAAAATCGTCAAAGAGAAATACCCTCTAATTCCTTGTGTTAATCATACTATTCCTACCAACATGAGGGTATATTGTGCTTCCGAACTCCAGATAACAAATTCTGCAAAAATCTTCTATAGTAATCCTGATTTTAGGAATCTGTCTGAAAGTGATTTGTCAGAAATTTCTGACAGAGCAGCGAGTGACCCTGATCTTAAGAAGGTTACTTTCGCCAAAGATGCCATTACTCCACGGAATGTTGTTTTGAACATTGGTGAAGAACAAATTGAAGAGCAAGATGAAGTAATGGTTATGGATGTGGGACAGACTGCTAGAATTGCAGTTCCTGGGGAGTTTGTAGAGGAAGAGCTGAATGAGTCTGGTTACAGTAGCATCTCAAATGTGATTGAAATGACAGACATTACAGATGATGTGGCAGAACGAAGCAGAAAATCGGCCTTTTCATCTGTTGTGAAATCTGTCAAAATGAAAACAAAGGTTGAGAGTTTAAAAGACACCAGCATGTCAAGGACAGGTGACTGCAGTGTCCCTATAGAGGTGGAGGATTTGAAATATAATGAGGTCAAACACAAGTCTGGGCCAAGACCAGAAACTCCAACTTGGGACTATTATGATTTCTCCATGCAGAGTGTTGAAATCCCACTGGATGAGATTAGGAGTCCAAAACAAGGAGATGCCCCTGTATGTCTTCCAATGGAAACTACACTGGGATTAATGCATTCCAAAGGGAAGAAAATCAAGAAACCCAAGGCAATCAGGGAGGAAAGAAAGGATATAAAAAATGTTCCAGTAATAGTTGTGACTGACTCAGAAAGTGGGGTTTCAAGGTCATTGGACAAAAGTTTAAAAATTAAGTCACCTAGGGAGGAGGATAGGATTGAGGTGATCTCCTCCAAAGCAAGAGGGAGCCACAGAAAGAAAAAATCCAACAAAGAGAGTGTATCTGTTGATATGGAATCTTTTAGCAGGCCTAATAAAACAAAAGATGGAAAATTCCTAGTAACTGCTGATATTCATTCCCCTAGTGCCAAGACTTCATTTCATGAAACTTCTATTGATATTGGTGATACAGACTCTGTGATAATTGATTTAGAGAATTTAGAAACTGAGTTAAAGAATGTGGAATTATCTGAGAAAATGGATGACTCTAACACTACCTCAAGCCATGTTGTTTCCATGGCAACTGATTTGTCATCAAATCTAACAGCCATGAAACCAATCCCACAACAAGTGTTTATCGATGATAGTTTGTACGAGAGCGGAGATGATTCCAGTGAAATGTCAGATTTTATATTACCGTTTGTACCATTGACAAGTAAAAATGATCATATGGTCAGCGAAGTTTAATGCAACAAGAATTTTGTTGTAATATAAAAAAGATGTAATGTAGATACATGTACTGAGAAAGATGGCTTTCAGTCATAGTTAAATTTTGTGTGAAGCTTTTAATTTGGCATATTTCTGATACTCTGGAGCTAGGAAAGGGGCAATCCTTTGTGAATCATTTTCTTAAGGAATGAGAAAATGCCTCTTTAAAGAATGCTAGAAATTATATAGAAACTCTGTTTGATTATTCTTTTCTTATAAAGTTTACCTTCTGGAATCTTTAGAGACATTTTTTGCTTTAAAATTCTTTTAGTTTTAAGTACAGTGTAAGTGTACTACTATTTTTAAATCAAAATATAACTTCATATCCTATTATCTCCTAAATATAAGTCACTTATATTTATTGTGTTTTGTTATAATGTAGACATTTATTGTAGTGTACTATATATAGAAAGCAACTATGCAAATATGCCATATTTACAATCATACAAATGTTTTATCATAGATGTATATATATTTATTTATATATATGTATTTTTTTTCAAAGATGAGGGATATTTGTATGATCTACAAAAATATGTATATACATTAAGGTCCATATTTAACTCTATTGGTCAAAAGACCAGAAAGACCTTATGCATTGGTAACGTTTCAGTGGTGTGTTTGTCTGTCTTTATGGCTATCTGTAAGCATCTTTATTTTTTTTAATTTCTCAAAGTTTTTGCCCGATTTCAAAACTTGGCATACACATTTAGAGGACATCAAATTACAAAACTGTTCATTTGGTTTTTCATTTCATTAAAGTTTTGCCATGGCTACATTAATAGAATATGCTGTGAATTTTTTTAAAAATATCATTTCTCCTATAGTTTTGGTCCATTTTTGATAAAAATTTGGATAATACACTAGATTACATTAAGGCATACATAATTACATGTATGTTTATTATTTTTTAATTTTTTTTCCCTTTTTTTCCTGGAATGGTGTTGCCTTTTGTTTCTCAAAAAATTAAAAAATCAACTTGGTGTCAGTAAACTTGCCCCACAAGTATAAAACTGTACATCCAGAAATATTATTCCTTACATTGATCACTGTGATTTTGACAAAAAAGCTGTGCTTACTTGAAATGGAATAATCTCTTTAACATTTTAAACTGCTGCAGTTTCTAATGAAACGTGCTACAAATGTTAACTAGTTCAAATACACAGTTCTCTCGGTTTTTATTTTTCTTCTAATTTAAATGGACATTGTTTTGCCTGTAAATGAAAATAGAATTATCCATATATTTCATTTTACTACTCATGGATTTTTATGTAATACGTCTATATCTGACTTCCTCTTTTCAATGAAGAGTAACATTTATACTGGCAATTAAAGATTCAGAACGGAAATGCTAGAAACACACATGCACCAATTTACTTCAAGTGTAAATAACTGAGCTACATGTAATGTTAAAAAGTAGGGCTACTGTTGAGACTTTTGATAATATAATTGTAATATCTTCCAGTATATGTAGAATTTGTGAATTATAACTAAATGTATTTCTTAAATCAAAAGGCTAATTTTTACAAAACTGTGGTTACATGTATTTATATTCCTACAAACTGTTCTTGGGCACTTGTTTATTTTGTGCACAGTCCCATCAAAGTTGTTAAGTTTTATGTTGAATTATTGTCTTAGAGCATCCTTGAAAGAGGCTGTGATATATATTAAGTGCACATTTTCTTTTTATATTTGTATTGTTCACTTGACTGTTAGTAGGTATATTTTGCATTTATTGTATCTTTTTTTAACATTTTAGAGTCCTCCATTTTTTTCTTTTTGAATGTGATAATGTAGTTTTCTTAAAAACTGTGTAGGTTTTATGTTCATATATATGTATTTTTTAAAATAAGGTATCTTGTAGAACATACCACTTTGGTATTCTACTTTTATCTATCTTACTTTCATTAGATAAAAATTGTTTCTTCAAATGTGCAATATATTTTACTGGGATATTATGAATTTAATGTATTCAACTTTTTTTGTTTTTATATGAGAGATTGTTATAGTTTTTGCTTCTTTAGTCCTGTCCTGTTTTAAATTGGCCTGTGAATTTCAATTTGTTAGACACTTCTTAATTTGGTTAAAATTAAGCAAGTACTTGGGCAGATATATTGGAATATGGTAGAAATAATCAATCATTTTTTGTATACAAAGTTTAATCTCTTTATTAATCTAGAGAATTTTAATTAGGATCAACCTTTAGAAATTTTTAATGCAGTATAGAAAGGTCATTTAAAGTTCAAGTTGATACAAGTTTAATCAATTAGCTGATTAATTAACTATTTTTTTTTCAATTATATAATTATCTAATTATAGGTACTGCTGTCAGCATGTTATTTTTTTCATACTATTTCATTGATTTCGACTTTAATTTCTACAGTTCAGTATTTTGTGTACAAACTCTTACCTTAACACAGCATTATTGATAACAACAAGATGGTGAAAATGTAAGAAATGCTACAAGGGTTTCAATAAAAATTTCAATAAATCTTTATAACAGGAGTTGATCAATGCTTAATAAAAAGTAAAGTTCATTGGATGTAGTCAAAGACAATTGCACATTTAAACCCGCTTTAAGTGGCGACCGTTGAGAGATTGTTGAGCGTTGCAAACTTTGACAGACCTCTCAACAATCTTTCAACGATCGCCCAACCATCGCCATGATTTCTCAGAATCTCCCAGAGGTCCTTGGTCTCCAAGAACGCAGAAAGATCGCCAATCATTCTCTTAGATTCCCCAATGATCCCTCAGACTTGGTCTCCAAGAACGCAGAAAGATCGCCAAACAAACTCTTAGATTCCCCAATGATCCCTCAGACTTGGTCTCCAAGGACGCAGAAAGATCGCCAAACGATCTCTTAGATTTCCCAATTATTCCTCAGACTTGGTCTCCAAGAACGCAGAAAGATCGCCAAACGATCTCTTAGATTTCCCAATTATTCCTCAGACTTGGTCTCCAAGAACGCGAAAGATCGCCAAACGATCTCTTAGATTTCCCAATTATTCCTCAGACTTGGTCTCCAAGAACGCAGAAAGATCGCCAATCAATCTCTTAGATTTCCCAATGATCCCTCAGACTTGGTCTCCAAGAACGCAGAAAGATCGCCAATCAATCTCTTAGATTTCCCAATGATCCCCCAGACTTGGTCTCTAAGAACGCAGAAAGATCGCCAAACAATCTCTTAGATTCCCCAATGATCCCTCAGACTTGGTCTCTAAGAACGCAGAAAGATCGCCAAACAATCTCTTAGATTCCCCAATGATCCCTCAGACTTGGTCTCCAAGAACGCAGAAAGATCGCCAAACAATCTCTTAGATTCCCCAATGATCCCTCAGACTTGGTCTCCAAGGACGCAGAAAGATCGCCAAACAAACTCTTAGATTCCCCAATGATCCCTCAGACTTGTTCTCCAAGGACGCAGAAAGATCGCCAAACAATCTCTTAGATTCCCCAATGATCCCTCAGATGTCTTTGGAAGGACATAGTGTTTGAACGCCTTAGGATCTCTCAGTGGACTCTTTCGGTCTTACAGCAATCTCTCTTGGTCGCATTTGATCCCCTAGCAATCTCCGTAGCTCTACAGTATGGATGATCTTAATTGGTTGCAAAGCAATGCTAAGCATGTAAACTCTCGGAGGTTGACACAGAAAGCAATGTACATATAACCGTCAGTGTCTGAGGGACCTGCTTGTTTGCGTTCCTAGATCGTTAAGTGATCTTGACAAATTGCCATGAAATATCGCGATATATCGTCATATTTTTTTGAACAATCGTTTCATCATGATATCCCTAAAAGGGGACGACCATTTGATTCTGAAGAGGGATGGAGGTGCAGAATTTGGAAATAAATAATCTGTCCTCGAAAAAGTTGAAAATCAATAAACTGTCTTTGACTGGCAAGAAAATAAATAATCTGCCCTTGACTTATGTTGCCCCCCCCCCCCCCAAACGAAATAGAGTTTTAGAGTTTGAACGTTTTAACTTTGTTTCAAAAAATATTTTTTTGCTTGTCAAACTTTTTCAGTAAGGAAGAAAATAAATACTCTATCATTGATCATCTTCAAAATAAATTATTTTTCCCTGACTGCCATGGAAATAAATAATCTGACTAGAAAAAATTTTGCCAGCCCCCCCCCCCCCCCCTTTCAGAGCTTAAATTTTCACAGATACTGACTTTTCGAGGCTGTAAGAGATCACACAGAGTCCGGACAAGTTGAACATCGCCCAAACTGGCTCTCAACAAACTTCATGTTTGTGAAGGGGCCCTTATTACCAGTGGAATCGCCAGTTTCATTTTTAAAGACCACTTTCAATATACAGTGAAAAACCAATCACATGTATAACATGCATGGTCCGTCTTTGTATTTTGGACTACATTTGCCAAATTCTTGTAGCACATTACAATATTTAACAAAGATTTTCTTGGAATATGTTCATATTTATTAAATATTAAACCGTCCATTTGCTGGTTTATTCCGGCAATAAAATAAAAAAAAATATTACCTTTAATTTGAGATGCACAGATAGATTAATATCGAAACTTTTATTTTGATCATTCTGTACGTTTATGTTAAGATCTGTAAGAAAGAACGTCAATTTTATTTTTTTTAATTCCAATTTTCAAGGAAGAAAAGTAACTTTCATGCTTTCTACTTCCATTTCTATAATTTCACATTTCTATCTACGATGATAAAACAGATACTAAGAGAAACCGATAAAGCTTGCTAGTATAATCCAGGGGGAGGGGGGGATCATATTTACAATTTACGAACTTTAATCCTTAGAAGAACTTTGCTGTAGCACATCTGTGAAAATTTCATACTATTTTATCTTTGTCGATGCCAAGAAAAAAAGTTAAATATTTTAATTTATACCCATTTTCCAGTATCGTCTCAATCGTACTTAGCAACACATTTTACCAGTTTAAGTAATACGCAAAGCCCTACCCACAAAAATCATGATTGCATGTAGTTGAAAATAGACGTCGGGAATACAGATTAAAAACATCATCGAGGAACTTTTATTGAGATTCGTGGAACCTCTTTTATTTAGGTTTCAGTATTTAAGTATGCGGGATTTCCTTAAAGCCGTAAGTATGTAGAAATTCAAGGTCACTATCTAGAGCTTTGTCTTAAGTATCTATGAAATACATGTATAAGAATATATTTTCACAGCGAGAAACTAGATGTGCCCGTAGAATACGGATGACGCAGCAGCACCCAATGCCATTAGTTAAATCTAGAGTTAAATCTTTGAGGGACTGACAAAAAGACCCACTCTATCCCCCCACAACCGTGGGAGCAATTAAAACATGCATCTTATAAAGTTTTCACAGATGCACGGCATCTACAAGTTTGTTTTGGATATCTTTAAGATACGGCAAAGGTATACGGACAGCTAGACAGACGGACACATTGATTTTCAGTAAAACTTCTCATAGTTCATTGCGGGGAATAAATATGTACAGTTTTCGGGAATTTTCAAAATGCAGACACAGCCAATATAGGTTTGTAAATTTTTTATTGCATCGTTGAAAAGATCTTAACTCAGCTCATTTCATGTGAAACCGTCACGGTATCTCAATCGGTAGAGCGCTCGCTCCGTGATCGGAAGGTCGTGTGTTCAAATCACCGCCGCGACTGACCTAAGTCGATAAAAAAATAGGTAGCAACTGTTCCTTGTTAAGCTCTCGGCACTTTGATGTGAAAGTTGCGGGTCTTTCGGATGAGACCTTAAAAAGCGAGGCCCCGTGTCACGGTAGGCGTTAGCACGACAAAGAACCCTAACTGCTCAATGGCACTGAATGTCGAGTAAAGGTCTAAATTTGAAGCCCTTCACCGGTATATGGTTTCAGTTTTTAAGTATGAGTGAAAAATTCTCGAACGGGACGTAAAACAACAACAATCAATCAATCATTACATGTTTATGTCATCTCCTTAAAGCCACAGACCAAGATTTAATACACGCAGGCACAACAAGAAAAACTATGCAATTCACAAGTATAACTTTCATAGAAATTGTAATGTTCAGGAGTCGTTAAAATTTTATTATTGGGATCAAAACTCAACCTCGATCTCATCATACCCATGATGCAGTTGCCGTGCAACGTAATAAGTATACTAGCTTCAGAAATATAAAATCATGTTCAATTTGTGAATTTAATATTTAGAGTAAAGTTCTCATTATTGAAATTTATATAATTGTGATAAACAAAACTCTTCTGAGGAAAATTTTCTCGGCAAAATTTATTCTTTTATTAAAAAGATTAATGTGATATTCGTGGGGTTCGAACCCTAGCAATAAAAATCCTGAGAATCATTTTCTTTCGAGACTAGCACGCTAAACACTAGACTACACAAGTCCTGACGAACAGTGGCATTTAAATCATGTTTGTGATATGACCCTTGACTTAATGGACTTAAGTATTTCTCGAAAAGATGCGAATGTTGTGTCATAAAAGTATATTTTTAAAGTATAGTGGGTCATTGCTCCATATTTTTGGTAAGCAAAAAATGTATATTTTTATGCAAACTTTGAGGATTAACATTCAAAACGGTGGAGCGAAGACCCACTCATATCGAAAAATAGTGTTATAGTATGCGAAAATGATTCTTTTTGCCCGCTTTAGTGTGTGTCTAATATTTCACAGGCAAATAATTTCAAACTCTGAGGGATTTTTGCAAATTGTAGAGATTTTACATAAAGTATATTTTAATGTTAGACGAAATATCAAGGAAAATTTTGATATAATAGAAATTTAATTTTTCATCTTCATGTTTGTCACACTATAGGCTTATCGCTCGTCATGTTCACCCGTCTCCTTTTGTTTGATTTTTAAAAAAAGAAAACTGATTATTATCTTTTAAACTATAGTTTAAAACAAAAGATTCAATCTTTTTGTACATGTACTAAGGATTTCTGCCTTATACAGCCATGGGTTTGATGCAGGAAATGCTTGTCCCGATGAATTAGACAATCGAAGTCCACCCCTTCTACATGTACTGGGAATGGCACATATCGGTACTTTGTGAATCTTTTATTAATTAAGCACTTTATTAACATAATTAACTATGCAACACGGATTTCATAACATTTTTCCACTAAAAAAAAAGACAACTAAGTATAAACCTTTGATTATTAATTTATGCATAATAAAAAGAATTTAAAGAAGTGATAGCACAAATCGACACTTTTTAATTCCTTGTCCAGCCAGCATTCAGTCAAAATTTCGGTAATTTTAACAACTCAAGTTTTGAATACTCGATAAAAATATGTTCATGATGGAACATTGTCACGAAAAAGGACTGCACATGTTTTCTCCTTCGTTAATTTTATACACACACACGTATTTGTATTTATATTTAGTTTTCAAAGAAAAACAAGTAGAAAGCACTAAAATACCTCTGAGAAATCACACCTTTCTCAGGGAACCATTTTTCAAATGTTATATATGTAGCATTTTTTTTATGTGGATAAGGTTGAAATGTAATGAAATTAAATATCCATAAATGTTATGATATAACAGAAAATGTACAGGTCAGGCCCGTAGGAAGCAATTTCACTTTGAGGGGGCACAATCATACATTTTCTAGTTGGGGGGGGGGCACTATCAACTTCCAAAATTCCTTGACAAGCAAAAAAAAAAAAAAAAGGTCATCAGACGTTATCATTGAGGGGGCACAAGCACATAGCTCTATGTTTCCTATAGTAATTTATATATCGGAAAAATTATTATTATTGGGGGGGGGGCACGGCCCCCCATGCCCCCCCGGTTCCTATGGCCATGCAGGTACGTGAAATTATTAATATGATAGCGGGATAGAAGAATACGTCCTATGTCGTTCAAAAATGAAAACGACAGAAATACCAAATGGAAAAATAGATCAATTAACAAATTTCTATTCAAAGAAAAACTCGATTAATTTAGAAACGGGAGAACCGAAGCATGCAACAGATTTAGATCACGTATGTACATACACGCATCACTTCTCGTTATACTTAAGTGCAATCCATGGGCGTTTCTGAAATTCCCACCAATACTTATATAATATGCTATAAATGAGAACGCACAGCTGATTGCAACTGTCGAGTTTTTTTATTTCGATCAAAAGCGTTCGCGATAATATAGCTCACAGAAGCAGATTTTTCGCCGATTCGTGAAATCAAAAGGTAGGTCAAGTGTGTTTTTTGTTGAAAGTTGAATACCTTTTCCGTTGTTATTTTAACGCTTAACTTCAATTAGTCGATGTTTTCCTTCTTGTAGACAATCTCTTGGAGGTTTTCATCTGGTGCTAAGTGGTCTGATCTACTGGATTCATTTCTCTAATCATCTTATTCACCATGTCAGATGCAGGTGAGTTTGCAGTGGAATTTTTGTTTAATTTTAATTCCTACTAACTGTATGCATGAATTAATTTTAATTTATGTACTTTGTGTACTCTATGAATGTCATTGCCCCTGGTTTTGTCAGAAAACCATTGTTTTGAAAATAACATTATAAAAAAAATGCGAACAAGTCTTCAACTCAATCACTGCACATGCCCTCGTGGTTGCAAATGCAGTTGCATGATTCAAATGCTCAAAGATAAGACAATCTTTATATGTATGTACTTGAAATTACATCTCTAAGATCTGACATATGTGAGTACTAATTAATGGAGTTGTAAGAAATATGGTTAACTTCCCTATCTCTTACAATACAAAGCATTACTATATCTGAAGGTGGTGTGCGCAGTTTTGTTTTTCCTGATTTTGAGTGGATATATAACTTTTCTTTCGTTACTTAGCAATCAACGTAGTGATTGATGAAGATAACATAAGATCAGACTTGGTAAGCTGACTTTTACCAACACCCTGTTTTGGAACCAGTTAACTTAGAATGTTTCTAAATATATTTTAAATCAAATCTATCTAATCGTAAATCGTTTTTAATGAAGTCCGCGATCTACCTAGTTGCTTCCTGTCTGACCATTATGTTGATTTATATAGTTTATTTTTGGTTTATTAGGATCTACACAATATATCAACAGGAAAATGCCAATTTCCATAAGAACTCCATTCAAATATACAATATACAATGACGTTCATACCATGATAAGAAACAAAAATAAATAGTAAAACTTGACAGTTTGAAAGTTTTCGACCAGTTTGAGGCACACGTAATATCAATGTTAAATTGGACAGCGCACTGGGTATCTATTTCAAAAATCTATAATATTAAACAAGAATGATTGTAAAACCACCCGCTAACTTGAAAATAATGCAGTGAATACTTATGGGTTGAAAAAAAAATCTTATTATATTTCCTATAAAAGCAAAGCGTTTAAGGAAATTTCACAAATATGTCAAAATAGTCCGGTTTTGAATTTGGTTTGTATCTTCAGACGTCATGCAAATAATTCCCGCAAATTTAAGTAGCGAAAGAAAATTCATTTTAATTTAAAAAAAAATGTTCGACGTGGAATTTAAAGACGATGTAGATATAATTGTTGTTAATACGTCAAACAGGACAAGATAAGGTTTAGGAAAACGGGGGAAGCAAGGGATTCTAAGGGACACGCAATGATTCCAAAATACTTTATAAAAATCTCCAACAAGCCTGTATGTTCAAAATGTTTAATCAAACCACAATCATGTTTGCAGTCCGAAAAAAAGAACAAGTGCATTTTTTTCCCAAGAAAAGCAGACTGATATTTACATCTGTCCACGTTTGACATATTGTACGCATATTGTACGTACATCTTTGATGTGAGCAATGGATTTCTTACTGGAGCATCATGCAGAAGTAATAGGTACTTCTATTGTACCCTTGGATTTGCCGTATTTCTTGTAGGCAAAAAGTTTTGAAAAATAGCCCCAGACACTTTGAGATTTACCATTGTTTATCATAGAAAAAGATGGTATTTATTCATGAAAATGATTTTTACATAATTATTTATTTTCGCCTTTAAAGAGGGTAACCCTGTCGGAAGCAGTAAGCGTGTCCCCATCATAGTGGGCGTGGTTGCCTTTATCTGCGTGGCCGCCGTGGTTATTGGCGTAGCTGTTCATTTCTCTGGTAGGTACAATATTGACGAAAGTTCAACCATTTAAAGGAAAAGTGATTTTTTAAGAATTTTAATTACTAGTATTGTCTCTATCTAAGCATTATTTAATTTGCTTATCAAAGTATCGTATGCCTAGCTTATATGGGATATATTAAGGTTCACCTACCCTCTGATAAGAGAGATAACTCTGACAGTTAAGGATAAATGACATTATATCTCTATATACATTTTGTCAAATTTTATTAAAAGACCATTTTTGTCATATTATGCCCAGCAAGGTATGCTGAATGTGCATTTTAATTATAAATTAGATTTCCTTTGGAAGGGGGATGGCTAATTAATTCTATATAAGTGAACAGGGTGACGATGAACTTATAATACTCCGTAATGAGAAAGAGTAGGAAAGTCCAAATTAAATTAGATAGCTTTAAGATTTTGATAAGAATTGTAAAACGATAAATTGATTTCTTTCCACTTTTTCAAGGAACTCAACCTGAAACAGAATGAGAGTAATTTTTATTTCATTATCTACGAATTAGATTTTTTTTAGTTTGGCAATGACGCAGTATCTCCCTGTAAATGATATTATAGCGAACATTTTACAGATTATTATATAACTTGGAAACACGATTTCCACTAATCTAGCTCTTGAAATATAGCAGCATGGGGGTCTTATTTCTTATTTGATGAGCAAAACAACGTGAAGAAATGAATTAAAAAAATAAAGAAGAGCATAAATTAAGAATGTTATCGTCATTTGATGTCTCTGTTTGCTCCATAGGCAAAGAAGATGATAACATCGGGAAAACATCGGCACAAAAACAAGGTTTGTATATATATACTAGTATAGTGTAGTTTTCATAATCATCGAAGCGTGTTCAAATACGAATTCTAAAAGAATATCTGCTATGGCTATCTTATGATGACACATTTCGTGTAGTTTAATGTATGAATTAATATAAAATGAAGTTAAATAAGGAACCAGCCTAATGTGTCTTCTGGCACGGAGAGAATTAAGGTCAATCCTACTTAGTACCCCGTTTGTCGAAATAAAAAAAAACAATTTTATGTCTTTCCTGTCATAAAAAATGAGTCCATTTTAGGATTGGGGAATCTTAGTGTGCAAATAACAGAAAAGTACAATGCCCACAACAGTTTTATTTATACAAAACCTTAATCCAAATTAAAAAAAAATTAATAAAAATCTACATGTAACAACTTCGTATGTTTACAGTTCTGACTACACTAGACATTATTTAGCCTTTCTTTTAAGAGGACCATTTTAGATTATATATAAACCTCTTGAAAAGTAAGAGCTATGTAATAAGAGTATAGGGAATTTCCTTATAAAATAGCTGGAAGATGCTTTTTTCTTTACTATAAATAATAATTTATGGCCAGAAATTAATATTTCATATTTTACGCGGATCTGTTGGGTAAATCGTTGACAACCCAGCCTTCTTAGATAGTTATGAAACTTACTGTTTATATAGGACTAAAGTACACCTAAATGAAAATCTTGACTTTAAAATACTCAGTGATTTTGAAATTAAAAAAAACTTACTAACTCACAGTCTTTCTTATGGAGGTTTCTTTAAAATACATCATATTTTCACGATGTGTTAGGTGTTGTACCGATATCTAATTCCAATAGATAATAAAAATTAAATGACTATAGATCGAGGGGATTTTAAAGATTTTATACGTAAGTACATTGTATTCTCAATTAAAATCTCTCAGATTTGTGAAAGCAAATCTTGTCATTTTTGTTGAGCAAGAGAACTTTCATACAAACTAAATATGGTTCACTTGCAAACTCGGATATTTTGACCAATTTAATCAGGTCACTAGACCTTATCTCCCCCTCAAGATAAAGAATTCAAAGACCTCAAAGTTTTCAAACTAGTACAATATAATAAAATATTGAGGGTCATTTAGAAATTGATTATATTTTTCTATTGCTGCACAATGGATGAATCATTACCCAAGTCTGGTGAGCAAGATATCAATAATCTTTTTGTAAACTACTATCTCCTAATCTTTTGCAGAGAGGAATAATGGTCTCATTTTGTATGTATGTTTTATTTCATGCAGATGGTTCAATCATTGAAAGTAAATATTTATTTCTTCAAACAGAAGTTTCCCTAGTCATCCCAACAGAAGAAGCATTTGGTAATATCAAGGACGGCAGAAAAGTGAAAAGGTTAGTCGTCCCAGAAAATACTGAATGTTATATCTGTAAGAATGGCACTTAATGTATAACGATAATATTCGGCAATGTCATTGAACTAACTTAGAAAAATCGCATACATTGTACAAGATGGCGATCAAATTGTTTAAAAAGTTCAGTCTCATCGGTAAAAGGGCTTTAAAAAAATATAAATTTTTACTAGCAAAAGAACAGATTATCCGGAGAATATAAACACGTAGCCTCGGGATATACAATAAAATGAAATAAATAGTTTTCTTTAATTTTACATTGAAATATCACATGTCAAATGCCTTTTCTAACAGAGTTTACTATATTACTATTGTACGTAAAACCACAAGTGAAGATAAATTGTATACATCAAAACTATTTGAGGTAAATTATTGCTCATCATAACCATGCACTTACAGTAGTTTCTCAGCTAAATATACAAGGAAAGAGAAGCTTTCAAAAGAATTTATGCATTTTCTCTGTATGATCTTTTGAGTTCCACTCTAACTCCACAACCCCTGACCCTGGGTCATGAATTTCACTGCTAAGTTCATAACCAATAAATTATTAACCACCATCATGATAATGCATCTATAAGATTGACGATCTCTACTCTAAAATAATTCGCTTCTGTTTTCTGTATGCTAAAAACAATGTACATGTATACATACAAATATTCCATTTCTATATACATGTAAATATTTCCTTTTCTCTTTTGAAATACAATGTATAGCCAATATGTAAAACACGAGTCTCAATTTGTTTTTTTTTTTTGTTTTTTAAACAAAGCTTGATAAGATTATCAATTAAATTAATTTTCATAATCAATAAATAATACTTTTTTCACTGTAATTTACGTTATGCATAGCTTGCAGCGCATTTATCTTTTTTCCTATTTACTTGATGAATGCTGAAAAGCAACACTTCGGCTTCCGATTGCACTTATTCCTACCAATGCTGCAATAAAAAAAATAGCTCTCTTATGAAAGGATATATGCTCTTAAAGAAAAGACTTCTGTCTCTCGAATATATCTTCAAGAGGGGAACCTTTCAGTGACACGAAAGCATGGTTATAACTTAAATATTTTAAAACGAATGACTGAGGAGATGAAAAAATATAGGATTTTCCATTCGATTTCAAAACACTGGGTTTTCCCTTCTAAAAAATGATTTGTGTTTGGCAATCACAGCATGAAGGCACTATCAGTTCTTTTTTATTTGATTGCTGCTACATAAATAACACATTTCAAGGATATAAGGTTTGTAGGAACTGATATATCAGACTGGCGAGATAGAAGATCAGCGTTTGATTTTGTTTTATAGTCGTTCAAACTCTCTTTTCCTGCTGATACTCACCCTCTTTATAAATTTTCAAGAACACGTTAATGATATTACTAATTGATCAAATTCTAAAATGCTAGCACATATTTAAGTAATTGCATTTTACGATTCACTTTAAGAATCGCTCAAAGACAAAGAAGTGTTCGACTAAATTCCAGTATTTCTTCTTCTTTTTTTCAATGTGTACAATCAAAGTTCAGGCCCGTAGGAAGCAATTTCACTTTGAGGGGGCACAATCATACATTTTCTAGTTGAGGGGGCACTATCAACTTCCAAAATTCCTTGACAAGCAAAAAAAAAAAAAAAAAAAAAGTCATCAGACGTTATTATTGAGGAGGCACAAGCACATAGCTCTATGTTTCCTATAGTAATTTATATATCGGAAAAATTATTGGGGGGGGGGGGCACCCCCCCCCCCCCCGGTTCCTACGGCCATGAAGTTACTGTAAAGTTGCTAACATCTGAGGCTACCTTACAACCGATAAACTAAGTTTTACTTAGTATCTAATTATGAAATTTTGAATTTCTTCATTTCTGATTTCAAGTATTTTGTGCATAGATAATTTAGTATTTCAAAGATTTACTTAAAACTCTTTTCACAGATTTACGTTTACCAACAAGAACAATGTTACTGTCAGAATTATCAGCTACGGAGCCACAATAACTGACATCCTGATGCCGGACAAAAACGGAAAAATTGTTGATATTAGCTTAGGCTTCGATACAGCATCAGGTAAGCCAAAACAGTTCGTGTTTATCTGATGTTTCGACGAATAATGTAATTTTTGTGGAATCGATTTGTTTTCTTTTTCTTGATCAAAAGATTATATACATTTGTAACTTGTCTTGGCGGAGTAACTTTTTTTTTAAGAGTTCATGATTTGTAGTACAGTATGTCATTATGCATGTTATGTGTATGGCAATCCAATTTGGATAGATAGATGTACGATATTGCATTCACTTACTCAGTGATCGATCTTAAAATCTATAGACAGTTATCTCCCTCCAAAGTCCCTCCAAAGGGCTATTGTGGCACTCTTACAATTGTGCACAGACGAAATTCAAATTTTCACTAACTTCAAAATAAATGAAATTGGGAAAAATGATTAACTCTGCTAGACTACATTAAGTTTTCACAAATACTCTCTCCTAATCATAGCACAATAAACCGTGTTGAATGCGATATATTGGTATTTATTACTGATTAAAGAGTTCTATAAAACACAAGTTTAGGTTTTAGATAACTCAGTTAAAAGACTTAGCTGTCTTCCAATTTTCCATATTTTAGACTCTCTCTAGTGAAGTGGAAGTTTATCTAATTCTTTACCAATCAAGTTACTTTGTTATGACGTAAAAATAGGATTATAGTGTATCTTGTACTTTCATTATGAACATACAATCTGCTCAGTTATTAATCACAGTAAATTGGCAACACTGAAACTATGATTCACGTTTGGAAAGAGAATTTTACAACTCTAGAAAAAAATAAACGTAATTTCCCTCTGTCTTAAAGATTTCTTGGAATGTAGGTATACTTTTGATTTTAAATTACTCTGAAAATCAATATAACAAATTTACGACTATTTAGAATACGAGGCCAGGCATTCCTACATCGGAGCAGCACTCGGTCGTATAACGGAACGTTTAAAGGGAGCACGTTTCACAATTGATGGAGTGGAACACAATGTGTCGGCCAATGAAGGACAAAATCAAGTCCATGGAGGCTTCCAAGGATTTGACTCAGTAAGAAAGAATTATTTGTCATTCATAACATTCTTAAAGCAAATTTGTAACGTCCAATTGTTTTGGTTACAACATCCTCATGTTCAGTTTTGGTCTGTAACGTTCTCTTTGTTATGTCCGAATGTGCTGTTTTTGTTCGTTACGTTCGTATCTTCTTTGTATGGTTTGAAATGTCCCAGCATATAAAGCTCCCTTGTTTTGTTTTGGTTTTTTACATCATCATGTTCTGTTTATATTTGTACATCCTCCTGTTTTTTTAGGGTTGTGGAGTCCCCCTGTTCTGTTTTGGTTAGAAACCCCCAGTGTTATGTTTTGATTTGTATAGTTCCCAATGTTCTGTTTTGGTTTATAAAACCCCAATGTTCTGTTTGGTTCACAAA